>NW_008238349.1:460740-462125 GCF_000691975.1 Corvus brachyrhynchos
GACGTCGTGAGGGTGCCCGGCCCATGGCAGGGGTGGGATGGGATGTGCTTTAAGGTCCCTTCCACCCCAAACCCTTCTGGGACTCTGTGGCCCTGCAGCTGCCTTTGTTGCTGTGATCTCACCCGCTCCACTCCGCTCTTTCCTGATTACCATCTCTAGGAAGTGTTTGCTAATGCAAATCCAGAGCAGTAATTTATTTGGGATGAGCCAGTTAATCCTGGCAAGGCTCTCCCGTGTAAGTATAGACCAATATCATCTTGTTTTAATTGCTTCTTTCAGAGTTCCTCAACAAATCAAAAACATTTTAATTAAAAAATTCACCAAGAGTATCTTCCGGATCTTTTCCCATTTGTTCTTCCTCCTACCAAAATTATCAGGACAATTGTGAAGTTCTAAAGAAAGTAATTACAGCAGATGTTGATCTCTGCTGTAGCACCAGCCTTGCTGAATGCTGCACATCAGCCCCCTGACTTTACTTTTTTTGCAGCTTTCTGAAACAGAAATTTCCATCCCTGGTGTTCCCTCAGACACGAAGCTGGCTGTGTAGGAGCTGGGATGATTTCATTCCAGCTTTCAGCCAGCTGCTAAGGCTTGGGGAAATTTGGAAGGGAGAAGGGGGAAGAAAAGAAGAGATAGAATGAAGGAACTGCCAGGGCTACAGGGATTTGGGCACAGAATAGTAAGGGATGGCTGGAAGATGTTTTATTTCACTCTGATACCATTCCTGGGCAGAAAGGCCCTGCTCCACCATCACCTCCCCAAAAGGGAAGATGATAAATCCACTGGAAGTGGCAGTATCAGGCTGAAGATGCCAAGTGCCACTCCTGGCACACTGCAATAAATCTCTTTTAACCCTAATTACTGCCTAAATTTCCCCTTGCCCATAATGACCTGCTTTGGAACAAGCTGTCAGAAATAACTGCCCACGCAGTGACAGAGAGCTGAGATAATCACAGGAGTGCCACTGCCAACAGGAGATAAACCCAAGTGCCAGCACAGGGCCCACAACCTGGGGCAGGATGCTGGGGGGGCAGGAAAGCTGATTTTCAGCACCCTCAGAGTGCTCAGGGCTGCAGAACTATTGAAGGAGCAGAGTCCCCCAGCCACTGGACAAGAAAAATATCATCCCTTTGTTGGTGGTGAAACGCCTCTGGGTCTGAGCTAAAACTACAAACACAAAGGGATGAAACTCAGGGAGCTGTGACCTTGTGCAGCTGAAGTTGTGCAGCTCCAGCTCTTCTTTCTCTGTATCTTGAGTTTCACAACAAATTCAGGTTTCTGCCTTCAGTCCATCAGTTCTCAGCCTCTGTCCTTCTGAAGGCATTCGCTGGACCTGCCAGGGAGCTCTGTCTGCACTGGAGGCTTTGGGCAAATCCCCAGCAGGA
>NW_008238349.1:462352-466969 GCF_000691975.1 Corvus brachyrhynchos
TGCCAGGGCCTGCCCACCCTCCCAGGGAACAATTCCTTCCCAATATCCCATCCATTGCCACCCTCTGGCACTGGGAAACCATTCCCTGTGTCCTGTCATCACAGCTGGGACAGCAGCAGCTGAATTTCACACACACAAATTGTAGGGGAAGAGCACAAACACTGCAAACACTCAGCACCGGGGTCACCCTGAGCTGGGGCCACCCCCGTGTAGTGAGGGGTGACACGGACAAAGCTCCAGCGATGTCTCCACTCCTGGCCCTGCTCCAGGGCCAAAGCAGAGATCCCAGAGGCACCTTAGCCCCAGGCAGAACACGATGCCACCGAGCCACTTCCAAATCCAGCAAGTCCCAGCTCACAGAGTGTTTCACAGCAAAGCTCCAGAACGTCCTGAAGTGAATGAAAGGTGTCACCTGGAGGGGCTGAGAGCCCCCAGGCTGGTACGAGCAGTGCTGGTGTAAGAAGGGTAATCACTGCATGTGAGGCAGGAAAGCTCTCAAGTGATTGCTGTTTGCAGAGGCTGATTAAACAGAAATTAATCTCATCTGCATGTTCAGTGAGAAATGTGGATGGAATAGCAAGAGCATCCTTCCCTGTGGCCTTTGGGGAGCTCATCCCTGGCCTGGCATGTCCCACACATGGAGCTATGGAGCTTCCAGGCTGGCACCAGCACCTCTGGCATCTGCAGATCATTGAAATTAAACTTCCAGAGAGGTGGTTTCAGATGGAGAATGAACAAGGAGCTCATCAGCCTCAGGGGGAAGGACACAGTTCCCTGTTGCCACATGCCAGTTCCTGCTGCTCATCTTCATCGCACTCAGCTTCTCCAAGTGCTTCTCCAGCTTGGGATGGGATGGGATGGGATGGGATGGGATGGAACCTGGCAGAATAGTTCAGTTTATTTCAGCTGAAGTGACCTGCAATGATCATTTAGTGCAGCCGTGACCACTTCGGGGCTGATCAAAAATTAAAGTCGATTTTCAAGGGCAATTTCCAAACTTCCCTTAAATATTGATTCCGTAAACACTGGGGCATCGAGCACCTCTCTGAGCAGATCAGGTGATCAGCCTGTCCCAGTGTCTGACCACCCTTTTGGCACAGAAATCCTTCCTCAGGTTCCTGGCAATGCCCTGAGGCCTCCACGAGCCCTTGCCATGAAGTTCCCAGATGCACCATGAGTGGTGCATTCTCCAGGCACCCTGGCTCTCATTAAGAAGAGATTTCTTCATCTTGTCCCTCCCTGTACAAGGGGACAGAGCCTCATTTCTAAATCTGAGTTATCATCCAGAGCCCCCTGGGCTGGCACCGTGTCCCTGTCACAGTCTGTGCCCGGGGAGCAGCAGGGGTGGGAGCAGCAGGGGTGGGAGCAGCTCTGAGCATCCTGCACGTGGGAGGTGTCTGGAAAACCTGGGGGTTTCTCCTGCCTCGCTCAGGATGGGTCTGCTGACCTTGGGCTGAAACCAAGCCTTGCTCTGGGCAGGGACAACTGGTTTCCTGAATTCAATGGCCAGGAATGGCACTCACACCCCCCAAGATACTTCTTTATCAGGATGCCAGGATCCAGCATTATCACAGACCCCAGGATGCAGCACTTTTTCTCATCCTTTCCAAGGGAGCCTTTCTGAGCACAAGCAGGAGCTGGCAATGCTGTGAACAGACGGATCCAGGGAGACGCGTGAAGAACCCAGTGACCAAAGCTCTGGGATCTGAGGGAGAGGGGATGCTGTTTCCTACCACACTGTGTGAGCTCCCACTGTGCTGGTGCCAATTTTAGTGTCTTCTCTCACTTTGAACCGGAGAGAACCTAAAAGCCTGAAAAATACTGAAAATGGGAATTGCTTCTTATGGTGAAAGAAATCTCCAAGTACCAGGAACAGGCTCCAGCTCAGGACCTGTCAACACAGACCTGCCAAAATTAAATCTGTTTGAAAGTGCATAACCCACACTTTAATCCTGAAGATCTACAACATGCTGCTTGGAATATTTATTATTTCCTATACTCCATTTCCGAGAGGATTTTTAAAATCAATTATTTCCTGTCCTATTCACGTGGAGAGCAATCACCAGGTTCACTCCCTCTTGAAGAAATTCACCTTGCACATGTTTTAAAATTATTGTCCCCTGCAAGGAGGAAACCCAAGCATCAGTTCAGAGGGGAGAAGGGAAGAAATGAGAGGGACGAGACTGGGATAAAACTGAAAAACTGTTGAGGACATGGATTTGCTTGTGCTGGTCTCAGTAAGAGGCTCAGAGAAAGATGTGGTACATGGGGGTGCTCCGGAGTATTGGCATTTCTTGGGAAAGCAGTTTCAGTGCTGCCGTGGTGAATGGCGTAAAGCATTCAGGGTATGTCGGGCAGGAAGCTGGAGTTCAGTTCATAATTGCAATTACTGCAGCATTTTCAAACGAAGCAGAGTCAGCGTCTGTAGATACAAAAATGCTGCTAGCGAGGATTTTCTTGCTATTTTCTAAGCCCGTGAGAGACTTTTCTCTCTCACAGAAGAGGCAGCAGAGTTCTGTAAATAACCAAACACCTGCAACCTTGAAAAGTCTTGTTTATGGTATAGTAGAAAATATTTTGACAATGGATGTTTTAGGATTTTAGCCAATCACCCCAAGGGGTGGCTGGTCCTTTGTCCAAATAGATTATGAAGAAAAAAGTCTGTAAAAGAGTTTGTAAAATAATTAAATAAATCAATCTTGCTTCACAATTCCTGCCTGCTGGATCTTCTCTCCTCCTCCTCCCTACGGCTGCAGGACACGGTGATGTACCCTAGGGCTCAGGCCTGCGGTAATAAGCGTCCATGAATAAAGACTCCTCTGTGGAGAAGCTGGAGAAGATAAAACCATTTCAGGTGATCAGGAAATGGGAAGGAACCTGCAGTTAAACACCATCTCCTTTACCAGCCTTGCTGAACTACAGCCGAACCTCTGAGAGGAGCAGCAGCAAAGGCAAAGGCAAAGCTGAGGCACCTCCCCCTGTCAGAACCAGGGCCCCAAAAATCCCCTCAGCGATCAGCACTTGGGGATTGTCTCCTAAGAGCTCCAGGTTGCCATCCAGGTGATTTCTCCAGAGAATCCGGTGCCCAGCAGGAGCTCCCACGTGGGATGGCTCCGGGAGGATGTGAGGCTTGCTGAGCCCCAGAGGTCACTGTCCACTGCCGCTGTGTGACACAGGGGCTGCCGGTGCTGGCACACACTGCCACTGTGTGACACAGGGGCTGCCGGTGCTGGCACAGGGCAAATCAGATCCACCCAAGGGAGAGGTGCTGGAAGGCCCAAAGAGCACTGATGCCTTGAGGTGGCCCCCTAAAAACAGAGGCTAGACAAGAATCAGAGAATAAAGATAGGTGTTTATTTGAAGGGCCCTCAAAGGAACACCCTGGGCAGGCCAAAGGCTCCACCCAAGATGGACCCTGGGTCACAGGTTCCTCACACTTTTATAAGTTTGGTCCATTTGCATATCAGGGTTAATTCTCCAGTTATAACCTCAGTTAATGATGTCATCACCCCAAGTTTGCCCCTCCTCTTCAGAGGCTTTTAGTTCACACATTTTGAGCCTGGGACAATCCAGGTGTCCTTGGGGAGCAAACCTGGAGAGGGTTTGTTATGTCTGACCAGCACGAGAGAGCAGCAGCTGACAGGGCACATGGAACTTCAGAGTGACACAGCCGGCAGTGCAGGATTTGAAAAACATAGAAGTTAAAACCCAAGGCACCAGCACAGCTCCTGCTCTCCTGTGACCTCCCAGACAAAGGGCTCGGGGTTTGGGAAGGGGCAGGTGAACTCACCAGGTGCATGTCTGGCCATGCAGGTGGTGCTGAAGGTTTGTGCTCCCAGCACCAGGGATCAACCCTTGGATCTGCTGGGGGTTGATGCCTCCACCTGACCTCATCCCACAGGCAAAACCAGGGAGTGTGTAGGGCTCAGGAGGGATGGGGAAATCCCTGCCCAGTAGCCTCTGACAGGAGCTCCAGTGGCCCCTCTCAGTGCCCTCCCTGGCCGGGCAGCTGCTGGACACCACCATGGCTACAGAGATGGTTTTCCCTCTGCTTTCCTTCTGCATTCCCAGGCCGTGCCAGGCACTCCAGAGGCTGTGGAAGCTCTGGCTGGGCAGGACCAAGCAAGGGGCACCTCTGGTGTGTGTCCATGTGTCCACACAGGAGACTCCGAGTGTTCACCAGGGAATCAGTGACTATTCCGCTCATCCCAGCCCCCACCCAGGGCCTTGGCCCCGCACACCTGGGCACGCCGGGCACTCAGGGACATTGCTCTGTTGTCACTGGGAGCTGCCCACCAGCAAACCACCACCCCCAGGTGCCCATCACCCCTGGGGAATGGATCTTTGGAATCCAGGTGCTCTCACAGAGCAGCCTGTGATGTGCCCTGGCCCCTGTGATGATCCTGGGGACGTGTCACAATGGGGCTGCTCCAAGGGGCCCCAGCCGGTCCCGTTGTCCCTGTGCAGCCTGGGCGAGCAGTGAGTGCACACCTGCCCTCTCCCCCTGCTCCCAGGCCTGGGCCCTTGTGGGAACACCTGGCTCAGGGGCCGTGGCTGCCCCGGGGCACTGGGACAGGCCTTGCCCCCTGCCAGCGTCCTGGGCCCTCCGATTGCTCC
>NW_008238349.1:467287-477624 GCF_000691975.1 Corvus brachyrhynchos
CCGTGGCTACGCGGGGGCACTGGGACAGCCCTGGCCCCCTGCCAGCTGCCTGGGCCCTCCGATTCCTGCCCCGTATCCCCGTGGCTCCCATCCCTGATCCCCCAGCCCCAGCTCCCTCCATCCCAGCCCCACCAAACCCCTCTGTTGCTCATCCCACAGGCCATGTTCACAACTCTCGTGCTCTGGTGTGTGCAAAGCCTCCTCCAGTACCCGCAGCCAGTCGGGGATGGGCTGGACGAGGCCACCCGTGAGCGGATGCAGCAGCGGGAGGAATTCCTGAACCAGCAGATGGCTCGGCTGCTGCAGGAGCTGGAGCAGGAGGCCCTGGAGCAGAGATTTGGGACCTGGGGAGCCCTGCTCTGGACTGCCATGCACCAGTGGATGTTCTGGGCTGCTGCTGGAGTGCTGCTCCTTCTCCTGGGGCTGTGGTTTTGCCTCGGGGAAAGGAGAAGCAGCAGAGCTTGGGAGAGCTCGAGCAGCTCTGGAGAGAGCCCCAACAGCTCTGAGGAGAAATCCAGCAGCAGCTCAGCGGACGAAGAAGAAGAGGACAGCGATTTCGATGACCTGAGGCGGCTTTTAGAGGAGCACCTCGACTGGGTTCTCCTGGACTGAGCCGAGGCCGTGCCATCGCCACCAGCCCCATGGACACCTTCACCACTGCCTTCAGCCACGCCCCGTGCCAGGAGCCGGGAACAGAGACTCCCATTTCCCCCCGGACACTGCCTGCCCTCCCTTTCGGGAGACTGCCCTCCCTCTGGGAGCTGGACTCTGCAGACAGTTCTGGGATAGTTCTGGGATAGTTCTGGGGTAGTTTTCTGACGGTTCTGGGATGGTTCTGTCTATAGTTCTGGGATGGTTTTGTCTATAGTTCTGGGATAGTTCTGGGATAGTTTTGTCTGTAGTTTTGTCCATAAGTTGCACTCAATGCTGCTGTTGAGTAGTTGAGGATGGGGCAGAGGCTCCCAGCTGCTCGGCTGCCCCAGAGCTGGGGGCATTTTGCCCCAGAGCTGATGCTCTGCTGGGTTCTGGTTCCACTGCTTGTTTATCCAGGGCTCCCCCACTGCTCCGTGCTCCTGCCTTGGGGCAGTTGGGGTCATTTGTCCTTCCCAAGAGCTGTGCACACGTGGAGCAGACGAGCCCGGCCGGACCCTGCGTGTCCTGAGGAGCCGAACTCCTCCTTGTCCTGCAGCTCTGGCAGGGCTGGGCCCTTCCCCAGGCCTTGTCCTGCTCCTTGGGCTCTGCTGGCCCCTCCGGAAGAGGAGCAGAGACAAGGGGCTGGAGTAGGGAGTGCTGAAGGAAGGAGGAGGAAGGAAGTGAAGAAGATCCTCAAGAGGACAGAGATTTTGCCATGGTTTCTGAAAGCAATCTCATGGGAGGGGATCTCCACGAGCACAGCACCCATGGGTGTCACAGGTTACAATGTAAGGTGTAACCAAAAGTGTGTATTCTATCACCAGCTGCTAAAACCAGCTGGGGCAGGGTTCTTTGTCTCTCCAGTGACACATCCCTGATAACTCCCTCCGGAGGGAAATCTTCTGTTACTGAGCCATCCAGCCTCACTGCGTGACTCTCAAAATTACATCATCCCACTGTGAGATGCTCCACCCAGGGGGAGGAACCAAGCATTCCATCCTGGATGTAATCTGAGGTTTGGAACACCGCAGTCAGCCCTGACCTACTGGATTCCCGGAGGACAAGAGCTACATAACCACCCCTGGACCTTCAGAGGAGACCAGACCCTTCTACAGGATCACTGCTTCAACAGAACCGTATCTATCGCTTCAAAGAGGACTGCAGCCACCCCTTAATCGGACTGCTGCCACCACCCAACAGGGTGTTGGGTTGTACCCTGACTCTGTCAGTGTTTCTGTTGCATTTATTTTAATTTTCCTGTTAAATTGTATTTCTGACTTGGAATCTCTCACTGGTTTGCTTTCAAACTAGTACAATGGGTCATGCTCCCCAATTTATTTCTGACCAGGGTTCAAGGGAGGCAGAAGGGTGGGGACGATGTGTTTTGCTTGGTGGGGCTGGCTGTGCTCTGGCCCCTCTGACATCCTGGGGACGTGTCCCAGTGGGGGCAGCTCTGAAGGGCCCCAGCAGGTCCCGCTGTCCCTGTAGCCCGTGCCAGTGGTGAGTGCTGGGGCAGGAACCCAGGCAGAAATCCCTTCACTGGGTTTGTTACTGCTTCAGTTTCACCAGTGCCGCCCTTCCAAAGGAAGAATTAAATTAACATTTAATTCTTGTTAAACTTAGCTTAGGGGACCCTGACATCCTGATGCCCTCACAATAACTGATGGAGACGTCCTTCACACGCTTGCAGAGGGAGCTCAGTGCTCTTTGTACTCTCACCCCTTTCACCGGGTTTGACTGGGAAGGTTCGTGATGGAATTGTTGGAGAATGCCCCCGGCTGAGCTGAGCTTCCAGCAGCAAGAACCAGCCAAGACCCAGTGTTAATAAAATCAATGAAGCATCCTCACAAGGCAAACAGTTTCCCTTTACAGCTCACAGCCTCCTCACGCTGATAGAAGATGACAATCACCAGATGTGGCAACATCAGCTGAGGGCAGCTCCAAAAAGCTGCCTGTTCAACACATCCCAGTTCCCACTAACTTATTTATACAGCCACAGACATTTTTTAATACTTTTGGGACACCTTATCTCATTGGCTGCACAAATCCCCTTCTGCCTGCATCATGTCTAAGTGTGAAATAATGCATTGTTGACGTCCCTGTGACCCCGGGGACAGAGGAGCCCTTCCAGCCACCGTGACCTCATTAACAAAAATCCCTTGTATCGAAACGGTCCAGCCTTGCGGAGGTCTGGTTGCACGGCAAAGAAATCCTGGGATAACAGCACCCTCCTGGCATTCCAAACACGCCCCGCTCCAAGACATGATCTCACCCAAGGTTTTAGTGCCTCTGGCTGAGACAATGCTGCTCTCTGGATCCCAGGGAATTGCTCCTTCCCTGGCACGCTGAGGCAGGCTCAGGAGCAGGGCTGGCTGCTCCTGCTCTGTCCTGATCCAAACCAGGAGCACTCCGCTGCCTTCCCGAGCCACTGCTCAGCAGGAGGAGACTGCCTGCCTGCTGCCTCTGGAAAAACAGGATGAGGAATTGCTTTTCCAGTGGCATTTGCAGCCAATGAGGCTGCAGGAGAAGCCTCCAGCCAGGAGCACCTCGCAGGCCACCACAGGCCCTGAGGTGTCCCCAGTGTCACTGGGGTGGGGTGGGCAAAGAAAGGAGACATTCCCGGACTTATTCCAACCACAGCACTAAATGTCTTCCCTTCCAGGTTTTGATCCTAACCATGGTTACCCTGGAGGAGCCACTGGTTTCTGAGAGCAGCAGTGAGACACGGGCAGTGTTAATCAGCGGGCAGTGTTAATCAGCAGCGTTAATCAGCAGTGCCAATGGGCAGTGTTAATCAGCAGTGCTAATCGGCAGTTTAATGAGCTGCTCATCCAGGCAGTGCCCCACACTCGTTGATCCAGGATAACAGGCCCAGGTGAAGCATCCAAACTGCACCCGTCCACTTCTCCCCATCTGAAGGAAAAAATGCTGGGAAAACTTAATGGTTCTGCCAACCTGTGTGGATCTGAGTGTCCCTAGCACGAGGAGAAACTTCCCTGTTTAACAAACAGCTCAGTCCTCTCCTCTCACCCTTGTCCCTCTGCTAGAGCTGACATCCACCACAAGATTCCGAGGCCCATTTTGGGAGGGATCCCCATTCATCTTCCATTATACCCAAACACTTTTTTTCCCCCAGAAATCTGATGCACAACCCGGTACAAACCATGTTGAGCCAAGTTCTTATTTCCACAAATCCTTCACTGAATGAGAGACAAAGCTGACCTAAGCATGAATAAAGAACTCCTGGTCACTCTGAGTCCCACAAATTCCTGGTGCCATTTCCCTTTTCAGGAGTAAATGAGTGTAAACAGCACAGTCTCCGTCTCTTCTGGAGCAGGAGAACAGCACATTCCTCTTATTTGGTTTGGTTTTCCCATTACTCTCTGCATATAGAGGAGCTGCCTTAATTAATGTAAGCTTATTATGAAATTAGAGCACTGATATAATTAAAGCATTGATTAAAAAGCCAATAAAACAAGCAGCTCAAGCTCTTTTGAAAGAGGAGCAGTATGAATCCTCCTTGATTAAATATTACAGATCAGTCAATATTTAACCATTCCATTGTATTGACTTAATTTCTCCATCGAGCTGGGAATCAGCATCCCTTGGGACCTAATTATGGCAGGTTTGCTTCCCTTGTTGTTCTCGGAGTTTGTGGGCTTGCTTGGTTTATTTTGGTATTTCTTAAACTTCTCACAGAGTAGACCTTCCATCCCGGGGAACCATACTCCATGGAGGTAATTCATGGGTAATGAGCAGTTCTGATAATTGTGTTTATCTTTGGAAATTAACTCCCAGAAATCCATCCCGCCCATGAGAACACGTCCTGCCTCCTTCGGCTGGCTCCTGGAATGGGGTTGTTAAAGAACTGAGCAGCCAGGTCAAACCAACAGCCCTGCCCCACATCTCCTGAAGGTCCCTCTGGGGTTTAGTGGAGACATTTCCTTCCCTCCTTTCCACATCCATCCACAGAAACATTGGAGCAACATCCAGAGCTGCCTTCAGCTCCTCGATTCATTCATCTCCATCCGTTTCAGAACTGACTCCCTAAAATGACACTTCCTCTTTGTTACCCCTCCAAAACTAAAACCCCACGTGTGGGGCCAGGCTGTCCCCAGAGCCCTGCCCCACACCAGCCCCGGGAGTGGGGAGAGCACAGGCAAAGTGCTGGAGCTGCTGCAGGCCGCAGATCCCTCGGGCTGCAGCTGATTCCCCTCTGTGCTGTGCCACACCATGGCCAGGAACACGCTGGGGACACGGATCAGAGGTGGCCTTGGCAGTGCTGGGTTCACTGCTGGACTTGGGGGAGCTGGAGGTCTTGTCCAGCCCTAATGATTCCGTGATTTATGAGGCTGTGGCAGTGTGATCCAGCACTTCCCGTGCTCTCCCCACCTGAAACAACATCTGGAGCACCAGGAAGGCTGGAGAGCCCTCATCCCAGGGCTCTCCCTGAAACTGTGTGGGGTGAAGAGAAACCTGTTGGGGCTGTCAGACATCCCCAAAGCTTCCTCTGGGCTGCAAGATGGATATTCTGGAAGAACAAAGGCTGCGCTTCAGATCCCTGCAGCCTGTTTGCTCTGAACAAGCAGCACGACTTCATCTGCCTTTTCTTTCCCTCCTGTTATATTCCCAGCTTTTTCCTTAGGGAAACAGAACAGCTCTGAGGAAGCACCACAGATGAAAGAGCAGGAGGAGGTTTTCTAGCCCTTATTTTTTTAGCTCAGCATTTGTGTTGGATCTGTAACTGGGTCTTCAGGAATGTCTGATCTCTCCCAGGTGTGCAGGGCCAGCACCTCCCAGAGCAAACGCAGCTCACACACAAATATGTGCTTTTCTGTCAGGGACCTGGAGATCTCCCGGAGACAATCCAGGGCTCTGGCACCACCCAGGTGGAATCTTGTCTGTCCCTTGGGCCTGACAGGGCTGCACAGCTCAGAGCAGGGATTTGTCCTCAAATCAAACCAGGGTGAAGTTTGAGAATCCATGGTTTCTGCTACTTGGTCAGCACAGCTCCTCCAGCTCCGGAAAAGCTGGGATGCTGAGAGAACCCTGGAATGCTTTGGATTGGAGGGACCTTAAAGCCCATCCAGTGCCACCCCTGCCATGGGCAGGGACACCTCCCACTGTCCCAGGCTGCTCCCAGCCCCAATGTCCAGCCTGGCCTTGGGCACTGCCAGGGATCCAGGGGCAGCCCCAGCTGCTCTGGGCACCCTGTGCCAGGGCCTGCCCACCCTCCCAGGGAACAATTCCTTCCCAATATCCCATCCAGCCCTGCCCTCTGGCACTGGGAAGCCATTCCCTGGGTCCTGTCCCTCCATGCCTTGTCCCCAGTCCCTCTCCAGCTCTCCTGGAGCCCCTTTAGGCCCTGCAAGCGGCTCGGAGCTCTCCCTGGAGCCTTCTTTTCTCCAGGTGGACATTCCCAGAGCAGAGGGATTTGTTGGGTCACTGCCCAGTGCCTCTGTAGGATTCACCATCTCTGGACAAAATGCAGCCTGCTCTGGGAGGGTTGAGCTGGGTTTGGTTTCACCTTCCCAGCCCCAGCACAGAGCAGACACACAACGAGCTCTGAGCTGGACTTAAGTGAGCTAAGCTAAACCTCACCATTTGTTCTGCTCAGCAACAGAACAAATGTCACCACCGCTTTCAGGGAAGATGCTGGAGCAGCTGAAAGTTAAAAATGCAAATCAAAGCCCAAAAGAGCTCTGAGCTCGCAGCAGACGTGCCACAGCGTGGCATTTGCAGCGTGGCAGCAAGAATGTGCTGGCACGTGTGTGTGAGGTGGCAAAAAAAGCGTGAAGCTAAGCATGACTTAGAGGGGAAAAAAATGCCCAAAATCCAAAAAAGAGGAGTTTATTCAGGGATTATCAACGTGACTGCCTTCATCAAGCGATGGAGCAGCTGAAAGCACAGAAAGCAGGTCTGAAAATGAGGAAAAAGAGCAGTTTATGACATCTAGTGGCAAGAGGAGATGTCTCCCCCCCACCCCCCCGTGGAGCTCTGGCTGTGCAGGTTCACTGCACTCCCCCTGCACCTCTGACAATAATCTGTGTGCAAAGCCAGAACCTTTCTGGGCAGGCCTATCAAAGCCAGGCCTTTACATGGCACGGCTGAGTGATTTCAGTTCCAGGCTGGGCAGGGAGAGCAGCCCTTCGTGTGGGCTGATCCCACACCAGCAGCAGCGCTCCTGGCTTTTATCACAGCCCTCGGAGCGGCTCTCACAAACCATCACTGCCTGCATCCTGTGCTGCTCTGGAAAATGGCCAAGGCACAGGGAGAAAAAAGCCCCAGGATGTCTGAAGTGAGCAGGAGCACTGAAAAAGGGATGGGGGCACCCCCAGAGGCTCTGGGACATCCCAGAGCACACAGTTCCAGCTGTGCTCTTCTCTGACTGCAGCACCAAGAGATGGCACCTTTGGGCAAAACCATCCCTTTTGTGCCCTTTATTCCCACCTTGTCCTCCAAACAGCCAGTTCCTGGGATTCCTTCTGGGCCCCTGGGATCATAACAGGCTGTTGATGCAGGATGCAGGATAATTTCAGCTTTCCTGGGCCATTCAGTGCTGCCCTCCATGGAGGAGCTGCCTCAGGCCTGCAGGAGCCCAGGGCTGGCAGAAATCCCATGGAGGACATTGTCCATGGGAAAAGGCTCTGCCCCAGCAGGGCCTCATCCCCTGCCAGCTTCCCTCAGAAGGGGCTGTCACGGAATCATGGAATGCTTTGGGGTGGAAGGGACCTTAAAGCTCATCTCATCCCACCCCTGCCATGGCAGGGACACCTCCCACTGTCCCAGGCTGCTCCAAGCCCCAATGTCCAGCCTGGCCTTGGGCACTGCCAGGGATCCAGGGGCAGCCCCAGCTGCTCTGGGCACCCTGTGCCAGGGCCTGCCCACCCTCCCAGGGAACAATTCCTTCCCAATATCCCACCTAACCCACACTCTGTAAATTTGAAGCCATTCCCTCTTGTCCTGGCACCCAGCCCTTGTCCCAAGTTCCTCTCCAGCTCTCCTGGAGCCCCTTTCAGCACAGGAGGGGCTCCCTGGAGTCAGTGTTCTTTCCTCCAGGAATCCAGCCCAGATCTGGGCTCTTCTTTAACAACCATCCCCTAAATCCAGCTCTGTGCCAGTCCCCTCTCTGTCCTCAGGCTCTCACCCCTCCCTGCACCCAGGACCTTTGCTGGCTTTCCACAGGCTCAGCTCTGCTTGGACCCCAGAATCCAGCAGGGATTGGCAGAGATCTGAAGATGGGTCTGAAGATGAAAACCCCTCACTCAAAGGGCCTCCCACACCTCGGGGGCTGAGGGCAGCATTTCCTGCGAGTGATGGCATCCGTGTCCATGGAATCACCGTGCCCAGGGCTGGCCAGCACCTCCTCCAGCCCACGAGACCTGAATTCCCAGCTGGAGCACGGCTCGGTCAGGGTTTGCTGTGACAGACATTGAGAGAGAAGAGGGCGGGTGATGGTGCCCGGGGCATGGGAATCAGGGAGCCGTGGAGCCAAGGAAAAGCCTGGAGAACGGGACGAGGGGAGGAGAAGGGGGAAGGAAATACAGCAGTGCGCTCCCGGCCACCTCCCAGCCTCGTGGGGACGTTCAAATGGCACTGCTGCCCCCAGTGCCTCGGCACAAAGCACCCCCAGCTCTGAGGTGGCCGGGTGGATTAATGAGGATCAGGTCAGGACAATATCAGTGTTTGCATGGACTAAGCTCTGTCCTCAAGGCCTTTTAAAGCAATTCTTCCAACTGCTGGAGTATTGATTGGAAAGGTCTGGAACGACTTCCACTGCTGCAAACCCTCTCTGAAGAGTTCCCAAACTCAAAGATCAGCAAAAATCCCGAGTTTCTGCCTCAGACTCACAAGCCAATATCTTTGGGAGCCAAGGGAATGTGGAGATGCCGGGGGAAGGAGAAGGTGACCCACCCTTGGCACAGAGGGACTTCTTCAAATGCCATTTGCACCAGGGCAGGTTGGGGTTGGATGTGAGGAAAAATTTCTTCAGTTCCTGGAGGAAAGAAAGCAACAACTGCCCCCAGCACAGAAAGACGTGGGTCTGTTGGAATGAATCCAGAGGAGACTACGGAGATGCTCCAGGAGCTGGAACTCCTCTGCTCTGGAGCCAGGCTGGGAGAGCTGGGAGTGCTCACCGGAATGAATCCAGAGGAGACCACGGAGATGCTCCAGGAGCTGGAACTCCTCTGCTCTGGAGCCAGGCTGGGAGAGCTGGGGATGTTCAGGATGGAGATGAGAAGGTTCTGGAGAGAGCTCAGAGCCCCTTGCAGGGCCTAAAGGGGCTCCAGGAGAGCTGGAGAGGGACTGGGGACAAGGCATGGAGGGACAGGACCCAGGGAATGGCTTCCCAGTGCCAGAGGGCAGGGCTGGATGGGATCTTGGGAAGGAATTGTTCCCTGGGAGGGTGGGCAGGCCCTGGCACAGGGTGCCCAGAGCAGCTGGGGCTGCCCCTGGATCCCTGGCAGTGGCCAAGGCCAGGCTGGACATTGGGGCTGGGAGCAGCCTGGGACAGTGGGAGGTGTCCCTGCCATGGCAGGGGTGGCACTGGATGGTCTTGAGGTCCCTCCAACCCAAACCATTCTGGGATTCTGTGTTAACAGAATGGGATGTGTTCTCAGGAATGTGTTCATCCTCCTGAGGGGGTTGTGGGCACAGACTGAGCCCCCCCTTGGCTGGGAAAGGGGAAAAGGCTGAAATTTGGACATTTGATCCCAGCCCCTGGAGACATCCCGACCCCTGAGGAGGAACAACCTCCCCACAGCTGCCTCGGTACATCCCATTCCTGAAAACCCTGGCTTTCCCCTGGTTTGGCTCCTCCCTTGAAGAGTTCCCAGACCGTGCTGGGAGCACCTCAGCTTTCCCAAACCTGCTGGGAAAGTTGGGGACCTCACCCCGAGGATCCAGACCCGAGCAGCCAGGGATGTGCTGGAAGTCTCCTCTGGAAGAGGACGAGACCTCTCCCCACCGCTGCTTCCAGCCTTGCTCCTGCACGCATTTTCCAACTGGTTTTTTTTTCCTCAGGATCCTGGGGACCTCTCGTGGTGGAAAGTGAAACCAGGTTTATTTGGGAACGGCAGGAGACTTCCCGGCTGGCTGAACGGCTCCTCTAAAGGAGCTTTAGGCTCGGAAACCAGAAGAGAAGAAATTCCCAGCCGGGAACAGCTGCCCCTGCCCTTGGAAAGCTGCAAACACCCACCCTGCAGGTTCCAAGGGATCCAGTGGATGACTCCTGGATTTCCAGCACAAATACACAACCCTGACAGCTGCAGGGGTGCCAGGCCAGCTGTGCCATCCTTGGGGGTCACCATGAAGCCCCTGGGAACTGGAATCTGACGGTGTTTCCGTGCAGGAGCCTCCCTGGAGGAGCAGGGCCTGTGGCTGTGCACAGCTGGAGTTCCTCGTGCTGCTTGTTGGTGTCTCAGCCCTCCAGTCCCGTGGATCTGGCTCTGCTGGACATTTAATTGGAGGCTTTTTCCAGTAGGAAAAAATTCCAGTGAGGACGACCTGAGCTGTCAGTGAGTGGGGGCTGTTCCACCACTCCTCCTGCAGCTCCCAGCTCCTGAGGCTGGAGTGTGGTGGGTGAGATCAGGATTGAGGCCTCAGATAAGGCAGGAGCTCACCACAGGCACCCAGGAGGGCAGGCTGGACATCAGGAGGAATTTCCGCCTGGAAAGGGTGGTCAGGCATTGGAAGGGGCTGCT
>NW_008238349.1:477777-481460 GCF_000691975.1 Corvus brachyrhynchos
ACTGGGTGATCCCTGGGAGTCCCTTCCAGCTCAGGATATTCCAGGATTCTCAGCTCCACAAGGACTTTCTCACTATGAAGAAATTCCAGTGCGATTTAAAGGTTTTTTCCCAGTGGATGCTCCTGCTCAGCACCTGCAGGAGCCCAGGACAGCTCCAGTTGGGGGTTTCACTTCCCGTGCCCCTGGAATTGCCCACCCTGGCCCCAAGGAGGTCCCAGCACTGGGAGGTGCTGCTGAAGGCAAAGCCCTCCTGCAAGTCCCTCTGTCTCCTCTGAGCAGCTCCAAGCCCCCTCCCTGCCCTGTCAAAGCTTTTACAGTGAAGCTCCAGCCCTGCAAAGCCCAGCCCCACTCCCTCTCCCTCATTCCCAAGGGTTGGATAATTAGCACACCATGGATTGCCTGCAGTGCCTCTTCAGAGGCTTTGGGGCCATGCTGCTCCCGGGGACACACCCAGGACACCCCGTCCTTCAGCCTGTCTCCCACCTGGCAGGAGCTGCAGAGGAAATCCAGCCTTTCCCAGGGTTTGTCCCAGAGCTGCAGGACAGGATCATCCCTCTGGGCGCTCCAGAAGTGGCTGCTTTGGGAAACCCAGGCCTTTTGCCCCAGGTGCTCTTTCCAAAGGGCAATTTATGATTCTTCCCTTCTTGCTCCTTCCTCCTCCTGGATTCCCTTTGCCCCTTTTGAATCCCTCCCTGTCACTCGTGGTGTGCAGAGATGCCTCTAATGAAGGGTTTCCAAGTAGTTCAGGTGGAGTTTTAGGAAGCTCACAGGATTTCTGTGTTGGAAAAGTCCAAGATTCTCAAGACCCAGGAATTCCCAGTGCTGGTGCTTCTGCTGCGTGCACAGCACTGGGTCAGCTCTGGCTGCCCCAGCTCCCTGTTTTCTCCAGATACTTCCAGCCCCGGCTCTTGGCCCTCCCCTCTCCCTCGTGTTCCACCACTGGGCTTTCAAGAGGTCAGGCTTTCCTCCTTCCCTGGAATTCCCCACTTTGACAGACAGGACATGGAGCTCTTGGAGCAAGTCCTGAGGATGCTCCCAGTCTGCTCTGGAGCCAGGCTGGGAGAGCTGGGAGTGCTCACCTGGAGAGGAGGAGGCTCCAGGGAGAGCTCAGAGCCCCTAAAGGGGGTACATAGAAAGGAGGGGAAAGGACTTTTTACACGGGCAGGCACTGACAGGACAGAGGGGAGCAGATTCAAACTCGAAGAGGAGAGATTTAAATTAGATATTGGAAAGGAATTGCTCCCTGTGAGGGTGGTGAGGCCCTGGCACAGGGGGCAGGAGCTGCACCCTGAAGGTGCTGGGGCACGGCCTCCACCTTTGTGCCCTCTCCAGCTGGGTGAACATGAAGCATTTTTAAACCTTCAGGTAAGGCTGGGCTCAGCCTGGCTGGTTAAAGCTTCACCTGAAGTTCCCAGCAGGAGCTGCTCTGGAGGGAGCCTTTCACAGCTTTATCCAAAAGCCTTTTTTGGCCCCATTTGGGATTTGCCAGCCCCACAGGGATGTCCTGGACTTTGCCATCCCCCTGTGACAGCCCTGCACAGCCAAAACCAAACAGGGCTGTTTGGTTTTCAGGCACAAGGTGGCACTGGAGGAGCAGCTTTCCCTTTCCCTTTCCCTTGCCTTCCCCTTTCCCGTGCCTCATCCCTGGCCAGCACAGCTCAGCCTGGGCAGGCCCCCGGTGCCCCTCATCCTTCAATGAGGGGCTTTAAGGGATGCAAAGAGCCCTGAATCCCAAATGCCAACCCACAGGATTTGGGATTTGGGATTCAGGGCAGGAAGTGGTTCACCCATTTCCTGAGCCCCGTGGGGTTTGGATCCCACTCTGGAGAGCATCACCCCAGGGACAGGGATGTGGGGGCCGGGGGACACGTCCTGCCAGTGCCACCTGGGGCACCAAACCCGCCACACTCACACCTTTCCCAATTCCCCTGCCCTCCTGAGCTCTCCGAGGGCACTGGGCATGGGTCACCCCCCCCCCATGGGTGACCACCCCACCATGGGGCACCCCCACTGCCCCCCTGCTTCCTCTGCTCTGGTGATGTCCCCAGCAAGGTCACCCATCCTCTTCCAGGCCATTCCTGCACTTGGGGTTTCTGACTGCTTTGGGGGAGGTTTTATTATTTGAAACTGATTTATTTTCTACCTGCCAGCACCTCAGTGTTTCCCTCCAACCGAGGTGGGAGTGCTCTGTCCTAGGACACGAGGGAAGGGTCCCTCTTGGGTGGCACCAGAGTCCCTGGCCAAGGGGCACCAGCACCTGCCTGGGGCCACCTGGGCAGAGGGACAGCTCTGGGGCACGCAGGACAGTGGGCATGGATGGGGACCCTCGGGAGCCTCGCTGCAGAGGGGACAGGGAGTGGCTTTGTGGTGACAGCAGCGCCCTGTGCCACCTCCCAGGTGAGAGTGTGCCAGAAGTGAGGGCTGTAGTGGGAATGTAAAGCACAGCAGAGATTTGGAGATCCCTGCGGCTCAAGGGGCTCCAGAGAAAGGGGAAAGCCCCAATTCAGCAAGGGAGAAAGCACCCACCCTCCCTCCTGGCTCTCCAGGGGCTCCAGAGGTGAGCACATTGCACACAGGCATCTCCTTGGAGCAGGACCAGCTCTGCCCAGCTCCAGGACCATTCCCAAACACCCTTCCCAGTGCCCATGCCTCCCTCAGGAGCTGCAGCTCCATCATTCCCAGCCCAGGACCATTCCCAAACACCCTTCCCAGTGCCCATCCCTCCCTCAGGAGCTGCAGCTCCATCACTCCCAGCCCGGGAACACCCGTCCGGCTCGGGGCACGCGGGGTCTGTCCTGATGAACACCCGGAGCTGAGGCAGGCAGGAGGCTGGGAAATAACAGTCATGAAAGGTTTAAACGCTGTGGAGAGGAGCAGGAGCCTCCCAGGCAGTTTTCCAGCCCAGTGGTTCCAACAAGCTCTCGGTGTGTTTACACACAAATAACAATAATTAAACCAAACCCAACAGAACCCCGGGTGCTCCCCCCCCATCACAGCCACGGCAATAAAGCCCTCTGGAAAGCAATCCCACCTTACCCGTGCTGTTCAGAGTCTCACACGAGTCCAGGCTTTGAGTGAGACATTCTAGGATGCAGTTACACAGGTTAAGGCCCCACTTACCCAAGGACCAGGCTCCCCAGGGAATGGGCACGGCCCCGAGGCTGCCAGAGCTCCCAGGGGTGCCCAGGCTGGGGTTGTTGGGGTGTCTGGGCAGGGCCAGGAGCTGCACTGGGTGATCCCTGGGGGTCCCTTCCAGGATGTTCTGTGATCCCATGAAAACTTCATCCCTCTTGCACAGGATGGGAGCAGGAGGAGTTTTGGGTTCCAGGGCCCTGGGCATGGCTGGGTCCCCTCAAGGACCAGGACCGGCATTTTTGACTGGATGTGTCCCAGTGCAGTTCAACAGCAAAACCACAGAGAAACGGGGCAGTTGATTACTTCCCATAAATTCCCACACAGACTGGTGGGGTGGGGGAAATCCTTCCTCAAAACAGGAAAAGCAGCTGGCTCATCCCAATGTTTTAAGGTTTAAAGGCTTGGGTAATAAACAGGTTTTACCTCCCGCCTCTTTGCAGGGAGGTTTGGAGCACGCTGGGCCCTTCATTCCGTAGGCCATCAAACATTAAGGGACATTTTAAGCAGCATTTCCCCCTCCTCCTCCTGCAAATCCCACCGCTCCATGA
>NW_008238349.1:481922-487554 GCF_000691975.1 Corvus brachyrhynchos
AGCCGCTGCGCGGCGGGGGATGGGAGCGCTGCTGCCGGCAGCCGGGGACAGCCGCCGGCTAATCTGCGATCTCCGGAGCGCGGAGAGATCCATCAAAGGCCTGAGGAGCGGGCCCGGCGCTACTGGAACAGTTTAACCACTGATGGCGTCCTAATTACCGCGCTATCAACTGCGGCAAAGGCGCTCAGCAGGAGCTGCTCCGCTTCAACGCGGGAGGCGAGGAAATTACCCGGGCGGGGAAGTGAATGGAGAGCGCGGCCTGGCTGCGGTAATTAACGGCGTTGATGATTTATATTATTTATTATAACGGGGCCAAGCTCTCGTCAGGCCGTTGGATGGGCCCTTCCAGCGCTTCCCAGCCGGGATTCGGCATGCGCGAAGCCCCTCTGCACCCAGCGTGGAGGATTTCTGGCTCCAGGGGCCGTGGATTTATTTCATAGATGCTGGGAAGGAATCCCTCCCTGGGAGGGTGGTGAGGGGCTGGAAGGGATTTCCCAGAGAAGTTGTGGATGCCCCTGGATCCCTGGAAGTGTCCAAGGCCAGGCTGGAGCAGCCTGGGATAGGGGAAGGTGTCCCAGCCCACGGCAGGGGTGGAGCTTTGAGGCCCCTTCCAGCCCAAACCATTTTGGGATTCTGGGATCCATGATGACCAGAGGGTTCTGCTGGTTTGGGACAGGGAAACACGGAAGAATGGTGGCTTGATCTTTTCTGGATCAGAAGAAGCCTGACACGGGAAATAAGAACAGAAGGAAAGAACCCACGCAGCCTCCCTGTCAGGACTGGGAAGGGAGAAAGGCTCGGGTTTGCCATTCCAGCAGGAAAATTCAGCCTGGACACACAAAGCCCATTTCTGCCAGGGAGGACAGGGGTGCCTGAGGAAGCAGCTCAGGACCAGATGGGATGAAAATCCCCCAGCAAGGGGCTGTGTTTGGCCACGCTGGGGGACAGAGCAGCTGCCCAGCACCTCCCAGCCCGGCCCCAGGTGCTGCTGGTGGCCATGGCAGGGCTGGCCCTTCGCAGCTCCCTGTGCTGGGTCAGGCCCTGTCCTCTGGCCAAAGCCAGACCCATCCCAGAGGGAGCAGCCCAGGGATGAGCCCAGTGCTCATCTCACCAAATCTGGCCCTCATCCCTTCATTTCCCTTTCTTGATTCCCCTTTTCCTGCCCCACATCTCCTGGTGTTTCCCCTGGAATTCCCACCACCACAGGGCACCTGGGCAGGCATTTCTTCTGCTCCTCTCATTCAGCGTAAAGACTAGTAGAGGATTTTTGGGGGTTTTATCCTTATTAGAAAAAAAAAGACAATCCCAGCCTGTAGCAAATCCAGGTTCCTGAGACTGACTTTGTCCCATCTCATCCCTTTCCCCTCTGGATGTCCACGGGTGATCCAGACCCACACAGGCTCATCCCACCACCTCAGAGAGATGTGTCCCCAAGCATCAGGGATTTCTGCTGCTTGAAACCAGGATCCACCCATGGTCTGCACCTTCCCATGGCAGGGGGGTCTTGGAATCTGGAAAATCCATGACATCCCCCCCTCCCAGCCTGTGCCAAGGCACTGCAGCAGGATGGGCACCAGCTGTGCTGATGTCTCCTTCTTAGCAATAAAAAGAAAAAAAAAAGGATTTGGATTGATTAAAATTTAAGGAAACGCAGGCTGATTTCCCACCCAGAATGAGAACTTGGGGAGGAAAGCGGGAGGTGAGGAACCCAAACACACACAAAGAACAAAACCATCGGGAGAGAGAACAAGACTGAGCGGGAAACAAAGCAAGAGGGAAAAAAAGAAGAGAGATAAAACAGGAAAGAACGAGAAAGAGTGAAAAAAAATCTGAAGTGGAAATAAGCAATCAAAAGGAATAACAAAGGAAAAGGAGCAAAAAAAGGAAAACACACAGAGCGAGAGGGGACAGGGACGGAGCAAACTCCTGCAGGGAACAAAGAGGGGACTCGAGGCAGCCCTAGACACAAAACTGAGACAAGACAGCACTGAAGACAAAGGGAAAGCGGGACAAAAATAGCACCGAAGTGGAAACATGAAGGGATTGAAGGTCCGGGGGAGCTGACTCTGGTCAAGGGGCAAAGCTGAGCACGGGGTGACAGCGGCGCAGCCACGGCTCCTGCACTGCCCCTGCGCTCCCAGCACAGCCTGGGGTGGGGAGGGCACGGGAGGGGGCAGAGGGAGCCGGGGAGGGCAGAGCCCGGCTGGAGCTGTCCCATCCCCTCCCAGGCTGCCGGAGAGGAGACAGCTCTGCCCAAGAGACCCCTCCGAGGGGGAGCATCCTCAGAGGCTCCGAGCTGCTCCAAGAAATGGAGCCCTCCTTTCCACAGCGATCCCTCCTTTCCATAATGATCCCTCCTTTCCACAGCAATCCCTCCTTTCCGTAATGATCCCTCCTTTCCACAGCGATCCTTCCTTTCCACAGTGATCCCTCCTTTCCATAATGATCCCTCCTTTCCATACTGATCCCTCCTTTCCACAGCGATCCCTCCTTTCCGTAATGATCCCTCCTTTCCACAGCGATCCCTCCTTTCCATAATGATCCCTCCTTTCCACAGCGATCCCTCCTTTCCACAGTGATCCCTCCTTTCCATAATGATCCCTCCTTTCCATAATGATCCCTCCTTTCCACAGCGATCCCTCCTTTCCGTAATGATCCCTCCTTTCCACAGCGATCCCTCCTTTCCGTAATGAATCCCTCCTTTCCACAGCGATCCCTCCTTTCCGTAATGATCCCTCCTTTCCACAGCGATCCCTCCTTTCCGTAATGATCCCTCCTTTCCATAATGATCCCTCCTTTCCACAGCGATCCCTCCTTTCCATAATGATCCCTCCTTTCCACAGCGATCCCTCCTTTCCACAGTGATCCCTCCTTTCTATAATGATCCCTCCTTTCCACAATGATCCCTCATTTCTGCAGTGATCCCTCCCTCTCTCCCCAGCCCAAGCTGTCCTGTCCTTGCCCTCCTCCATGTGGGGTCCCAGTGTGAGTTCGGGGTCCAGCTGGCTCCAGACCAGCCGTGCCACGGCCAAGGCCAGCACTGGAGCTGTTGCCACCTCTGGGATAACACATCCAGGAAAGGGTAAAAATCACTGTGCAGCTGCTGTGGGAGAGAGGAGGGAGGGACACGGCTGAGAACGAGCCCAGCAGAGATGAGGAGCTGCTCCAGGGGCAGAGATTCCCCCGAGATTCCATGGAGCAGCTGGGCCCCTGCAGGCCCTGGAGATCCAGAGGGGAGCAGAGACCCCCCTGGAGAGCCCCCCCCAGAGCAGGTTTTCTTTCAGGAGCTGTGGCCCGTGGGGGATCCACGCTGGAGCAGCTCCTGAAGGAATTTATCCCACGGGAAGGCACCCCAGGATGGCACAGGGGGAAGGTGTGAGGAAGGATCCACAGGCAAAGTGTGATGGACCAACCCCCATCCCATCCACCTGCACCGCCTGGAATGCCAGAGCTGGGAATGCCAGAGCGAGGCTGAGCCTGCAAAACAGGGTTATTGGGGTTTCAGTTTCTCTCACCACCCACCCCATTTTTAATTGCACTAAATCAAATCACTGTTCCACAAATCAGTGCCTGGGGAGTGACCTCCCTGCCCTTCTCCCACCCCAGGAGATTTCCATGTAATTTCCTCCCCCTGCCGTGCTGTGGAGGGTGGCTGGGAGCAGCTGGGTGCTCTGCAGAGCCAGCCAAGGCCATGCCCAGCACAGCTCTCCCAGCCCAGCATCTCCACAGCCTCGGGAAGCTCCTGCACTGCCGAGGATTCCTGGGCTTCCTCTGCCACCCGGAGCTGCATTCCTGGGCCCGTTTTCCAAGGATGAGGCTTCAGGCACTTCTTCCATGGTGGGGAACCCTGGAGGAAACAGCCCCGGGAGGCTGGAAGGATCCCTGTGCTGGCTGTGGTTGTGCAGCTCAGCTCAGCCCCTTGTGCCCCTCTGGATTTTTTCCCTCCCACATTTCCAAGAGCACAATCAGAAATTAATTCCTGCTTGGGTTCTTGCCCATAACAATAAAACCTGGGATTAGAACAGCCAGCAAAGACATTTGGAGAGCTGTGACCCCTGACAACTCCCAGCCACCAGATGGGACTGAAATAAGAATTCCTCCTCTGGAAAGCTCCCAGGGTTATCCCATCTTTCTCCCTGTTCTTTGCCTGCTGTCAGAGGAACTCCTGACACAGAGGATCAGGGTGGCTGCTCCAGGCTGGGAGTCCTGAACAGCTTCAAAAGGAATATTTGGCACTGTAGGAGCCCCTGGAGCCACTCCTCAGGCTGTTCCTTCTCCCTGCCCTGAGCACAGCCAAGCTCAGCTCAATGGGATCCAAAGCACCTGGGCCGAATTCCCCGGCTGGGGTTTGCAGGAGTCACCTGAACCAGCAGAAAATGGGAACTGACCCTTTTTCCTGCCATAAATCCCCACCTGAGCCCTTCCTGGGGGGAGGAGCTGGGATGGCTCCAGCTGAGACAGACAGGGTTTGTCACACTGGTCCTCTGGGCTGTGACACGGAACCCTCCTGCTCCTGACAGGATTTCCTGGATAACTGGAGGTTGCTGGGCTCTGAAGCTCCTCATTTCTGGTTTTTTATTTGGTTGTGTTGCTGTCCAAAGGCACAGCCGAGCTTCCCAATGCAGCAGTGCCAAGTCCCCTGAACTCCCGAGAGAGCTGAGGAGCTTCCCTGGCTCCAGGGGCTGTGTGGCTCCTGCCTGCAGGGAGACTTCGAGCCATCATTAATTTGGGGAAGTTTCTGATTGATAAGGACAGTGATTCCAGGAACCTCCTGCCCCCAACACTCAGGATCAGCTGCCCCACAAGATCATGGCCTTGCAGTAAAAGGAGCGCAGCCCCTCACCTTTCTCAGCTGGAAGGGTTTATTGCTGTCCCTGAAGTGGCCCAAAGTCTTTCTGATGTTTAAAGGACCGTTCAAGTTTGGCAGTGACAGGGGAGAGGCCTCAGTCCTTCATCCCAGTGTCCTTGGCAATCCAGCTGAGACTCCCAATGGCCACAGACGCTTTTCCCAGCCCCAACCCGAGCAAGGATGGCTTCCCATCTGTGAGGAGGAGCTGCAGAGCTCCCAGTGCCTCGTCCCACCCCGGAGTGCCCAGCTCTGTGGCATTAGCAGTGGATCAGTGCCCAAACTGCTCTGTTGGGGAGGATGAAAGTTTGGTAAGGTATGTAGGCTTGGCAGAAAGGTCTGTGAATGTAGAAACTGGGGATGAGGTGGCAATGAAAGCAAGTTTTGATATAGAATAAAGAATGTTTTGCTGAAACAGTGATTGCTGAGTAACTGAGAAGGCAAAGGTTGGAGATGAGTTGGAAGGAGATTTTTAGGAGCAGGACAAAGGTATGTGATTACAAACAAAGACATGTTTTTCACCAAGTAAGTAAGTCTCAAGAAGAGCATAAGTCAATAGAAAACGTGTCTTTACCAAAAAGAAAGATATGGCAGGCAAACAAGAAATGTTGATGTAGCAAGAAGAAAGGTCTAAGAATTTTCCACTGTAACTTGTTAAATTGTAACTTACTTACTCTTGTGATTGGATAATAATGACTATAATATGGTGATGGTAGTAGCTATGATAGGCTATAGGCAAATGTAAAGGTATTGGGTATAGTGCTTATTGGTTGGTATGTGTTTAGA
>NW_008238349.1:487636-488409 GCF_000691975.1 Corvus brachyrhynchos
CAGCTGTAGGGCTGGCTCTGGATACCCACTCCCTGAGCTGCTGTAACTTCGCCTATGCAATAAACAGCTTTCAAGAGAGCCGCCTGAAGTCCGGACATCCTTCGTGAAACTTTCTCCTATACTGCTCCGTGCCCGAGCAGAGGCTTTGCCACTGGGAGTGCAGGAGTTCAACTTTTGGCTTTGAAGTGAGAGTTGGGCTTCGTTTGAGGGCTTAGAGAGAACCTTCTGCAAGTTCTGCTCTCTGCGCTGGCAGCACAAAGCTCCTCAGAGGAAGAGTCCCTGGTGCCTCCAGAGGGTCGTGGTCAATGGCTCAGAGTCCTGCTGGACATCAGTGACCAGTGGTGTCCTCAGGGTCACTTTTGGGGCCAGTGGTGTTTAAATAAATATCTTCATCAACGACACATGAAGGGATCAAGGGCATCCTCAGCAGGTGACACCAAGCTGAGGGTGCAGTGACACCCCCGGAGGACGGGGCCATCCAGAGGGACTTGGACAGCTCCAGAAGTGGCCCTTGGGAATCTCAGGAGGTTTAACAAGGCCAAGTTCAAGTTGGGGTGACCCCCAGGATCAATCCAGGCTGGGATGAAGTTGGAGCAGCCCCGGGAGAAGGCCCTGGGGGAGCTGTGGGTGACTCTGGACATGTCCCGGCCCTGAACCCCCCAGCCCTGGGCTGATCCCAGCATGGGCAGCCGGAAAGGGACTGGGATTGTGTCCCTGTGCCCCTGTGCTCAGGTGAGCCCCCACCTGCAGAGCTGCCCCAGCCCTGGCCGCGC
>NW_008238349.1:488456-496854 GCF_000691975.1 Corvus brachyrhynchos
GGAGGGAGCAGCTCTGCTGGGAGGAGAGGCTGGGAGAGCTGGGATTGTTCACCTGGAGAGGAGAAGCTTTGGGGTGACCTCATTGTGACCCTGCAGGACCTAAAGGAGCCAAAAAGGAGATGGAGAGGGATTTTGGAAAGGGCTGGAGGGACAGGACAGGGGGCAATGATTTCCCAGTGCCAGAGGGCAGGGCTGGATGGGATCTTGGGAAGGAATTGTTCCCTGGGAGGGTGGGCAGGCCCTGGCACAGGGTGCCCAGAGCAGCTGGGGCTGCCCCTGGATCCCTGGCAGTGGCCAAGGCCAGGCTGGACACTGGGGCTGGGACAGTGGGAGGTGTGCCATGGTGGCCCATGGCTGGGGTGGCACTGCCCACAGGATGGGCTTTAAGGTCCCTCCAATCCAACCCACTCCATGATTCTGTGATTCCATCTGCTCTGAGGCCCCTTAGATTGAGCCATTTTCATTGGATGTTGCCCCAGAAAAGCCCTGGGGGTGTGAAATGCTCCCCACAAGGCTCAGGTTTCCATCCTGTGCCATCCTGCAAGAGCCCTGTGGCTGCAAACCAGGGCTGGATGTGCCCCTGCCCCGGTGAGACTCCCCTCAGCTGCTGTGCCCCGGCTCGGGGTGGGGGGGAGCTGCTGCTGCTGCTCCCTTTGGTCACACGGTGCCCCCACAGAGACCCTTCCCCCCACCCAGGACAGCACCAAGCCGGTGTTCAGGAGAACAGGGATGGAAAGAAGGGGGTCCAAGGAGTGCCTCGAGCTCCAGGTGACATTTGGGGACATTTAGGGACACCCGGCCTGGGCTCAGGGATGCAAATGATGCTTTACTGCCCACATTCCATCTCTTCCCAGCCCGTGGGGTGTGACTGTTATCCTGGCAGCAGCAGGGATGGATGGAACGCGAGTTAATCTGTGCCCACCATCTCTCTTGATCTCTCCTTCATTTCCATTTCTTTCAAAGACGGAAGTTTCATTAAAACCGCAGCGCTCTCCTATTAAATGAGTAAGGGACGGGAGTGACTGCCTCTGCATCTCAGCGGCGAGAGTCTTTTGAAAATCACTCAAGAGGCACGGCTCAAATCAGATATTTAATAAGAACCACTTGGAGATCACTTCTTAAAGCAATTAACAGATGATCAGAGATAAGCGAGATGCAACAATGAGGCCCAGATCTCAGACAGGTTTCTCCGGGGCCGGGGTGCAGCCCGGCGTCACCTTGCAGTCACAAACGGCGTCAGGACAGAACAGCAGAGGAAATTCCCACTTTTCAGCCTGATTTTGCTCCTGACTCTGCTCCTTTTTGCTCTTTCCAGCGGCTTGGAAGCTGCAGGTGGAGCAGGGAGAAGGGGCCAACACCTCCCCGGGGGCTCTGCCCCACCCGAGGCTCCTCGAGCCCGGCGTTCATCTCCACCGCCCCTTCCTTGTGCCGAGCCAGGGGTTGCTTTTCCTTCTGGAGCACGAAAGAAAGGCAGCTCTGACCCTGGACACTCCAAAGGATGCCAGAGCTCAGCAGCAGCAGGATCCTCACCCCCGCCTGTCCTGTGCCACCTGGCACGGGGACATCGCCGGCCCAGCGCCTGTGCCAGGACACGCGGCCATCCCAGAGGGACAGGCAGGCACTGGCACAGAGCTCAGCACGGCCAGGGCCGGAGCCAGGCAGTGGCCACAGGTCCTGTCCAGCCCCGCTGCGGGAGCTGGGGCTGGGGCACCTCGGCGCTGCACCGTGCCGTGTGGCCAAGGCCATCCGCTGCCACCCTGGGCGCTGGCAGGGCTCGAGCTGCGCTCAGTCACAGCACAGCCGGCATCCCAGGGCTGGTGGGTTGCTTATCCTGACCCACTCAGGCTCTCCCCTCCGATATCTGCTCAGTTTAAGGGCGTTTGAGCAGTTGGGCCAGAGCTGGGGGGTCTCAGATCCCTCAGGATCCGCCAGGAAATTGCTTCTCTTGGAAGGCAGCAACAAAGGCAGGGGGAGCTGGCTCATGCACCCACAGACTTGTGGTCGTTTTGGGTTTGGAAGTGCTCAAATTTATTACACAAGAGATGATGCAACAGCGAAAAAGAGAGCAAAATTCTACATTGACTCTCTACTCTGCAAGTCAGGACAACTAAGAGGTTTTACTTCATTAAGGAAGGCAGGGAAAAATCAGAGACGGCCCCAGTGGTTGAGGGAGTCTTGTAAAGCCTAAATGAACAATCAGTCCTAGGTGATGCTCATTGCTGTAGAAGGAACAATGAGAGAGATCTGCTTCTGTTCAATAAATTACTAAAACATCATTTATAAACCTGCTGCATGGCATTGGAAATTCAGCTCGTTAAACATCCAGGGATGTTTAGGAATGCAAATGGAAGACAGGCATGAGTGCTCTGCAGCAAAGGACTCTGTGCACATCCCAGCTTGGGAAACATATTTACACATACATCTCATATATTAATCTATTTTAGTGCACCCTAGCCAGAGGGCAGCCACGAAGAGGATTATTCTGGGAGAAGGACAGGAGATGGGCTGGTTTCTCCTCCCTGCTGAGCAGAGCCTGCGTCCATCCACGTACAGCAACTTTGCAGGACCGTGTTTCCCCTCTCCAGGCAGCCACACCTCAGGACCCCGAGCAGAGGTCTCCCAAGTGGATTTGGTAGCCAAGATTTGGTAGCCAGGATTACTGAGAGCCAAAAAAAGATCAGGAGAGATCCCTCCACCAGAGTAACAAGCCTGAAGGGACTTCAGGGCACAGAGTTTTGGCCAAGCTGCCATTTATTGGTGCCTTGGCCTCCCTCCCTGCCCCTCCCACGGCTCAGGAAGGGTGATGAGCTTTGGGGGGACTTGGCCAGGACTGAGCAGGCAGGCCAGGGGTGCTCAGGGCTCAGGAGAACATTGCTGCTGTCACCAGCAGGGCAGGCAGACATCCCAGGCCATTCCCGGGGAAGCCCTTCGGGGTCTCCATGGAGGGCGGTGCTGGCCTGGCCAACAGCAGCGTCTGGGGGATGGGGAGGGGGGCAAGGGGAGATCAGGGGTTTATTCCACTGCGTTTTGTTGGATAACTGCTGTGATCAAGGGTTGGAAAGATCCCTGGGAGCTACTGAGGTGCGTTTTGCTGCTCCAAAACTCAGGGAAAGGGCTGCTGGATGCAGGGGCAGGGAAGGGAAAAGAGAGCGAGGACCCAGCAAAACACCAAATCTTCCAAACTCGGCTCCTTTGGGGCTTGGGAACCTTTTCCTCTCCCAAGCTCCTCAGTTTCCACACTTGCCAGGCAGGTCTGTCCAAGGTCGTGGTGCAAACCTCCCCAGCCCTTTGGGAGAGCTGCGAGTTGGGTGGGAAAGCAGGAATTCCCTGTCAGTAAACGCTCACAGCTTTAGAGCCGTTCCAGCAGGGAACGTGGCACCTCTGGGAGTGCTGGCCAGAGGCAACAGCAGTTCCAAGCCACTCCACACAGCTGGGAGCAGCTGGGGGAGACTCAGATAGGATAAAAATAAAGCCACGAATGCCCATCTCCCCCAGGTCCTCTCCCAGGAACACGAGTAAAGCTCTGGTTGATATTCCATCCTTTCCAAAGGAATGCAGTCGCATCAGTCCCAGGCAGCCGTGACTCAGGTCAGACTCCCCTGACTCTTTCAGCCTCTACTTGATGAAGTTTTTAATTGTCCACCTCTGCCCCGTGCAGCTGCGAAGGATCAGGTCAATGCCAGCCATGCCCCTGTTCTCCACCTCCAGGCAGCGGCCCGTGCCCTTGTTCAGGATGGCCCCGTTCTGCAGGGAAAGGGAAGAGGAAAAGATGGAAAAATGAAGACAAGATTGGCCTGTGAAGCAAACCAGGGGCAGAAGGGCAGCCCTGGGCACTGCTGGAAGGGGCACTCAGCTGGGTGAGAACACAATTCAAACAATAAAATGATTCCCCAAATAAATGGAGTGAGCATCCGTTGGCCCTGGCAGCACCCAAGGGACACCTGTAACCTTTAAAGCCCACAGCTGGTGGGAGGGTGGGGCACTTCTGTGAAAGCTGCATTATTTACACTCTGCTTTGGGGCAGAAGTGTTCTCATGAATTTCACTCTTTATCCACAACGAAGGAACCTGGAAGTCATTGGCAGACCAGACACAACCAGATCCACCTTGCTGCTACCAGACAGGAAAACTGAGACTAGAAATTGTCCTGAAATGCTGCCCTGATCCCTCTTAACCTTTTCCCTCTGCCCCAGGAGCTGGAACTTGCTGTTCCATGGCACCATTTCCCTTTTGTCCCACCCCATCCTGCTGGCTGCGTCCCATCCTATCCCATCCCGTCCCATCCCGTCCCATCCCATCCCATCCTGTCCCACTGGCTGTGTCCCAGCCAGGTTTGGGAAGCAGAGCAGCAGCCCCAGGACCCACCTGGATGAAATTCCAGCGCTTGTGGAGGCTGCTCTTGACCTTGTCGCAGTCCAGCAGCTGCGGGAAGCGGCTCTTGCCGTTGTCCACCAGGCAGCGCGTGTCGGGCAGCAGCGTGGTGGTGCCCAGGGCCCCCAGGTGCAGGAACCCCTCCCTGGTGTATCGAGCCAGCTGGGGACAGGGGACAGCAGGGACACCGTCAGCACCCTCACAGCACCGGTACAGAGGGACAGAGGACAGGGCGGTGGAGCAGAGCCCCTGGAAAATTCCGTGGGGATGCACGGGGAAAGCAGAGCTGGAGGGAATAAATCCCAGCTTTCCCCAGCCTCTTCTCCCTGTTTGGGGTGGTTTTCTTCAGATGCAGGTGAGGAACTGAGACGCAGGAAGGGGTAGGAATAATTCCAAGCCTTAAACCCTCCCGGAGCAGACTCCTCCAGCCTCCTGGAACGCTGCGGGATGGGGCAGTGGATGGTTTTCCCTGGATTCCAGCTGGAGCCAGCTGGCCTGGCTGGTGCTGCTGGCCCGGCTCCTGGTGTGCTGGGTGAGCCAGCCTTGGCTGGGCCGGTGCCTCTGGGTGCCTGGCACAGCCCCCAGGGCTCCAATGGGGCACCAGCACCGGCCAGAGGGACCAGAACCGGGATGGGAGCCTGGATCTGTCCCACGGCTCAGGATTGCAGCTACCCCTGGCCATTCCCACCAGATCCAAGTGCCCAGAGCTCCCAGGGGCTGCCTGGGCTGCCCAGGGGTGCAGGATGGGAGCACCGGGCAGGGATGGTGGTTTTGGGGACACCGGGCACACAAAGGACTCCTCCATTTCAAGGAATGCCACCACAATATTTCCCTAAACACATTTAGATTCTGGAGTGAGGAGGAAGGGATGCCAGTGTCCTGCCTTTTATAGTTCAAGGCAAAGATCTCCACAGCTGCTTATTTAAATTATGAATCAGGCCATTATCCAGCAGACAAGTAAGGAGGATTCAGCACGTTAATTAACTGAGCATATCTGTGACCCAGATGCCAGGGAAGAGGCTGTAAATCCCACTGGGAGTTTGGGTTATCTGGGCTGGAATAATTAAACACTGGAAAGCAAGTTAAAACAATGTAGCAGGGTCAGACTCCACCTCACAACCCCAGATCCAGCCACGGTGCCCGGCTCCCTTGGGCTGGGCCTGGCTTTGCTCCCAGGTGCTGCTGGAGTTACACTCGGAGTGAAAATGTTGTGGATCAGAGCAGGCCCTGAGCTCCTCGCATCTCCCTGATCCTCATTTGCCAGGTGTTCACCACAGCAGGGGTCAGGAGCAGCCCAGACCTTGACCACAGAATCCTGGGATGGGTTGGATTGGAAAGGACCTCAAAGCCCACCCAGTGCCACCCCTGCCATGGGCAGGGACACCTCCCACTGTCCCAGGCTGCTCCCAGCCCCAATGTCCAGCCTGGCCTTGGGCACTGCCAGGGATCCAGGGGCAGCCCCAGCTGCTCTGGGGGCAAAGCTGCCCCATCTCATCCCCCTGGGCAGGATGTGCCCTTCTGTCCCCAGAGCCCTTTGCAAGACAATCACAGAATCCTGGAATATCCTGAGCTGGAAGGGACCCCCAGGGATCACCCAGCGCAGCCCCTGGCCCTGCCCAGACACCCCAACAACCCCACCCTGGGCATCCCTGGCAGCGCTGTCCCAGCGCTCCTGCAGCTCTGGCAGCCTTGGGGCCGGGACCATTCCCTGGGGAGCCTGGGCAGTGTCCAAACACCCTCTGGGGACAGATCCTTTCCCTGATCTCCATCCCAAATCCCCCCTGACACAGCTCCAGCGCTCCCTGTCTCTGCTCCTTTCTGTTCCCCTCACCAGGAAGTTGGAACTGGGATGAGTCTCCCTTCAGTCTCCTCTGCTCCAGCTGAACATTCCAAGTGCCCTCAGCCACTCCTCACGTGGCTTTTCTTCAAGGTCCTTCCTCATCCTTGTGGCCTCCTCTGGATGCTTCAATAAGCCAAGCCTGGAGCCACACGGTGCTCTCAGCCTGGCAGAGGGATTTGAACCATGCAGCTCATCTGAACTGGCATCTGAGCACCGAATTCAGAGCATTCTGGTGCCCCCAGCACAGGAAGGACATGGAAATGTTGGAGCAAGGCCAGAGGAGGCCTTGAAGTTCAGGGACTGGAGCACCTCCCCTGTGGAGATGGGCTGGGAAAGCTGGGATTGCTCAGCCTGGGAAAGAGGAGGTTGTGTGGAAACCTCACAGCCCCTCCTAGGGAAGGCAGAGAGGGACCCTGCATCAGGAACTGGAGGGACAGGACAAGGGGAATGGGGTCAAACTGATGGAAAGTGGGTTTAGATGGGATATGGGGAAGGAATTGTTCCCTGGGAGGGTGGGCAGGCCCTGGCACAGGGTGCCCAGAGCAGCTGGGGCTGCCCCTGGATCCCTGGCAGTGGCCAAGGCCAGGCTGGACATTGGGGCTGGGAGCAGCCTGGGACAGTGGGAGGTGTCCCTGCCCATGGCAGGGGTGGCACTGGATGGGCTTTAAGGTCCCTCCAATCCAGACCATTCCAGGATTCTCTGATGATGCTTCCAGCCTTGCAGGAAGGAAAAGGTGCAAAAAGGCCCAGACGAAACAAAGACAAACCCTGTCCAGGACAGAGGCAGAAGTGACCCAGATGTCCCCAGTGGGCAGTGCCAGTCCCCTGCCATCTCCTGTCTCCAAGATGTTCCCGGCCTGTTGGGAAGGAGCGTGCCAGGCTCTTCCCTTCTGGATGGCTTTTGGCAGCCTGTCCCCAGCCAGCTGGCCCCATGCCCACAGGGCACTGGCATCTCTGCTCTGACACGTTGTTGCCCAACGTGCTGGGGAAAATAAGTCGAGCAGGAATCCAATCCTTGCCCGGGAAGGGAGCAGGGCGGGGATGAGCTGGGGAACAAACAGGGATGGGATGCACGAGGCAGGGAGTGCAGCTGGCAGGTGGGATATCTGCTCTGGGAACAGCAGGGAAAGGGAGCCCCAGCACGGGCTGGGCCAGCACAGGGCCTGAGCCACCCCCCAAACACAGCAGGGCCTCAGCAACCCCCACTGCAGCCTCCAAGCCAGCCCTGAGCGGGGTTATTCCCAAAATTCCCATCTGACCTGTGAGTGCAAGTCCCACCCAAGTTTCTGCTTTTGGGATGTCTTCAGAGAATCACAGAATCACTGAGTGCTTTGGGAGGAAAAGGGGCTTTAAGGATCATCTCTTCCCACCCTCTTCCCCTATCCCAGGGTGCTCCAAGCCCTGTCCAGCCTGGCCTTGGACACTGCCAGGGATCCAGGGGCAGCCCCAGCTTTTCTGTGCTTCTCTGGGCACAGGAGACAATCCCTTCCCAATATCCCATCCAGCCCTGCCCTCTGGCACTGGGAAGCCATTCCCTGGGTCCTGTCCCTCCATTCCTTGTCCCCAGGCCCTCTCCAGCTCTCCTGGAGCCCCTTTAGGCCCTGCAAGGGGCTCGGAGCTCTCTCCAAAACCTTCTCATCTCCATCCTGAACACCCCCAGCTCTCCCAGCCTCTCCCCATAGGAGAGGTGCTCCAAGCCTTAATTCCTCTTTTGTTGTTTTGCTCCTCTCCAGAGCGAGCCAGGGGTCCCAGCCCAGCCTGGGACAGGACAAGAAACAAGGGAAAGACCAAGTAGGAAGGACCAGATGAAACAGTTTAAAACTATTCCCAAGCCAAGCATTTCAAAGTGGCTAAAACTGATGAGGTCTTTAACCCCTCCATGGGGTTAAAGCCACATCCCCAGGCAGAGGCACTGACTCACACCCTCAGCCCCTGGGAACATCCTTCCAGTAAATCCCCTCCAGGAAACTGCACCTGGCCACATTCCCACCTTCAGGTGTCCCTGGGGGGAATCCCAGCATCACTGGGATCGGAAAATCCCTCCAAGGCCACGGAGTCCAAGCTGTGCCCGATGCCCACCTTGTCCCCAGCCCAGGGTACTCAGTGCCACCTCCAGGGATGGGCACTCCAAACCTCCCTGGGCAGCCCCTGCCAAGGCCTGAGCACCCTTTCCATGGGGAAATTCCTG
>NW_008238349.1:496873-511128 GCF_000691975.1 Corvus brachyrhynchos
CCCTGGCCCAGCCTGAGGCCGTTCCCTCCCCCCCGGTCCCTGTTCCCTGGCAGCAGAGCCCGACCCCCCCGGCTGCCCCCTCCTGTCAGGGACTTGTGCAGAGCCACAAGGTCCCCCCTGAGCCTCCTTTGCTCCAGCCTGAGCCCCTTTCCCGGGGCTGGGGCTCATCCCCCCGGCAAAGCAGCACCTCCAATCCATCTCCTGTGATTGCAATTTCTGCCTGGCTGCATCTCAGGGATGGGAGAAAGTTAATTAGACATCTTAGCACCTGGGAAATAAAAGCCTTGATGACCTTCATTGACTCGATTGGAAAATAATTTAGGGTTGTTTAGCTTCCCTTCTGCTCCAAGCAGACCATCAATTAGCAGCCATCAGTAAAACGTTCAGGATTTGCCTTTTACCACAATTTAATCTGATTAAAGGGTGCTGTTTGGTCACCCCTGCTCCTGCCTTGTCCCCCATGAGCTCAGTATTGATGGCTTTGTCCTCAACTTCTGCTGCTTAAATGGGCAAAACATATTTTATCCTATAATTAAATGAAATGCTCTGCTGGGTGAACATTATCTTAAGTTTTATAGTATTATAGTGCCTTCTATCACCTTAATATATCAGCATGGCTGTGTCACTGCAGTGAGCTATTGCTGCGTTATTAGTGCCATACATCATTACAGCAAGGTGCTTCCAGGAGGGATTGCCTCCACGATGAAGCCATCAAGCAGGAAAAAAATCCATCAGCAGCCTCAATATAATTACAGGATAAAGGGATGATGATGGAATGTCATCATGATTTGACCTGGAAGTGAATGAAAGAAAGAATGGAAAGCTGAAGGGAAAATGAGAGAAAAATCCCCCCAAATTTTTCCTCACTGAGGGATGAGTGAGTAAAGCCAAGATCTCATCTGCATTCAGAGGCACCACCCTGAGCTGCATCCAGGCTGAGCTTAAACCCACGGGCAGCCACAGGAGAGAGCAGGAATTGGGGATGGGACACAAACTGGCCTGCCCTGAAGGGCACAAATCACCCCCCTGCAGATACAACATTCCCCCCTCTCCCAGCTGGGCTGCTCCTCCACAGGCTGAGGGATGGTGTGGGATTGCATTTAGGAACAGGGAGGGCTTCCAGGGAAATCCCACCAGCCCTGGCATGGCAGGAAATGGGAGCCACGATCCCGCTGTCCTCGTGATGTGACAGTGGCAGCAGGGAGCCCCTGCCTGCCCCTCCCTCCTTCCTGCCAAGGCTGGCAGGGAAAACATTTCTTCAGTGTGAAATAAGGAATGTCTGGGATGCCAAAATGTCTGGGATGGGCCCCAGGATCAAGGAGGGAAGGGGGGACACGTTGATTGAGCACAAGGGTGTGCTTCGGGATGTAACTCCCCAGGAGCCCAACAACTCCTTGTGGGGTTTCATATACACACAAATAAATAAAAACTAGATATATATATACAAACCAGAGCTTGCATTACTTCTAATTCCATTCCCAGCCATCAATTACAACCTGCAGCCCATTAATTAAACAGTTGTAGGGGAAGTCCAATTTCCTTCATGGTGTCACAAAGGCCATTTCCAAGCTTCTGCACTCGCTGATAGCAGCTTAAAACCAGCATTTTCCAGGAGTTTCACTAATTGGATGTATCATGAAACAAAGGAACTGCCAAGAACTGGCTCTCAGCTAAAGAGGGAAGGGACAATGTGCAGAGGGAAGCCCAGGAAGGATGAAATGGGCAAGCTCCAGGCAGCCAGCAAAAGTTGACTTCAGAACTTCAGGCAGGGAAAGAAAACATCATTAAGTTTAATCCCAATAACACAGAGGGAAAAATAAATAACCCATTCTCAGCCATTCATCCCAAAGCCCAGGGTCAGCACCAATGTCAGCCCAGCCCAGTTTCTCCCACAATAATGCACTCAGAGGTTCGAGTTCCCAGCCACAGAGTGCAAAAGGCAGTTTGTGCCATTTAAGAGAAAAATGGGGTTGTTTGAGCAAGAGCGGGTTCTGTTTAGCAGGGACTCCATCAGCCCCAGGGGCTGAGCTTTGCTTAAGGCAAGGATAACCCAAAGTGGGATTTTCTCCACCCCACAGCTGGTTCCCAGCTCCGTGAGTTCCCAGTCCAGGCTCAGATGAACTCTGGGATCACTTAGTCCAGGGTGACTGTGCAGTGAGAACAGGATTTTTATGCTTTTCCATCCCTTGAACTGTACATTTTTTTTCAGCTGAAAATGAACCTCCTTGAGCCTGCTGGGCCCCAGATGCTCCAAAACATTAGGAGAGGCAAAAGGAGTGCCGGAAAACAATTCCCAGCCAAGCGAAATGGCTCATTACCTCAGCACTAATTGTTTTCTTTACCCCATTGGTCTGGGTTTATTCTTCTGGGTGGAAGAGAAAGAATCCCACAATGGGTTGGGTTGGAAGGGATCTTGAAGATCATCTTATTGCAACCTTCCACTGTCCCAGGTGCTCAGAGCCCCATCCAAGCTGGCCTTGGGAAAGAAATGCTCAGATCATGTCCATGATTATTGTTATCTGCCTTTGTCTGGAAGGTTTTATTTTAAATGACAAATTTCAATTTTTTTTTGTTTGTTTCAAATTGCAAAAATTTCAACTTTTCAACACTTCCAAATTACAAAGATTTCCAATTTTTTTTTTTTTTTTCCCCAAGGCTTTTCCTTGCAGCTCTGGCAGGATTGTGGCAATCCAGAAAACACTGAAGGAGCTGCTGGGAGAACTCCCTGTGATATCCGAGGTGTGTTTAACGCCGGAGAGGGAAGGGCACAGCCAAGCTGCAGGGCCCCACCCTGTCCCCTGTGGTGCCATGTGGCTGTGGCAGTGCCACCCTCACCTGTGGGCCCCAGCCATGGCAGGGGTACAGTATTGCTGTGTGGTTCTCCTGCGGGCCCTGGTCCAGGCACACGTCCTTGGCCTTGTTGTTCCGGAGCTGGGAGGGAAAAAGGGCAGAGTTATGGCCCAAAAAGGGGCAGAGTTATGGCACCAAAAGGGGCAGAGTTATGGCACAAAAAGGGCAGAGTTATGGCACAAAAAAGGGCAGAGATATAGCCCAAAAAAGGGCAGAGTTATGGCCCAAAAAGGGCAGAGTTATGGCCCAAAAATGGGCAGAGTTATGGCACAAGAAGGGGCAGAGTTATGGCACAAGAAGGGGCAGAGTTATGGCCCAAAACGGGCAGAGTTATGGCCAAAAAGGGGCAGAATTAAGGCACAAAAATGGGCAGAGTTATGGCACAAGAAGGGGCAGAGTTATGGCTCAAAAAGGGGCAGAGTTATGGCACCAAAAGGGGCAGAGTTATGGCCCAAAAAGGGCAGAGTTATGGCATAAAAGGGGCAGAGTTATGGCACAAAAGGGGCAGAGTTAAGGCATAAGAGGGGCAGAGTTATGGCCCAAAAAGGGGCAGAGTTATGGCACACAAAGGGCAGAGTTATGGCACACAAAGGGGCAGAGTTATGGCACACAAAGGGGCAGAGTTATGGCACACAAAGGGGCAGAGTTATGGCACAAAAGGGGCAGAGTTAAGGCATAAGAGGGGCAGAGTTATGGCCCAAAAAGGGGCAGAGTTATGGCACACAAAGGGCAGAGTTATGGCACACAAAGGGCAGAGTTATGGCACAAGAAGGGGCAGAGTTATGGCACACAAAGGGGCAGAGTTATGGCACACAAAGGGCAGAGTTAAGGCCCTCTCTTATCAGAGATACGCAGGAAAATGCTGCACAGCCCTCTCTATCCTCTCCACCCCTCACTGCTGTATCACCAGGAATAACCAGGCAGAGAAAGGTTTAGAGCTCTGTCAGTTTTCTTTAAATCCAGGTTAATGATGACTGGTTTTGGATAATAGCCCCCATTCCGAGGGGCAGTGCCCCTGCACACAGCTGGCTTTGTGTTTGGTCACGGGTGGTGGTGACAAACCCAGGTTTGGGCTGCAAGGAACCTGAAATCGATGCAGAACCCCTCAGATCTTAGTGAAATCTCAAAGTGCTCAACGAGGAAGGGAAAAAAGCCCAGCTGGAACAAGGATCCCCTTGGAATCATCACATCCTTGTTCCAGCTGGGCTTTTATCCAACCCAAACCTTTCTGAAATTTCTTTTTTCGATGAAAATAGAATTTTTGGGGAGGTTTTAGCTTGAAGACATTCAGTAACTTTGATAACAAATCTTTCCTAAAATGAATAACCCATCTGGGGTGCCCAGGCTTCAAGAAGCCTCCTCCTGGTGCCACTCCTCCATCAATTCCATTGCAGCAGAGTATTTGTTATTAGCTCCCATAAATGACTCTTTCTATATTCCCAGAATGGTTTCAAAGCCAGCAGAGATTGAATTGAGTCCCCTTATTTTATCTTGTCCTTAAGCTGTTGTGACAAGGCAATGAATCCTCCAGAGACCTTGTCAGGCATTAGGCTGAGTTGAAGTCAGAAGGTTTTAGAAGATGCCTGAGTATTAAAAATACAAATACAGCTCCTTAATCCACGGAGTCAACGGGAAATGGGGATAATTTCTGTCACTTTACTAAATGATGGATTAAAATATTTTACTTTATACAGTCTCCAGGATCAACAATAAATCCCCAAACTGGTTTTTAGAAGAAACTGGGAGCAGATGGGATAATTACAAATTGGGATAATTACACACAGAAAGTCGGTTTTGATTCACACTCCTCTCCTTTGGGGCTGTTTCTCTCCAGGGACTGCAAACATTGCCAGGCTGAGCTCAGGGACTGAATTACCTCTCCATAAGCAATGGTGTTGTTGTATCTCCTCATTTCTGGATAAACATGGTCCAGGTACCACTGGAAGTTTTTACACTTCAGGCTCTTCCTCAAGGCTTTTCTCTCGGAAACATCCCCAATGTCAATGCCTGGGTTCTGGAAAACAGCAACAGGATGTCACTGAACGGTCACACTTCCAAAAAAAAGGGTAAAAATGAGAGTATTTCCCTGAGCTTTGAGATGCTTTCCAAACTCAGCCAGTGGCTGAGTAATTGCAGGGACTCTGGGATGAGTGTCCAGGGCTGAAATCATCAGGAGGAAGCTGTGGGTTCCAGAGCCACGGCAAGAAGGGGACACCAACTTCTCTGCAATGGCCACAGGCTGGTGCTGGACAGGCTTCAGTCCTGGGGGATGATTTACAAAAGAGGAGCCAAACGGAGAAGAAAAGGTTTGGAAGAAATGTGGGAAGCGCAGTGAAACTCTGGGGAGTCTTCTCCCCGATTCCCCTGGGTTTGGATCCATCTGAGATGTTTAAATAAAGTGTTTTTAAAAGATTTCTCCTCCTGTTTGGGTTCTGAGGCACAGGACTTCCAGGAGAGTTTAGCAGCAAATGGAGATCAGGATTTCAAAGATGGAAATGCAAACCCTGGCTGGGCACTGAGCACCAAAACCCTTCCCTGAGCCCACCGTGACCCCACTGAGTCACAACCCAGAGGAAGGGAGGGGTAAAAGGTGTAAAATAAATGGGAAAAGAATGAAGAAAAGAGAGAAAGGTTTAAGATTCAAATACAGCAGAGGCAGACGGCTGAGAAGAAAGGATAAAAATTGCATGAGAAGAGAAGTTGAGGCTGAACCTCCGAGAAACCTCTTGGCAATTTGGGCAGTTCCAGGGAGGAATGGTCTCCCTGGAGACACGGCAGAGCCCCTCTGCTCCTGCAGAGGTGAAGCAGACAAAGCTGTCCTGGGGAATAACCCTGCGGGAGCTGCGGGCAGGGCTGGAGAGCTGCCCCCCTTTATCCCAGCGTGGAGCCTGCGGAGCTGAGGCAGCGGGGCAGCCACAGCAGCCCCAGCAGCCCCTTCTCCTCTTGCACTCTGCTGTGGCTCCTGCTCTTGTCTTTCCCAGCGATCATTAAACACAGCTGGGGAAGCAATTTTCCATTACAACGCTTGTAATGATCTCCTAATGAATTATTCACTCTGCTTTAGGAGAGGCACCGTTTCAATGTGCCACTGGTCGCTGGGAGGTAAAAATAAAGATGATTCGGTGGAGACAGGCTGGGATGGAGTGGGCGAGGTGGGGCCCAGCCTAGGCAGGCAGCACCTGGAACAGTCAGGGCAGGGCTTTGCCTTGCCATCCCAAAATAATCCAGTGCACATCCATAAAATACCCCCCATCCAACCAGGCTTCCCTCAAATTAAATCTTGATTTGATGGGGAAAGGACCTGTATAAAAATCTCAAATGGGTTTTGGGGAACCCAGACCTATTGGGAAGATCTGCATAAAATCCCGAGTTAATTTTGGGTCACCCAGGCCTGTTCCCAGCCCCAGAGCTGATCCATGTGGCCCTGCCTTTCCCCAGCTGTACAGGATGGATTTTAATCCTTTCTGCAAGGCTCCAAAGCTGTTCCTGAGCAGGAGCATGGTGCCTCGCCTCTGAAAAGGAACCAGCCCAAGGATCAGGATTTCTGATGCCTGCCCATGAGCATTTGGATCTTGAAGCCTCTTTTTAAGAGACACCCAAATTCCCTCAGTCCTGGAGGCAGCTCCTCCTCTCCCGGCCCCTGGAGCGGTGCCTGTCCCAGGCAGAGCCCTCCTGCAGCTCCCTGGGAGAACAGCTTTTCCTTCCATCCCTCTTCCTCTCTTTCCTGGCATTTTCGTACCTCCTGGCCCTGGATCTCCCCACCCCAGGACCACGAACCTGCAGCTCCTGGCCCTTCCCAGGCTGCTCCCAGTGCAGTACAAAGCTGTGACTCCACGGCTCCAAACGCCAGCAGCTGTCCCCAGACGGAGCCTTTGCTCAGAAAGCTGCAGCAGCAGCTCAGGTTTTTGTGTTTCCCTGGTTTTCCAGAGGCCTGGAGCAGACACCAGCTGGGAATGCTCCCGCAGCTGCACCAGGACTCAGCAGCTCGTTGGGCCTTTGCCAAGCAGGAAGATTTTGTGTTCATTTTTAGCACCAAGGGGTGGCTGGAAATAATTCAGCTCACAGTGGGGCTGGACACTTGTGGCACCAGTTTGACCTCTCAGTGAAACTGGGCAGCCCCCAGTGCTCGTTCACCTGCTCATCCCACCCATAACCCCGGAGCGTCGCTGCCTCCCCATCCCCGGCTCCCTGCTCCTCCCCTGGCAGTGCCGGGGGCAGGAATGGGGCATTGATCCTGCCAGGACTGCTCCAGGCAGCGTTTGGAGCCAGGAGATGCTCTTGGCTTCCAGGATTAAAGACCCAGGGAGGGCAGAGTCCAAGGAGCAGCTTTGGACCTGCAGAAATTCCTCCTGGAGCCTGTGGAGCTTTCCCAGAAGTGTAGGGAGGGATCCCTGTCCCTGGACATGCTCACCTGGAGCTGCTGGTGGCACCTCATGGGTTTCCAGACTCACCAAGCTGTGACGTGGCAGGATTTACACCAAAATTATTGTGTCAGATCCAAGAAAACCTGACCATTTCTGGGCAGAAACAAAAGGATCCAGCAAAGCTCTTTAAGGAGAAGATTTAAAAGGAAGGGGATCCCCTTCTGTGAGCCACCAATGTCCAATCCTTTACCTTTCAACTTCCCAGCACTGGGAAAACAAACAGCCCCAGCCCTGGGCCACACATCCGTGGGGAGCTCTGGGCAGGATCGGTGTCCATGAGCTGGGAACCCGAGCTGGGCTGGATGTGACACGGAATAAACCTGAGGCTCTAACGCTGCTGACAGCAATAATCTCCCAGGCAGACTCCATCTGCAGAGCAGTGTCAGGACATCCCCTCACACTGGGCAAACACTCAGTGGGGAGACAAACACCACAAGGCAGGTTTAATTCCTAGAACCACACAAAAAAGGCTGGGGGAACAGCAGGGATCCCCCCAAAGCCTGCAGGGTTTGGAGCCTCTCCCCCAGAGCCGAGGGAGCTCTGCTGGGGCTGAGCCCCGGGGGCTTCAGGCTGTGCTTAGGGACACTAAACGTTCCATAATTCAGGGTTTAAGCACACAGTGACCACGAGGCCGGGCTGTACCTCCAGGGGCAGGTTCCAGGCGATGTAGACGTGCCACTTGTAGTCGTCCATCCAGACCTCGGCCACGCGCAGCGCGTTGCGCTTGGTGTAGAAGCCGATATTGTTGTTGTAGGGCTTCTTCTTGCGCTCGATGTGGGCCACCCTGGAGCAGGGCAGCACCTCCATGCTGCCCCCACACAGCCACACCTGCACCACAGCCACAGCTCCCTCAGCACGGGCACGACCCCCGTGGGCAGCAAGGGAAAGACGGGAGTTCGGAGGATTCCACACCATCCCGGCGAGCACAGCGTCACATCTCAAACGCCAGCGCGACCCCACGGCCACGTGGGGCCTCTGCCCAGCACCGAGAGAGTCTGGGGAGGTTTGAGATGATCTCTGTGCCGCTTTCAAGCAACTCTTGGATTAACCTGTGCCCAGAGCAAAACCTGTGCTCAAAGCTTTAGAGGGATCAGGTCTATCCCTCAGCTGGTGTAGGACCTGCGTTTCCTCTCAAATACAAAGCACTAGTGACTGGAATAGTTCAAACAGTTCCAAGATCCCCTCCTGCAGAAGGGATGAGTCAGTGAAACATATGGCAGGGACAGATTTCTCCCACTTGAAACCATTTGTTCACTATTGTTCTTTCACGTGCTGCTTCAAACTCCCTTAAATCCTGGTTTACAAGTTAATACAATCTTGTAAGATGTTCTTTTCATCTCACACCCAGGGGATTTGCAGGAACACTTGCCATACCTGGATTCTTCCCCACCTGTTTGTCAGCAGCAAGAAGTTATTTACCTTCCAGCCAGGACTGCAGCCCCCGGGCAATCATTCCAAACCCCGACTCCAAGCAGGCCTAATAATCCCAGTTTTTCCTATTTTGCAGGCTGCTCTGCATTATCATTTGGCACAGTTATTGTAACACCCAGCGTGACTGGGATCCCTTCCAGGCTCACCACCTTTCCTCCCATCTGCAGTCCCTGATCTTCATGGACCCTGCTCAGTTCCCTCTTCCAGCAGCACCAGGAGCCTCCTGCCTGGAGCAGCGCCCGGCGTCACCTCCCGGGGCTGGCTTTAGCCACACGTGCCCAGGTGACCGCAGAGACAGGACAGCGAGGGGACACCTTCCCCTGCTCCTCGTGCTGTTCCCACCTGGATTGCTGCAGAAGAGGAGCCCCCCCCCAAAACCTGAGCCTGTTGTGTCAGCCGGTGCATAAACATGCAGAAAAAAAATCCCATTTTGCTCCTGCTCTGTGGTTTGACCTTTCAGGACACGTTAAAGACAATTTCATGCCCCAGCGGGGATTCAGAGCTGGTCTCTGGGAGAGGGACCTGCCTGCCCCTCCCTGTCCCTCCCCTCCCTCCTCCCGCCCCAAGTCAACAAGGGCCACTCAAGTTTTGCAACAGGCAAAGTGAACCAGAGCTGAACTAGGCAACCCCAAAGGACAAAAAAAATATTTTTAAAGGAACATTCCGTAGGCAGAAACTTCCCGTGGTTCTTTAATTTCTGCTCAGTTCTTTAATTTCTCAACACCTTGGTGAAAGAGGGGAATGAGCTCTGCCCTTGGGTGCTCCCAGAGCTGCTGGGTTCAAACACTACACTGAATAAACCCTCCACTCCAGAGTGACCCCCAGCATCTCACAGTTTTGTACTTTTGGGGATTTGTTAGGCTTTGTCTTGATTTAAAATTAGAATAATTACTTTAAAACTATTAAAACCATAATTAACATGCTTTTCTAGCAGCCTGCCCCAAGTCACCCCATTGTCCTGCTGTGCTTCAGTTAAACAATTCATGGCAGCTTCCTTAAATTTCAGGAATATCTGTACAAACCACCTGGAAATTCGCACACTGGAATAACCTGTGGGGGCAGAGAGCTGGGCACTGAGCAAAGGGCATTGCCTGGGTACACATCCACAGCCTGGCCCAGAGGGAGCCATACAAACTTAACTCAGGAATTATCCAAGGGAAGAGCACACATCACCTCCTAAACGGAGCCTGAGCTGGCATTAGGAACTAAAAAATCCCTGTTTTGAGAAGGTATTTAGAAATATTTCTGCTGGGAACAACAGAGCAGAGAGAGCCATGGCCCAGGGATGGCCGCACAAGTCCCACAGGATCACTGTCCCAGGAAGGAGTTGCTTCTTCCCACGTGGCCCCACAAGGAATTTCTGCCCCTCCTGCACCCAAACTGCAGGGGAAGAGGTGCACAGGGAGCTGCAACCCAAGTGAACCCCCCAAGGCTCTGGAGCTGTGCCTGCCCCACAAGCTCAGTGTGAGGCCCCAGGCCTGCACTGACCATGGCTCAAGGGCACAGAATTCCTGCAGAATTCCACAGCCAGAAGAGCCCAGTGGATACCAATCCTCCCAGCAGGAGGGGAGGCACCTGCCCCAATGTCCCAGCCCTGACTTCACCCCTGTGGCACCCAGCCCTGAGGGCAGGAGGCTCTTTGGGAACCTTGGAGCAGCCATTGATCCCAGGAAAGCCCTTTGACACACAGAGTACCTTCCTACTGAAGAATCCTATTACATTGTTCATGGAATCCAGAATGCCAGGATGGGTTGGGGTGGAAGGACCTCAAAGCCCACCCAGTGCCACCCCAGCCATGGGCAGGGACACCTCCCACTGTCCCAGGCTGCTCCCAGCCCCAATGTCCAGCCTGGCCCTGGGCACTGCCAGGGATCCAGGGGCAGCCCCAGCTGCTCTGGGCACCCTGTGCCAGGGCCTGCCCACCCTCCCAGGGAATAATTCCTTCCCAGTATCCCATCCATCCCTGCCCTCTGGCACTGGGAAGCCATTCCCTGTGTCCTGTGCCTCCAGCCCTTGTCCCCAGTCCCTCTCACACAAAGCCATGTTCGGAGGCTCGGGGTACAGTAGCTCTGCAGGTTACATTTGATGAGCAAGTCTCCAGGTTTCCCTGTTTTCTGACATTCCCATTCCCACACAATGATTAAATTGCCACTCCTTCACCCGTGAAGTGATACAGAACTAAAACCAGACCCATTGCCCTCAGAAAAGGAGGGTGACTCAATAACATCTCCATCGATCCACACACAGGAGGAATCAAAGCTGTGGAAAACACTGGGATTTATAAACAACCAGATAATGGCAAACTCTAGTGAAGGAACCCCAGAGGAACAAACAGAAACCGAAGCCATCACCCAGAGACCTTTGATGTGTTTTGCAGAAAGCTGCTGGGGGATAACTTGTAATTCTTTTCCAAGGAAAATGTGACTGTCCTCAGCATGGAAAAGCAGTGCCTTGTCTCGAGGAGTGAGATGCCCCAGCACAGCTGACACTGCACTGCTAAATCTGCTTTCCAGGAGCTTCGGCATGTGAGGGAAGGAGGCTCACGGGGACCTTCTTGGTTTCTACCTGAAAGGAGTCTCAAGACAGGTGGGGGTTGGTCTCTTCTCCCAGGTGACAAAGGACAGGTGAAGGAAGGGCTTCAGCTTGTGCCAGGGGAGGCTTCGGGTGGATATTGGGAAAATTTCTTCCCTGAGAGGGTTGTCAGTCATTGGAAGAGGCTGCCCAGGGCAGTGCCCTGAAGTCAGTGTCCTTGGAAGTGTTCAAGAACCACGTGCATGTGGCACTTGGGGACAGGCTTAGCGGTGGCCTTGGCAGTGCTGGGGAATGGTTGGACTCAGAGGCCTTCTCCAACGTCCTGATTCCCTGTGGGAGGCACACTTTGGTTATGACAAGCTCTCCTTGTGACAGGATGTGCTCCAGGGATGGCGCGAGCCAGCTTTGCTTCCCAACCACCCTTTGGAAGCACGGAGCTGCTGCGGGTGTGTGAGAGCGTTTGTGCAATGGGAGGAACCTCAGGGCCTGCCCAGGGCCAGCCCGGGCTGGGACAGGGCTCAGCGGTGATGCCGAGGGGCAGCAGAGCCCCAGGGGAAGCCCAGGTACCTCCCTGGGCACGGGGAGCTCCCACCGGCACCAGCATCTCCTCTGCCAGCACACTCCAGGCCTCAGCTGCAAAGGGAAAGCTGCTTTCCCAGTGCTCTGAGAGAGCTGGGGGTGCTCACCTGGAGAGGAGAAGGCTCCAGGGAGAGCTCAGAGCCCCTTGCAGGGCCTAAAGGGGCTCCAGGAGAGCTGGAGAGGGACTGGGGACAAGGGCTGGAGGGACAGGACACAGGGAATGGCTTCCCAGTGCCAGAGGGCAGGGCTGGATGGGATCTTGGGAAGGAATTGTTCCCTGGGAGGGTGGGCAGGCCCTGGCACAGGGTGCCCAGAGAACAGAGTGGACAGTGACCACCCTGGGTGCTGGCCGTGGTGTGACACCCACGATGAGCACCCACAATGAAACCCTGCCTTTACTCGCCCGTGGCTTGGCCGAATTTTAACTATTCAGACTGAAATCTATCGTGGACCAGCTGGAGCTCTGCAGTTGATGCAAAGCAAGGGAAACTTTGCATCTCCCAATGCATTGTGACAGAAGGAAATGGGGGAAAGCCTTCCGTAACTTTGATTCCACCCACTCCTGGCTTTTCGGCCGATAACTTCATTTCTCAGGTGATTAGCAAGCCCCTGCCTTAATTAGACATAGATTTCCCATTTACCAGCTTTGCCTTATCTTTGCTCCCCTTCCTCCTTTGACAAGTGCCTTCCAAAGCTGAGGGGGAAACACAATTACTGGGGCAGCTGAAATAATTCCCAATGTGCCAGGACAAAGGGCTAAATAATCCAACTGAGAAACAGCAGAGAAGGCAACAAAAGAATCATTTCTCCTGTCAAGTTCTGAGCGACTTTACCTCTCCAAGTTACTGCTTTTGTGGGAACAAACAACACGCACAGCCACATTGCCAGCACTCCCATCCTTCCTGCTCCCCCTGGCTGTGCCCCATCCCACGTCCCCACAGCACACCAGGGCAGGAGGTCCCCAGGGCCAGGCTCATGCTGTCAGCAATGGGATGAAGAAGTTGCTCCCCAGACCTCTGTGCTCCCTGCAGAACCTTTATTTCCATGGTTTCCCTGGCACGAGGCTTGTGGAATGGAGCAGTGGGACACCCCCATCCCAGCCAGCTCAATCCCAGTTTGGGGAGATAAACACGTCCCCTCAGCAGCTGGTGGCCCTTTACGGGTGCCAATCCCATCCCACAGCCCTCAGCCTGCAGGCTGGCTGGTATTTGGTATTTCTCATGGGTGCATTTCCATAGAGATGGGAGCTGGACCCTGAGTCATCACTGGGTGCTCCTCCAGGCTCAGCAAAGGTCACATCCAGCCCCACATCCAGAGCCGGGGGATGGAGAAGGAACAAAAACCCTCTGGCACATCCCTGGCAGAGGCAGCAGCCCTGGGTGGGCCCATCAGAACATCCTGCTGCAAATCCCTGCACAGCTCTATCCTGAACAGCTGAGGAATTGTCCTGGAGAGCTGCAGGGAGAAGTGAAGGAGACTCCACATCCTGCAGCTGGAACAGGAAAAGGAATTTCACTGCTGTACCTGTAGATTTCTTTCCTCTTTCCTGAGGCCACAGAAAACCTTTAGGGAGGCTCAGAAGCAGCCAGATCAGGCCCAGGATCCATCCAGATGTGCCATCTCCCTAAAGTGGGATTTCTGAATGGACCTGCCCATCCCAGCCCACATCCATTCCAGCAGAGAATGGAACTGGGAGGAGAGGGTTAGAACACGTTTTAAAACCTTAATTCTTCTCTTCCTTGGCTCTCCTTTTCTCCTGTTTTATCGTCATGGATGATACCACTTTGGACAGGTTCCCATCTGTTTTGTGCCAGACCAATAACAGAAATGTCCCAATTGTCCAGTGTCCAAATGTCCAATCTTTCCTAAATTAATTCCTTTTGTAATGGCATCTAAAAATGCCAAAGGAGAGTGGAATCAGATGTACTCCACTGCCCCTAGCCTGCAGCAAAAATGGGTAATAACCACTTTTCATCCTCAAGCAACATAAAGACTTTAAATTTGACACATTGAGAGGGCAGAATACAGCCAGATCTCCATGTGTTGTTGGGGTTTTAAGAGGTCTAGTTTTTTTTTTTCTGTTAAAGGAATTTTCCCCCATTCTGTTACTAAGATACAAATCTCAGGGTTCTTAAGAGAAAACAAAAGACCTGGCTACTATTTTGTTTCACCTGGGTGTGAGGTCAGTTCGCTCTCGGTGTTTGGAGAGAGAAGCTGCAGAGAAAGGAGCTGCTGGTTCTTTTTGGCTGTTTTTCTTTCTGCGGAGAAAGATCCCAGGACCCCCGGCCCATCTTCCCTGCCCTGCTGGAGGCCGGGCTGTGGCCGCCCTGCCCCACTGCTGCTTCGAGCTTTTGCTACGCTGTAGCCGTGCTTGCCCTGCCTGCCTGCACCTCCGGGGGGTTCCCCATCTGGATACATCTCGTCTGCCACCAGGGCGTT
>NW_008238349.1:511194-535515 GCF_000691975.1 Corvus brachyrhynchos
CGCACCTGCCCTGCTCACCGGGAGCCGCCAGCGCCCCTGCCGGCTGCGAGCGGAACTGCACCCGAGGGGAAAGGGCCCGACAGCCGAGAAGGCTGGCACTGGGTTTGGGATTGTTCGCTGTTACTGCCACAGTTATTGCTGTTTGTTCGACTGGTTATACACATATAGATATGTAATAGTAAAGAACTGTTATTCCTATTGCCCACATCTTTGCCTAAAAGCACCTTGATTTCAAAATTATAATAACTCGGAGGAAATGGGGGTTGCATCTGCCATTCCAAGGGAGGCTCCTGCCTTCCTTAGCAGACACCTGTCTTTCAAACCAAGACACATGTGCAGAGCAGGGATTCTCCAGGAGAACATTCCCGCACACTGCCATGGAGGTTGCCCCGACTGGAGGCTTTTCCAATGGCAAATTTCCGCTGTGATACTCTGACAAATGCAACCCAGCCTGCTTTGAACAGTGCCTTGCTCCTGGCTGCAGAAGGGACTGATCTGACCTTAGCACCTGCAAAGAGCCGTAAGAAGGGGCTTGGTGGGAAGCTGCATTTCAGAGACTCTGATCCCAAAGTACAGCACGGGGAGGATCCTCTGCAATGACAAATGTCCGCATCCCCTTGGCTTGGGAAAACTGCTGGGAAGCAGCATTCCACCTCCCAGTGCACCAGGAGCGATACCTGAATTTCTGCAACATGAAAGCACAGCACCCACAGCTGCTGCAGCTTTGTCATTTCCGTGCTCCCAGAAGTTAATTTTTTAAAAAAGAGGAGCAGAGTATTTCTAAATCCCATCTTGGAGAGATGCTCTCCCAGCTGAACTTGCAGGCTTTGCTGGAGCTGGAGCCCAGATCTGCCTCCTGAGCCCCCAGCTGGCTGAGAGCACATCCCTGCAGAGCACGGAGCTCCGGAGAGCTTTGGAACGATCGCGGAACAAATCTGGGTCTCTCCTAATGAGTTTAGAGCTGAAACCCCTCAGTGCTCTGATGTTATCTGCTCAGCTTGGCAGCATGACAAGGACCTGATTATGTTGTAATAGCATAATGCAAAGATTATTACAGACTCATAAAAGACAAGTGCCTCAAAACCAGCATCAACAATACCTGGAGGCCCTGCAGAAGGAGCCGAACACGCTGGGCTCTGTGCACTCCCAGCACAGAAATTACCTGCAGGATCTGACCCTGATCTGCTTGGAGGTTGCTCTTTTTTTATTATTTTATTGCCAGTAATGTAGCAAAAGCATCTTGATCTCATTTTCCTATTACCATTTCTGTCAGAGCTGTAAAAATAAACCAGCATAAATAGCTCCCCGGGATTTTGATCTATTTTTCATGCACAAAAAGCCTTTGGAGGAAATGATCCACAGCCAGTTCTTCAGCCTAACAGGATTCCATGTGGGGAGTGGCAGGAGGACGGGGAAGGTGCCAGGGAGTGTTGGAACCATGGGAGATGGCTCTGAAACAGAATTATTCATGCACAGAGAGGCAGCTGAGTGATGGAGCAGCTCCTGAGCTGACAGTGCCCGGCTCAACGGAGCTGCTGCCAGCCCTTGGAGCTCCATGCCCACTGCTCTGTGATCTGTAACTGCAGATATTCCCACCACTCCCCATGGGGAAGCTGCTGAGGGAGCCAGGCTCCTCCATGGATGTTCCTGCATGGATCACATTGGCTGTGACTCTGCCCATCCCGCTGGAACACTGCTCAAGGAACTTGTCAAAAGAGCAGCTCCAGAGTTTAGAGCAGGAAAATGCAGAGGGAGGGACAGAGGCAGGGTCTGAGTGTGGGGATTGGGTGATGGGACTGTGAGCAGGGAGTGCCCGGCCGAAGGGGGCGGCTGCCAGCCCTTGGAGCTCCATGCCCACTGCTCTGTGATCTGTAACTGCAGATATTCCCACCACTCCCCATGGGGAAGCTGCTGAGGGAGCCAGGCTCCTCCATGGATGTTCCTGCATGGATCACATTGGCTGTGACTCTGCCCATCCCGCTGGAACACTGCTCAAGGAACTTGTCAAAAGAGCAGCTCCAGAGTTTAGAGCAGGAAAATGCAGAGGGAGGGACAGAGGCAGGGTCTGAGTGTGGGGATTGGGTGATGGGACTGTGAGCAGGGACACCCAGGGACACCCAGGGACACACCCAGGGACACCCAGGAACACCCAGGGACACACCCAAGGTATTTTACTCCTTGTCAGTGCTCAAAGCCACACTGATGGCGCTTCCTAAGCTCATCCCACCCCTGCCATGGCAGGGACACCTCCCACTGTCCCAGGCTGCTCCCAGCCCCAATGTCCAGCCTGGCCTTGGGCACTGCCAGGGATCCAGGGGCAGCCCCAGCTGCTCTGGGCACCCTGTGCCAGGGCCTGCCCACCCTCCCAGGGAACAATTCCTTCCCAAGATCCCAATTCTTTCCCTCTGGCAGTGGAAGCCATTCCCTGTGTCCTGTCCCTCCAGCCCTTGTCCCCGGTCCGTCTCCAGCTCTCCTGGAGCCCCTTTAGGTCCTGCAAGGCCACAGTGAGGTCACCCCAAAGCTTCTCCTCTCCAGGCTGAACAATCCCAGCTCTCCCAGCCTTTCCTCCCAGCAGAGCTGCTCCATCCCTCGGATCACCCTGGAGCCTCCCCTGGGCTCCTCCAGCAGCTCCAGGTCCTTGCTGTGACGGGGCCTCTGGAGCTGGACATTGTGAATCCCATTGCTGCATTCCAGCTGAGCATGGGTCAGACAGGAGGGAATGCCCAGTGCTGATGCCCAGGAGAGTCAGAGGGAGCCAGCACCAAAGCTGCTCTGGTGTCCTGCCAGGCCCCAGGGACACTGCACTGCCACCAGCTGTCCCTGCAGTGATGCCCAGGCAGGGCCAGGGGGATCTGGGACCCCTCAATAGAGAGGGGCACCAGGATGTGCCCACTGCCCAGGACAGATCCGTATCCGGGGGCTGTTCCTGCCACTGCCCAGCTGCGGGCCGGAAACGTCCAGCCAAGCTCCAGACCAGATGGTTGGGGACCAGGAGCTCTGCCACAGTTTTGCCACTCTCTGCGCCATCTGCTTGCGTTCCCTGGCAGAGTTAAAATCCCCTCTCCAGCAGAGCCATCATGTCCTTGGAAATAATGAACACTGTGCAACTGCAAGCAGCAAAGTTTAGAGTATGGAGGTGAAAACCTGAGCAATCTCTGTGGCTCTGAAAGTCCCATCAGCGAACTCCCTGATAAGTGACTGTCACAGAGCTCCGACAGAGGATGTAAAATTCCCGTCAATCCCAGGAAAAGCCCTGTGCAGAGGCTTCCTCAGGTTAATGGCCTCCCAACTGCTGCTCCTCCCATCCTGGTGGCACCAGCAGCTCCTTCAAGTGTGGCCAACCCCTGAAACATCCCCCATCAGGACAGAGCAGCCTCTGAGCTGGAGTTCTGCTGGGAAATTTGGAAGCCCTGTGTTTGGGGGCAGTGCTCAGGGTGACGAAAGCCAATCTGTCCATGGGACACTCCAAGATCTTGGTGGCCATCTGGACTCTCCCTTTCATCTCCAGATGTTCCCAGAGCCAGTGGCCAGGGCTTGTGCCCACTGCGAGATGTTGGTTTAACAAAGCCCATGGCATTTCCTTGATGCAGGCAAACTTTGGCTGAGTGGCCACTGATTCCTGAGCCCCCAATATCTCCCAGCAGCCAGAAATGCACCCTTTCCACCAGCACAGCCAGGGAACAGCCCAGAGCACCGAGACAGATTTGGAAGGGCTGGAAGCAGAAATGCATCTGATGCAAAATGACTTTTTTATCTCCTGTTCTGCACAGAACTGATTAAAACCAGAGCTGAGTCCTAATTTATTATTACTGGTACTAACTCTCCATCTAAGCTGGATCTAAGCCTAGTTTGGATGTCGATTCCTGCCCTCCCTGGGCCAGCAGCACAGCTCCCAGTGCCCTCGCCAGGGCCAGCACAGCTCCCAGTGCCCTCCCCAGGGCCAGCACAGCTCCCAGTGCCCTCCCAGAGCCAGCACAGCTCCCAGTGTCCTCCCCAGAACCAGCACAGCTCCCAGTGCCCTCCCAGAGCCAGCACAGCTCCCAGTGCCCTTCCCAGGGCTCAGCCTCCCTGTCTAAGCAGAGCAGCAACAGCTTTGTGCTGGCCTCAGAAGGGATTTGGGGAGGGCTGTGGTGGATACCCCGGCACATCCAGGTGTGACATCCCCCACTGTAATGGACCCTTTGTTGGTGGCATGAAAATGCAAATGGATCTCGGTCAATTCATCCCCTTCTTGATCGGCAGTGAATTGATGTGTTTGCATTAGTTATCACAATTAAACAATCACAGACCGTCAGAAAACACTCAGGTTTTGTGGCAGAGCAGCCTCACGGGCCCTCCCCTAAACAAAAGCCCACCCCAGCCACGGCAGGCAGAACATACTTGAAACTGCCCTGCTTGGGATGACCCAAGCCCCGGGGACAGGAGCACCTTCAGTGCCAGCTCCATGAGGAGCCACCCTTGCCCTGCACAGCCACAGCCACCTCTGCCCCCTCCTGCTGCGCCCAGTCCTGCTCATGTGTCCCCACATATGACAGGGAAGGGTTGGCTGAGCTGGTCCTGGGAAAGCTCATCCACCGCTGCAGCTTGGCCAGCTTTGAGCTGGAAGGGAGGAATCGGAGGGAAGGTGTGAAATCCTGCCTTGGTTCTTCCCCTGAGCACCCTGACAAGTTCTTTCTGTGCTCTTTAACCCTGTCTCCTCCTTTTCCAGTCCCTGGTGTCCCGAGGCACAGCCAGGATGGAGCTGTCACAGCACAGGATGGTTCCTGCTGCACTGCCAGTCCCACCCCAGCTGGGGCCTGCTCAAGGTACTGCAACAGCAGGGATTTTTCTTTTAGGCACATTTTAAACTTCAGCATCTGCTGCAGCGTTTTCCAGATGTTTTAATCTCCACCTCCATGCCCTGTGCATTATTCCAGTGGATATTCGGAAACTCCTCCAGGTTAGATTACTGTGCCCCATTTAAGAACTTTTTAATCCCCCTCTTCCCAGACACTGTGAAATAACTCCTGGGTCGGTGCCACAGGTATCAGAGTGAAAACCCGGCCTGAGGAGTTTTCCAGGTTCCTTAGAGCACGGAGGACGTGGGATCATCCAGGTTCCTTAGAGCACGGAGGAGGTGGGATCATCCTTTGTGTGACGCTGAGATGGATCAGGAGACAAATTCCTTCTGGTCACGCAGCAAGCAGCACACAAGGACCTGAACTGTGCTCGGGGTCTCTCAGAACAAAGGCTGGTGACAAACTGGAGGCTTTTGAAGCTCAATCTCTACTTTTACTGATCAAAGACTTCCAATAAAGCTCTACCAGAGGAGCTGAATCAGGAGAGCTGAGCAGCACAGGCACACTGCCAAGCAGGGAGGGATAGACCTTAAGGAATTCTGACAGGCAATAAAAGCCCTGCTTTCCTGAGCAGTCAGATCCCTGGGGGGAATTAAACTGTGCTGGATATTGGTGCAAACAGTCATTTCTGCACGAGCTGCATCCCGAGGCTTGGATCAAAGCAAACCAAGCCACCTCTGCAGGGGTCATGGACTCAGCTCATTGATTTATTCACAAGGTTTAGGACCTGATATTACTTATTTTGTGTGAAACGTGCAGAACAGAGACTGTGGGAAAACCAGACAGGAAAACCTTCCTGCATTTATCTGACAGGACTCTGTTTACTCCTTGGATAGTGCCGGGCTTTCTCTCCTTCTGTTCTGTGTGGAAGTCTCCCTAAATATCAAACACATTTTAAAAATTTCAGTTCTAAGTCCACAACTGCATAGTCATTATTTAAGGTCACCCAACATCCATTTCTTTCTATTTCCGTAACACAGCCCTTTTAAAAAATCACTAATTAATGTATCCCTCAATAATAAAAAAATAAAAAAATAAATATAAATGATAAATAAACGATGCCCTGACTCCCTGACTCGGCCCTGCCAGCCTGGTTAGCAGCACCAAATCTCCCCCAGGCCTCATCTTTTCCCTGCCTCCTCCTGTCCTGGATCTCCCAATTAGGGATAAGAGCAGTGGAAGGGATCCAGCCCCCCAGTGCAGTCAGACTGTCACCCAAAGTGCTACTACAGGGCCATAAAGGAGCTCCTCTGGAATTCTTCTTCCCAAGGGAGCCTGTTGATAAAAACAGCGACTGTTTCCATTTATTTCTCCGTGTCCATTCACAGGAGCTCACACACTCAGAGATTTGATTCGAACAGAAGGGATTCATTGCCATTCCCTGGAAAAGAATCTCAAAACCCACCAAGAACAGGAAAATGGTTATTGTTTAATCAGACATTTCCAGGAAGATCATTCTCACAGATCATTTCTCACATGGGGAAAAGGCATTTCCTCAGCCCTTCCCCTTCCCGCAGCTCCATGACTGGGGAGGGCTGAGGAGCAGGCAGGGAAGGGAATCAGGCTGCTGGGGAGGAGAATTGCTCTCCCTTCTTTCAGGTAGAGCCAGAGAGCAGAGAGTGCAGGGAAAGGCATGGATTTCTTATCATAGATTCCTCACCCAGGGAATCCAAGGCAGGTTGGATGGGGCTTGGAGCAGCCTGGGACAGTGGAAGGTGTCCCTGCCACGGCAGGGGGTGGGAAGAGGGCGGTTTTAAGGTCCTTCCCCACCCAAACTGGTCTGGGATTCTGGATTCTCCCACATCAGCAGCTCTCTCTGACCCAGCAGCTCCTGGGGAGCAGCTGAGGTGTGGGCAGTGAGAGCCATGGGAAGAGGATGGGGAGTGAGAGCTTCCAGAGGAGGAACAAACAGGGAAAAACGGACAAAGCAGGAGCCCAGGTGGTGTGGGTGGAGCTGCACAGCACCCTTGGGAGAGCACCCCTGGCACAGCACCGCTGGCTGCTCCTGGGTGTCTGGCCAGGCTCTGCCTCCCCAGTGAAGCCATTCACAGAAGGACCCCCAGCCCATCTGCAGGACCTTGGTGACACCAACCCCCCGAGGCAACAAGCGCTGGGTTCTGGAGCAGGGCACAAACGCAGCAGGGCACTGGGAACAGTGGGACAACAGCCTGGGCTGACCGTGGGACAAAGTGGCTTTGCCAGCAGATGCGATGTCCCCAGAAAGCAGCGAGCCTAAAGCTCTTTGTGATGTCACCCTCTCACCTGGCCAAGTTCCTGGTGCAAACCTTTCTAGAGATTTCTCCCTGTGAGGCCCACAGAGGGGACATTCCTGTCCCGTCTCTCAGCTGGACCAATCTTTTGGAAGTCACCATGGGCCAGGACAAGGCTGTGTAGGTTACGGGTGGGTTCAGTCGGGACGGAGACGGGAGATCTCTATAGGCAGGTCTTGGGACACAGTCGGTTTATTGTAAAGGCGTGGGTATTGGGGCACTGCTCAGAGCTGCCAGACTCAGCTCTGAGCAGGCCCAAGAGAGTAAGCAGGTGAGAGAGAGAGAGAGAGTGTAAGAGCAAGAGTGGAAGTAAGGAAGGAAAGGGATGAAGAGAAGAGAGAATAGAAGTGGAAGTGAGAATGTCTGAAGTCCTGGTTACAATACAATAAATCATCTTCTGTACTGAATATTCTAATTGTCACTAACCAATCTAATACAAGATACAAATCCTATAGCATTTACATACAGCCTATAAGAGTTCTTATATTACCATAGAGTGTTACATCTTAACTTCTAAAAACTACTCTTTGGACCCTTTCTGCTGAGCTAGTAGGGTCTGCTCTGACCCTTGGACCGCTTGCAAGCAGAGGGTATTGTTCAATCAAGAGGGGATTATTTCAGTGGCCATACCATTGTTTTCTAGTTGTTCAGTAACTAAGACTTGGTATTTCAAAAGTGGCTTTCATTTCGATGTTGCCTGTAGTTTTCATATTCCCAAAATCTTTTGTCAGGCAATCATATCCACCAGGCCTTCCTGTTTCATCTTCCCCAACAGGCTGGCTGGGGCTCTCTGAAGGAATTTTGTGAGGGACCAGCGAAGGCCAAGACCAAGGCCCAGAGGAGCCTCCTGCCCTGGTGGGATGGGTGCTCTGCACACCCCCAGCCTTTCCCACTCTGCAGCGGGAGAAAGGCTGTGGGAACAGGCACTGGGAAAAGGACAAGGGCAGGAGGCTTGGACATCCCCCATACATCAAACAGGCCCAGACTGTGCCCTTACTTTGGTCTGAGAGGCTGGGAAAGGTGGGAGCTCCTGATGTCCCTGTCACCAGATTAATTCATTCTGCCACGTTTGCCATCTCATCTGTGGAAATCATTCTGGTATAAACAGCTTGGAATTCCCCAATGAATAAAGAAATGAAAAATGAAGCACCAGGTCCTTCCACACAGGAGGATGGGGGTCACCCAGCCCCTTCCAAATTCTGCCTCATCTCAAGCAGAATTCCATCTTGCTCTGAGCCCCCGTCAAGCTTTGCTCCTGTCTCTCGCCAGCACTCCCAGTCACTCACACGTCTTGAGCCGACTTTCATTAAATTGAGATTAAAAGGACTTTCTCCACAGACAAAATCATAAAATGGAAAATGTCTCATTTCAGCTTTTCCCTCCAAATCCGAGCCTTGCCATTCAAGGGCGCCCAGCACTAATAACTTCCCTGCTGAAGCAGCTCCTTCTGTTTGATTCCTTTCAAACACACGACAGAGGCTCCAAATCCCAGAGCGGTGGCACAGGACTCGTCCTCAGGCACAGATTTACAGCCACATGTGCTCAGACCCCAGGGAAGGGCTGGGGCTGGCTCAGGGCAGGGTTAGGTTGGATTTTGGGAAAGGTTCTTTTCCCCCAGAGGGTGCTGGGCACTGCCCAGGCTCCCCAGGGAAAGGGCACGGCCCCGAGGCTGCCAGAGCTCCAGGAGTTCCCAGGGATGCCCAGGATGGGGTTGTTGAGGGGTCTGTGCAGGGCCAGGGGCTGGATCCATGATCCCTATGAGTTCCTTCCCACTCGGGACATTCCATTATCCTATAATTTAGTTTGTGAGACTCCACTGCACCCTGAAAACAAAGGACATGAACATCTCTGCTCTGGTCTCACACTTTTCCCTGGCAGGGATTTGCTGTGAATTCAGACTGCCCATGTCTGAAAAACAGAGATGAGTCAAAAGCATCTAAAAGCTTTATCTTCAAAAATCTGGAAAGTGGTGGTTCCAGTGAAATTCTGCCAGAAAGGAAAGGGAGCTTTTCAACAGAATGGATGGAGCTGCATTTAGAGCTTGTTGGAATGGAGGGTGTCTGCATGCCTGGGTTTGTGTGAAGTTCAAAACTCGAAATAATTGATAATAAAAATAAAAGTGGAGCAAAATTTCAGATTTAATGCAACCAAACATCCTCATCAACTCTACATTTCCGAGCTGCAGTTTTGGAAACTTCTCAGGCTTTTTGCTGAAATGCATTTGCAAACCCAAATAGAAATGATGCGTTTTGGAAAAGCAGAATGTAGAAAGTGAACAAGGCAGAGGAAAAGGGACAATGAGCAATGCTGTGTCCTCAGGTCACACCAAAGTTGTGACTCATTCCTTGCTCATTTGTTTAGATTTCAACACTAATTGTTATTAGTTCCTAATTCATCAGCATCCCTGGGCTTGGCACGAGCGTAAAATGACAAATATAGAAATTTCCTGTGAACACACAAAACCAGAAGAGATGGGAACAAAGCAGAAAATCAGAAGATCCCACTTTGATTGCTCCCAGATTTATCCCTAAATTTTTCTGCTGGAGAAAGTGCTCTTTGCTGCAGCTTCAGGGGTGGCTTTGCTGCATCCCTCTGCTCCCTCAAAGTCACACAGGAGACAAACTTCTCCAGCACGGCTCACATTTTGCAAGCCATGCCAGCACATTAAGGTTATTCTATTTTATTTGTTTGATTTTATTTTCCCTGTGAGTCACCAGGCAGCCTTAAAGTCACTGCAGGACTTAAAGCAATGAAAAGCCTTCAACCAAATTCCCTTTAAAATGAGACCTGGGCCATGTTCTGGCTCTGCTTCAAATTACACTTCCAAAGTGTGAGCCATGTTCCTGAAGGCAAATGGAAACACTTCCATCCCCTCCAAAAGCCCTGGGCACCATCCCAGCCCCTGAACTTGGCAGTGCCAATGCCATCAGCACCCCCCACCAGGGCTGGCACTCCTGGCACAAAACGCTGGCAAAAGTTTTGTTTAATTAAAAAGCTGCATTCAGGTGCGAAAGGAGCTGCTCCTCCGAGGCCCTGGAGCTGGAAACACCTCTCAGCTCTTCACTGGTTTAACTGGAGGCTGCTCACTGATCTCCCCTGGAAGGGAGCCCTGCCAAGCACAGTTATCCACATCCTGCTGGAGCAGGGATAAATCCTGCCTGGAGCTCACATCTTCCTCACTGCCATGGACAGCTCAGACAGGCTGGGGTTCTGCTCCTCCCTGGAATTTCGGGGTGTTCCAAGCCTTCTGTCTGAGGGTACAGACTCCTTCCACCACCTAATGGTTCCCCTGGGTTTTTAATGGGGAGTTTCTTGCTGAAAGCACCAGGACAGAGTAGCTGAGTTTCTGTTTCCAGCCCAGCTCAGAGCCCAGGGAGATGCTGGGAAACAAAGGCTGAGGTGTGATGTCCCCAAAGCTGCCCCAACCCGGGGAGCACAGCACAGGCACAACACACACAGCGCCTGTACCAGTGTTCAGGGATAATGGGGCTTTGTGTGTGCTCAGCAGGCATTTAATAACTCACCTTGTTCTCATTTGCTTTCTGCTGTCTGTCATGGTTTGGGTGCTTTTAAACGTCTGCAGAGCTATTTAGAATTACTCATCCTTCTGCAGCATGAAATGAGAATCTGAGCTCCAACTGCTGGGACAGAGCTTGTCACTGATGGGTTTCATCTCCTCTAATTACTGCTGAGACAGATGTCTCCAGCACAGAGCCGTGACTCAGCTTCCCAGGGACCCACACTCCCGTGCTCCAGAAAAAAACAGGAGGAAAAAACTTCTCTTTGTACTTTGAACTGCCAGAGGGCAGGGATAGGTGGGATTTTGGGAAGGAATTGTCCCCTGAGTGGGTGGGCAGGCCCTGGCACAGGGTGCCCAGAGCAGCTGTGGCTGCCCCTGGATCCCTGGCAGTGTCCAAGGCCAGGCTGGACATTGGGGCTGGAGCAGCCTGGGACAGTGGGAGGTGTCCCTGCCCTGGCAGGGGTGGAATGGGATGGGCTTTAAGGCCCTTCAAACCCAAAGCACTCCAGGATTCCATGAGGGTGTTTGGGGTGCTGTGCTGCCTAAACCCCAGCCTTTGTCCTGAGCTTTGTTCTGCCCAGGAGTCCAAGCCCAGCCTGGCTTCAGCGAGGTCCCAGCAGCAATCCCATGGACAAGGCTCTGCCCAGTCAGGGCCGACCCACCAGGCACCAGCAACTCCCTCTCCTTGAAAACACGATCTGGAAATTCCTTTTCATCCTCACCAGTCCCAGACAAAGACACCAGAGCAGAACACAAGCACAGGCACTGCGCTGCTGGAGCTTGTCCAGTCTGCCCACTGCTGGGATTTACTGGGAGCACTGGGAGGACACACACAGGCTGAACTGTGGACGCTGCCCACCAGACTCACACAACCACAGCAGCAGTGAACCCTACGTGGTGGCAATCAGCCTCACAGCAGCTGATTGAACTTCCCCTCAGCTCCACACATGCAGGACAGAGGCAGGATTCCACTCCACCTGCCTTAAAAGCAGATTTTGCTGGGTCTCACATGTGCTGCTCAAAGCACAACAATCCTTGGTGCTGCCAATGGCATCGTGTGACGGTGGCAGAGGGACTTGGGCCTAGTCCCAGACCTGTAAAATCCCTTCAAATGAACTAATAGCAGATGTCAAACAAATGGGGGATTCAAAGGCAGCATTTAATTTCTTCATTGTCAGGGGTCACAGCCCACATCATCTGCAATCCATAATTAAGGGGTGTTCAACTCCCTCCAAAAGGCAGCAGCAATTACTCAGGACAATGAAACTGTAGTTGCTGTTTTTCTCAAAAGTGCTTTGCTTTGCCCAAACCCCATTGTTGTATCTCATTTTCACACCGGTCGTGTTTCCCCTTTTCTGCATTTTCTAAATGAAAACCAAACCTCAGAGTTTTCACACCCCGAAAAAGGAAAAGAAAGCTGAAAACAATTCTTTTTCTCATTTTCCCTTCCTGTTCTGGAAATAAAGCATTTTAAACAGCCAGAGGGCAGGGATGGATGGGATATGGGGAAGGAATTGTTCCCTGGGAGGGTGGGGAGGCCCTGGCACAGGGTGCCCAGAGCAGCTGGGGCTGCCCCTGGATCCCAGGCAGTGCCCAAGGCCAGGCTGGACATTGGGGCTTGGAGCAGCCTGGGACAGTGGGAGGTGTCCCTGCCATGGCACGGGTGGCACTGGGTGGGCTTTGAGGTCCTTCCTCCCAACCCATGCCACGATTCCACGTTTGCGCTGCAGCCTGGATGCTCCTCACTCCAACGCCTCCTGCCAGGCTGGCACAGGGCTGGCAGGAATCCCTTTGGACAACGACACCCAGCACAAATCCAGGGGTGCATCCGGCCCCACCCCCCCAGACAGCCCAGCAGTGGGGCCAGACACAGAGAGATTTCCAGAGAGGTGAGATGGGTATTACAGAGCTCATCCTCACGTGGGATTGCTTAGGAAGAGCTGAGGTTTGGCACCCCCACCCTCCTGGGTCTCTGCCTTCACCCCTGTGAGCACCCGGTGGAAGAGGCATTTTTTAGGCCTAAGGCAATGCCTATCAAAATCAATACCAAATTCCTACAAACCTCACCAGACACTGAATAAGGACTAAAATATTCAGTCACCAGCGAGAAGCTCAAGCTGTCATTAAGTCCTTATTAAGCAGAATAAATGGATTAATCAAAAAAAAAAAAAAATTAAAAGCTTTTGTCTTTGCAGGCTGGAGACAGCCAGAGTGTGAGTGAGGATGTGAGGCCTGTCCTGTGCAGGACCATCCCGGGGGCAGGTGGGAGCAGGAGAGTCAAATTCCTCCGAAAACAGAGATTTGTTGGAACAAGTTTTAAGCCAGGCTCATCTGGTTTGCCTTGGCTGTGCACAGGAAAGGCCCCTGGTCCCTGAGGGTCTCCCTGCTGTGGAGGGAGAGGGATGGGCACAGCTGGAGCTGCACCCAGGGGAGCACTCAGCTCCCCCCTTCACTAATTAGGTTAATTAAGACTAAACAGCTAATTTCTACACAATTCTGTTTCAACAGATGCCACGGCAGAGACTCTGCCTGCCAAAAACCCAGGGAACTGAGCTGTGAGTGCAGGCCCAGGGCTGTCCCACCCCTGGTAGAACCTGCAGGTACAACCCCAAACTGCACAGACACAGTCATAGTGACAGCCACACTGTCACAGCCACACTGTCACAGCCACACTGTCACACTGTCACAGCCACTGCTGGCCAAACAATCACAGCTTTCTGAGCTCATCTACACCATCAAATCAAATCTATAAACCAGCAGGAAACCTGCAGAGAAACACGGGAAGAAAACATGGTTGAAAACTCAAGCGGTGACTCACTCGAGGAGTGCAAGGACTAGTGAGAACTGGGATGATGAGAGGATTAAAAAACAGAATAACGAGCCCCAAGTCTCAGAGGTTGAGCTGTTAATCCATGACTCACATGACTGGGGGGTGCCCGCAGGCAGCACCCACTGACACCCCTTAGAAGGGCAGGTCCAGGGACCACTGGGCACTTCTTGAGAGTCTCCACGGCAAGAGCCACCAAAATGAAGGAGAAGTCAAAAATCCAGAGCTGGGCAGATCAAATCTGGCAGTCTCTGATCAGCCCCATGTGATTTCACTCTGACTCTTAAATCTGTTGGCTTCAGCCCAAGGTAAAAAGACACATTCAAAGGAAAGGCACATTCTTACAGAGCTCTGCTCTGCCATCTGCAAATCATTATTCCTCCTTCATAAAAATAACTAAGTGCAAACGGCTACAAGAGGAGGAAGAAATTCCTTAGCTCCCTCCAACAGGAATTTTTACCAGCAGCCAAAAGGAGGAGAAAAGACCTGGGTGCAGCGTGTTCACTTCCAAAGCTGAGGGGAAAGGGGAGCAAAAAAGGAACAGAAAAAGTCTGCATGAGTACAACACACCCCAAACCTCCCCAGAGCAGCGACTGAACTGACAGAAGAGAGCAGTGCATCAGATACTGGGGAGAAATCCTTCCCTGTGAGGGTGGGCAGGCCCTGGCACAGGGTGCCCAGAGCAGCTGGGGCTGCCCCTGGATCCCTGGCAGTGCCCAAGGCCAGGCTGGACATTGGGGCTGGGAGCAGCCTGGGACAGTGGGAGGTGTCCCTGCCCAAACCAGGTGGTTTTTAAGGGCCCTTCCAACCCAAACCATTCTGGGATTCTGGGATTCTCTGGCTGCTGACACAGCTCCATCCACACCAGACAGAAAGAGCCAGCAAGGAACCAGCTCGAGGGGTGTCTGACCCGCAGCCAGTGCTCAGGCTGGCAGGACAATTCGTGTCTTTGGCTTCATCCTGTCCTGGGAATCAGGGGATGAAGCCTGGCCCAAAGAAAGCAGCTGTTCAGCTGCTATCTCATGATCTTTTAGACAATTTTTTTCCCTTTCCAATGTGAGTCATGAGCCTGGAACAAGTGAGATTGTAAAATTAAAACAGTTATCAGCTCTCCATCACTGGAACCATAAAACCCCTTTCCTCTCCAGTGACAATTAACAAGGAGCAAGGGCAGATAAACTGGAGCTGGCTGTTTCCAGCCCTACCTAATCTGCAGATAACTATTTCCTTAACCCTCCCAGAGCTGCTGCTCCCTGTCTGCAGCACGGTCTCTGCAGATGAGGCTGTCTCCACAAAAAGGATAAGGATGTACGGGTAAAAAGCAGATAAAGAGATGGGGGAAATGCTAAAAAAAGAGGCAAAAATCTCCAGAGCTGTTGGTGAGAAGCAGCACAGGAGGGGGGATGAGAGGGAACAGATGAACTCCTGGAGCTGGGATTATGAAGGTGCCATGCACAGCCTGAGTTCCTGGGGCCTCTTCCTGGGAGTCTGTGGGAACATGGAATTAGCAGCAGCTACAGCAAGGGGGGGTTGAAGATTAAATCTCAGCTCCACGTTTGGCTCACTTGGCTGTGCACGGCCCTGCTGGGCTGAAGGGTTCGTTGTCACAGCTTGGGTACCTTAAAAGTCCTAGAATGGTTTGGGTGGGAAGGGACCTCAAGGATCATCTCATCCCACCCCTGCCATGGGCAGGGACACCTTCCACTGTCCCAGCATGATCCAAGCCTGGCCTTGGGCACTGCCAGGGATCCAGGGGCAGTCACAGCTGCTCTGGGAATTCCATCCCAGCCCCTGCCCACCCTCACAAGGAATGATTTCTTCCCAATATCCAATCTACACCTACTCCCTTTCAGTTTGACCCCATTCCCCTTGTCTTGTCCCTCCAGTTCCTGATGCAGGGTCCCTCTCTGCCTTCCCTGGAGCCCCTCCAGGCCCTGGGAGGGGCTGTGAGGTTGTGCTCCACACAACCTCCTCTTTCCCAGGCTGCACAGCCCCAATTGCCTCAGCCTGTATCCATAGGGAAGATGCTCTAATTCCCTTTTTAGCTTTGTGGCCTCCTCTGAACTCGCTCCAGCCTTCAGCCAACCCGCACCTTGTGATGAGCAGGGGTGTGCCACGGATGAGACAGAGCCCAGGCGAGGACTGTGCTGATTCCCTGTGCAATTCCACGTGTCTGCCCTCAGAAAGCCCAGCACTGGAAACACCCACCTGTCCTGTGGGAATACAGAAGCCACTGGCCTGCCTGGAGCAGTGGCCCTGATCCCAACTGAGCCCAGCTCCTGAGTGTCCCCTTCCCCAGCGGGGGTGTCACAGGAGACAGTGACAGTGTCCATACCTGTAGCCCGCTGTCCCTCACCCCTGAGCCTGACAGCTCAGCACAGAAGCCTTGGTCACCTATGACTTCCACTCATAAATCCATGTGGGCTCTTCCTCGTGGCCTTTTTGACCTTCAGATACCTGGAAATGGCTCCCAGGATCAGTTGCTCCATCCCGTCCTAGGGATGGAATTGAGGCTGACTGGCTGTAATTCCGATTCTCTTTCCCACCCTTCTGGGACACAGGGGTGACATTTGCTCTCTTCCAGTCCTCAGGAACCTTTCCCAGTTGCCAGGAGCTTTCCAAGACACTTGAGTGGCCTCTGGATGCCATGAGACAGCTCCCTCAGCATCCCTGGGGGCCCAGGGGTTTGTGTGTGTCCAGTTCATTTATGTTCCCTAACACAACCCTCCTGCACATCTTGTTTACTCCAGGGCCAACACGACTCCTCCAAGTCATCCTTGCTCCAGACCTTCCTTCTGGTCCTGGGGACCTGGGGGTTCTCCAGGACCAGCCTGACCAAGATGAAGGTGGCATTGGGGACCTGACCCTTCTCCAGCTGCCCAGCCCCATCCAGCAGCAGCCTCACACTTTTCCTGGTCCTCCTCCACCTCAGAATGACCCACAGCAGGTTTTGGTGTTGCCCTCCACGTCTTCCACCAGATTGAACTCCAGGTGGGCTTTGGCTTTCCCAATCCCACCCTCACACGCCTGGAGAGTGTCTGGATTCCCTCTGAGTGATCTGGATCTGCTTTTACCCTTGAAATGGTTTTTTTATGTGTCAGGAGCTTCTTCTTCACCCACACAGACTCCTGTGACCTTTGCTTGATTTCCTGCATGTCCCAATGAGCCATGGGCACATGATCCTGGAAAATCAGCCCATCCACCTGGGCCTCGCTGCAGTTTGTGTTCTTTATTTTAAAGAAAGGCCAATCTAAAGTAACTCAGAGCATGTCCCAGCCCTCTTGGATCTCCTCCCTGAGCTGAGAAGTCCCAGCAAGCTCTACCAAAGCTGCACTTAGATATCACACTGCTAAACTACTACAGATCAGACACCACAGAGAGATGATTTGGGCTTTGTTTTTCTTGAGCATAAAAGTGCTGGGAGCAATTTTTCCTCTCTTTTATCCAACCCTGAAGCATATTATTGAGCTCTCTGGATTCCATTAAGGCATCAAAGCTGTGTTCCACACCATGGTTCTTTCAAAAAAAAAAAAAAAAAAAAATTCCAAACTCCAAAGTCTGCTTTCAGCTGGAACTGTCAAAATGTTTTCCCGACGCAGCGCAGGTACACACTGAGGACTGCCAGTCATCCCAGATATCTTCCCTGGAAAGGACCACTTTACCTTCCTGCTCACTAAGCTTTTCATTCATTCTGTGGGCACACTTCATCCCACGTTTCCACACGAGGTAGGTAAACAAGCTGTGATTTGCACAGGACGCCCACGGGAAGAGTGTGAGAGACAACACAGCAGACGCGTCACTGCTGCTCCCACGGAGACACCAGGAGAGGGATAAACGCGGCAGCAGGGCTGTGGCTGCTCAGCAGCTGTCGGGACAGCGGTAAAGTCTCTGCTGGACCCCTCTGAGCCTCACAAGGGCTGGTTTCATTCGATTTAGTGGGCACCAGCAGCCTCTCCTGTTCGGCTGTCTCTGCTCTGATCTCACCTTCCTGCTTCCATCTTTCCCCTCCTGCTGGCTGCTCCCACATGGGGCTCTCTTTCCCCTGCCCCGCCACCCCAAACACTCCCAGATGAGCAGACCCAAGCGATCAGAAGGGCGTTTGATACACCAGCCCAGCTCTTGGGAACGGCTGGCAATTCCGCATCCTCCAAGAGCTTCTTTTGCCTTTCAGATGAGGACTCGGGGTCACACTGAGACCCCTTGTGACCAGTTCCATCCCTTTGACAGTTTTTATATGAAAAAAGGGTTGAATTGTGGCATCTTGGCCTCCTCGAGATGCACCCGAAACCAGGCAACCTGAGCCCAGCTCAGTGACAAAGTGTCAGGGTGATGAAAGCCCTTTAAGAGAGGAGCTGTTCCCAGCAGGAGCAGCCGCGTTCACCAGGCTGGCAGCAGGGTCACGGAATCACAGAGCCCCTGAGTGGTTTGGGACGGAAGGGACCCTAAAGCTCACCCAGTGCCAACCCTGCCATGGGCAGGGACTGTCCGACACCTTCCGGCAGAGATGGGAAGGGGCAATCCCGGTGCAGGGCCAGGCCAGCAGGCACCGCGTCACCTCGCAGAGAAGAACTTCCTCCCCCTCCCCAAGTGCTTCAGCCCAAAGGGAAGGTGGGGCCAGGTACCCCATGCCCACCCTGCTGGCTCCAGGCACACTCCTGGATCCACTCCGGCTCCGAGGGCACAGCGGGATCACAGCGGGATCACGATGGGATCACTGTGGGATCACTGTGGGATCACAGCGGGATCACGATGGGATCACAGCAGGATCACTACGGGATCACAATGGGATCACTACGGGATCACGATGGGATCACAGCAGGATCGCTATGGGATCACAGCTGGATCACAATGGGATCACTACGGGATCACTATGGAATCACTACGGGATCACAGCAGGATCACAACAGGATCACAGCGGGATCACTACGGGATCACTACGGGATCACTGTGGGATCACTATGGGATCACTATGGGATCACAATGAGACCACTACAGGATCGCAGTGGGATCACAACAGGATGACGATGGGATCACAATGGGATCACAGCAGGATCACTACAGGATCACAATGGGATCACTATGGGATTGCTATGGGATCACTATGGGATCACAACAGGATCACTATGGGATCGCAGTGGGATCACAACAGGATGACGATGGGATCACAATGGGATCACAGCAGGATCACTACAGGATCACAATGGGATCACTATGGGATTGCTATGGGATCACTATGGGATCACAATGAGACCACTACAGGATCGCAGTGGGATCACAACAGGATGACGATGGGATCACAATGGGATCACAGCAGGATCACTACAGGATCACAATGGGATCACTATGGGATTGCTATGGGATCACTATGGGATCACAATGAGACCACTACAGGATCGCAGTGGGATCACAACAGGATGACGATGGGATCACAATGGGATCACAGCAGGATCACTACAGGATCACAATGGGATCACTATGGGATTGCTATGGGATCACTATGGGATCACAATGAGACCACTACAGGATCGCAGTGGGATCACAACAGGATGACGATGGGATCACAATGGGATCACAGCAGGATCACTACAGGATCACAATGGGATCACTATGGGATTGCTATGGGATCACTATGGGATCACAACAGGATCACTATGGGATCACAACAGGATCACTATGGGATCACAGCAGGATCACAGCGGGATCACAGCGGGATCACTACGGGATCACAGGGGGATCACAGCGGGATCACAGCGGGATCATGGGATCACAGCGGGGTCACTGTGGGATCACAGCGGGGTCACTATGGGATCACTGTGGGATCACAGCGGGATCACAGCGGGATCACAACAGGATCACAATGGGATCACAGCGGGATCACAACGGGATCACAACGGGATCACTATGGGATCACTACAGGATCACTATGGGATCGCAGAGGGATCACGGGATCACAATGGGATCACAATGGGATCACAGCGGGATCACAACAGGATCACAGCAGGATCACAGCGGGATCACGATGGGATCACTATGGGATCACAGCAGGATCACTATGGGATTGCTATGGGATCGCTATGGGATCACTATGGGATCACAGCAGGATCACTATGGGATTGCTCTGGGATCACAATGGGATCACAATGGGATCACAATGGGATTGCTATGGGATCACAATGGGATCACAACAGGATGACGATGGGATCACTATGGGATCACAGCAGGATCACTACGGGATCACTATGGGATCACAACAGGATGACGATGGGATCACTATGGGATCACTATGGGATCACAAAGGTTGGCTGCCCAAACCCAAACACTGCATTGTGCTTTCCAAACAAACGCCCTGGAGCCAATCCCCCGATGCCCCTTTCACAAACAGAGCTGCTTAATTAGCCCAGGATGAGTGATCGCATAATTAATGGGCCGCCCCTGGAGCAGCACCGGGCTGTGCACGGGCCCAGCACAGGCTCCCAGCCACGCCAGCACCCTGCAAAGTCACGTCAGTCACGAAATCTCCAGGGTCTGATCTTCAGGGCGTTGAGTTTTTACCTTGTTGCTTGCCCTGCCAAGGCTTCCCAGCTGCTTGAAGAGCAGCTCAAGCCTATTTTGTCATATTTAAGACTTTTCTGGTTCAAAAGCGTGGCACTTTGTGGTGTTGTTCAGCAGTTCAGGTTGGACTTAAACACTGGAAGTCTTTTCCAACCTTAATGATTCAGTGATTTCCTTTGATATCAGTTTGATAACAGCATGAATATTCAAAAGTAGATGGCAAACAGGCCAAAATACCCCCACAAGCTGCTCCCACCACTGCCCAGCCAGGGCTGTGATGTGTTTTGGTGCAGCACTGCCTACTGAGTCCTTCAAAAAATCCTCATTTTCAACAAACCTCAAAGCTCAGACTCATGAAAATACACTCAAGGTCCTCACGAAGCTGTTCCTTTATCTCTCAAACTCACCAAATCTGGATATTCTGAGATTCCATGACCATCAGCTCAGGGTACCACGTGACTTTTATTCTTGGAATTAGTGGCAATTCACTGGGAGATGGATTTGCAGAGTATTGTGGCCAAATATATTCCCTGCTGCATAAAAAGGCACAGAAAAAGACTCCTGATTCCCATTTTAAAGACGGGGAACCAAAGTATAAAATAGTTGTTCAGAATTCCAGAAGGAACCTGCAACAGCCAGGCCACGACTCCAGTGCTGGTTTGTGCAAAGGACTGACCTTTCCAGTGCCCTGGAAACAGGTGAAATATTACATTTGCTACAGAGAATAAGTGAGGATGGGAAGAATTCAGGGGGAAAAAAGGAAAAAAATCTTGCTCTTTGCTTATTTATAGCCCCAATCTGTGCTGCTGAAGACTCTGTGCCTGCTCACACCCAGGAGACTGCACAGAACCACGGCCAGATGGGCAAATTCCCTACAAAAGGCTCAGAGGGGACGTGGAAATGGATCTTTTTTCCTGATCAGGAAGCTCAAACTGACAACATTCACTTTGCAGAAAAGTCATTTTGCAGCTTTGAGCCCTGCTTTGCAGCGAAGATGGTGAAATTCATGAAATCCCTGGAATGAATGCAAGCCTGGACCAGGCCAGGATGTTAAACCTGAATCTCATCAGGCAGGAGAAAAGGCTGGGGTTCAATTCATGCTCTGAACTTATCCCAGCTGCGAGCAGGAGGGAAACGGGGAAACAATAAGTTACGCTGCTTCAGCATTTCTGCCTTCAGGCTCCCAAATTCAGCAGTTTCAGCTGGTGTAAGGCTTGGTCCATGGAATCTTCATCCTCAAAGAAATTCATGGCATTTAAATTAATCATTAATGCTGCCACAGTTTCCCTCTCCCCAAAAACAAAGCAGCCCTGACTTTCACAAGGAAGTTAATCCACATAATAATATCTATAATAACATTTCTACCCAATATATAAGCACTGATGTATAATCCTGCTGGTGCAGGGCTGCTCAGTCCCTCCTGGGTGGGAGCATCCCCAGCATCCCAAAGGTTCCCCGCACGCAGGAATTCAATTAAGGCACTGAAAGGCAGCTCCTCGTAGCGCTGTGCCCAGACAGGCACAGCAACTCCTGCCCACAATTAACCAGGCTGAGAAAACAAAATGAAAGCTGAGAGCAGCCCTCATTCTCTATTGACTAAAATTCATACTCTGCTTTCAGATAAAGGCCACTGTCAATCTCCCCCCGTGTCGGAGCCACTGGGAGGGGACCGAGGGTAGGAAATGCTGGAGCTGCTTTTCAAACCAGGGGAAGCTTCAAAGTGACAAGAGAGAGGAACAGAAAGGCTGTGGGAAGCAGAGTGGTGGGAGGTTACAGAGGCCCTGAGGAAAAATGGGATTATCTCAACAGCTTTGAGGACAAACACCTTCCTTGTGATGGGCGACGCCAGGAAATTGTTCCCTTGCTTTTCCAAACCCCTGCTCTTCAGCCATTGAAATTCTCTTTACTGTCCTGCTTGTCATGTTGTCCTCTTCTCCAGTCATTCTGACTTCAGTCCAGACTTGGGAAACACATTCCTGGTGACAGGGAGAGGACTGTGGTCCCCCGCTGCCACTGCTGGGACAAACCCTGTCCTGTCCTCTCCTCTTTTAGCTGCCTGCACTTAAAACTCATCAACTGTGATATTAAGAGAAAAGGTAAAGCAGAGACAGGGCTTATTCATTGATCTTGCTGCTTCACTTATGAGACATCACCAGAGCCAAGGCTGCTCATCAAAATGTCCTTTTATTGCAGTGACTTTTATAATGTGAAATGTTGACTATAATCACATTTATAATGTGAAATGTTGATTATAATCACATTTATAATGTGAGATGTTGAGTTAAACATTTCACCCAGATCACAAAACTGATTTTATTTGGTGCTTCCAAGCAGTGTTAAAGTCTGGTGGGCCCCTCCTTCCTTTTCTCAGTCTTGCTGATAACTGAGTGTCCTGGAGAGCCTGGAAGTGAACTCCTCCCCTGGGCTGTGCTCCAAGAATCCAGAGCTTCTGCTACCCCTGACAAATTCCCACTTTAAATTGTTTGAATTCATGGAATCTCAGAGTGGTTTGGGTTGGAAGGGACCTTAAAGCCCATCCAGTGCCACCCCTGCCATGGGCAGGGACACCTCCCACTGTCCCAGGCTGCTCCAAGCCCCAATGTCCAGCCTGGCCTGGGACACACCCACATCCTTCTCCAGGCTGAACACCCCCAGCTCTCCCAGCCTCTCCTCCCAGCAGAGCTGCTCCATCCCTCGGATCACCCTGGAGCCTCCTCTGGGCTCCTCCAGCAGCTCCAGCTCCTCCCTGTGCTGGGCCAGGGCTGGGGCAGCTCTGCAGGTGGGGTCTCACCTGAGCACAGGGGCACAATCCCCCTCCTCAATCTGCTGCAGACAGCAAACACAGTTCAGTTTGTAATTAAACTCTGAAGCATCCACAATTTTCCAAGCTCGTACTTTGAACACATAAATCCACTGCCATGTGGAATTTCATCCAAATTTACAGAACTGCACGGACACGGCTGTTCCCAGAAAATCCCAGCTCGGACAGCAGCTCCCCCTCACCACACTGGGGCAGGGTCACTGCCATGTCCTTGGCAGGCCCCACACTCAGCTATCCCAGATTTATGATGGGATTTATTATGGGATGCATGGATTTGTGCCTGCCATGCTCCACAGGGATTCCTCCAGGCTCCTTCCATGCCCTCAACACACCAAGGACTCATTCAGCCTTGTTTCCTGGCCACTTTGCAGGGAAAGTTTGCCCTGAAAGAGCTGCATCAGGGGTAGAAATTCAGGCACAGGGGTGTGGTGAAACAGCTGTGGTACCCCCCCAGCCAACAGCTTTCCTTCTTGAACAGCCAGCCCAGGGTTTCCCTTGGGCATTGAAGAGACCTTGAGATGTTGAGGGCACCCTTAGAAGGCAACACCGAATGCTGCAGGTGAAAAATGCTTGGGCAAGTCCTCAGAGCTTATGGAAGAGCCACAGTAGGCAAAAATGATAAAATCAAATATACTCCAACACATCCCTTCCCTGTCATCCTGAAAACAGAGCTGATGAAGGATATTGGATTCAGATGTGATTTCATCCAACACCACAAACCCCTAGGACATGCTGGCTGGAGGGAGACGAGGGCAGCCTGAGCCAAAGCCCTGACCCAGTTTTCATTTACTCCTTCTAAGGAACAGAATGTGAGCCCTGTGGGCTCAGCCCTGCTCTCATCTGCTGCGCAGGATGGAGGGAAGAGAAGAAGAGGGTGAATGAAGCACTTTTTTTTCCTCTGAACAACAGCCAGGCCAGGAAAGCAGAGGAGCAGCAGCACAGCCAGAGCTGGAGCAGCATTAATGGGCCATGGGAAGAGCACAGCCACCCATCCCCCCGGGAATGTGGCTGGAATCCCTGGAGTGTCCCAGGCCAGGCTGGACACTGGGGCTTGGAGCAGCCTGGGACAGTGGGAGGTGTCCCTGCCCATGGCAGGGGGTGGGATGAGACAGGCTTTAAGGTTCCTTCCAACCCAAACAATTTTGGGAGTCTGATGACAATATAGGGAAGCAGCAAATCCAACGGCAGCCCTGCAGCCCCACCTGCAGTGAAGAGCTCGCAGGCAGATGTGGTTTTAGGGACGTTGGACAACTGGGACTTGAATCTCTGAAACCTTAACTGGGTGATCTAAACCCCTTCCTTGGTCATACCTCCAGCACTCCAGCACCCTCCTGCCTCTTCAGAGATGACCCCAGAATCCCAGGATCGCTGAGGCTGGAAAAGCCCTCCAGGATCATCCAGTCCAAGCTGTGCCCGATGCCCACCTTGTCCCCAGCCCAGAGCTCTGAGTGCCACCTCCAGCCCTTCCTTGGGCACCTCCAGGGATGGGCACT
>NW_008238349.1:535636-538576 GCF_000691975.1 Corvus brachyrhynchos
ATCAGAGCCCGCCCCCCCCGGCTGCCCCCGCCTGGCAGGGACTTGTGCAGAGCCACAAGGTCCCCCCTGAGCCTCCTTTGCTCCAGCCTGAGCCCCTTTCCAGCTCCCTCAGCCGCTCCTGGGGCTCCAGCCCCTTCCCAGCTCCCTCAGCTGCTCCCCAGAGTCAGGCCTGAATGACAGGAGCTCAGTGGGGCAGGGAAGGTCAGGTTGGGGGGGTCCCAAACCTCCAGCCCTCCTGCAGGGTCCCCACGAGCCCCAGTGACCACAGCCACCCCGGCCTTGCAGACAGCTCGTTCCTCAGCAGGGCTGTCTGTGGTGGGCTGGAGCATTTTTACTCCATGCCAGATCCAAGGATTTACAGGAGCTATAAAAGCAGGGAGCTGCTGCATCTTCTCCTCGGTAGCAGCTTCCACCCATCCAAGAGCCCCCAGTTCAGGCCACATCTTTCCTTTGTCCCTCACCCCTCTCCACAAGCGCCAGTAGCATGAGCCTGTTTTCCTGGCAAAAACAAGCCCGGGAGTCAGCAGGAGTTCAGATCCATAACAAGAAAATGATGGAAAAAATTGGAATAGAAAGAGCCAGGATGATTTCTCCATGGCTGCTGCTTGGGAAGGAACAAATTCTCGTAGCCAGCTCAGAGTCACAAGTCAATAATTTTCTGTACTGGTTTAAACTCCATAAAGATCATGAGCAGCAACTGCACAAACATTTCAGCTCTTCCCGTGGATTCTTCTAAATGAGGAAAAATAGATAATAATTGCTTCAATAAAAGCCTTTAAGGAAAACTAACTTGGAAAAAAGTGGGCACTATCAGGCAGTTAAAGGCACCTTTTGTTTGTGCTGGGCAGGATGCCCAGAATTCCTTTTCTTTTCCCTGATCAAGCAGGCAGCCATTCAAGTGTCCTCAAGGCCCAGCCACAGGGGTTGGGAAGTGATTAATCCTGCACCAGCTGCCCCCCTGCCATCCTTCATGTGTTTTTCCAGATAAAATTAGAGAACACTTCATTCCCCCTTTAATTTGCAGGATATTCACCTGCATTCCCAACACTTATTACCACATTCATGTCGGAATAACTCGGCTCCAGACCCGATGTGAAATTGAGTTTCATTTCCCAGGCTGTCCATTATATTTTAATTAATTCTGCTCGTGGCTATTAGCACAGTGCCAGGCTGGGACTTGGATGTATACAGGAAATTCCAGGAAAGCCATTTCTGCAGGAGTATTTTCTCAGGGAAGCGTTTTCCCGGGTCCCTGGGTTTCTGTGGAATTTGGGGACAGTGGGAGCTGCCCAGGTTGGCCGACTGAGAAGCCAAAGGCACCGAAGCTGAAGGAAAAGTGTGGGCAAGGCTCTCCCAGATTTGCACTTGTGGCTTTTCCAGAGGAAATGAGAGCACAGAAGCTGGGAGACACCTTCAGCCCACAATGGTAACTCCTCACCCAGGTGGATCCAGATATTCCATATCCATGTGGGGTTGTGGGGCTGTTACATGGAAAGAGGAGACTTCATTAAACTTGGAGCTGCTGGAAACTCTTTGGGAAGGAAGGGCAGGTGGATCCAGCCCCTGCTCCACTGGTGGTGGGAAGCAGGGAAGGAGCACCGAGAATTCCCTGTATCCTGAGCTGTGGAATCATTGGAATCATCCCATGGCATTCCAGCAAGAGTTCAAGGTGCCATAAAAATCCTGTCCTACGTTCTCTTTTGAGGCAGGTGATTTCTCAGCAGCACAGCTTTCCATCAGCTGTGTGGAACCAGTGAAAACATTCCCACAAGGAGAAAGTTTCAGGGTTTTCTTCCAAGGAATTTTGCAGCCAATTCAGGGCAACACACAGAACCTGCACCACAAGAGCTCTGCCTCCCTGTGCCTTCCTTCTTCTTAAACAGGAAAAACCCTTCATCTCCTAAACACTGTTTCCATTTCGTGGTCAGGTAAATAATATTCCAGGTGTCCTCTCTCCTCAGGGAAACTGTTCCACACAATTCCTGCAGCACCTGGGTTCATTTCAGGGATTTTCTGTCTGGCAAGTGTCACAGCTGGGACATGGGATGGGAATAGGAATTTGCAGTATGATTATTCTGACTTCTGGAAAGCTTCAGCAAGGTCCAAATGATCCTTTTGGACAGGGAATGTGAGTTCTGCTGCCAGTGGTTTCCCCCTGAATTCAGCCCAAAGACACAAATACCTGGAAAAACCAAGAGCTTTAGAGTCCCTTTTTTAATGGAGCCTTAAATAATTCTGCGTTTCTATGCATGGCACAATCTATATTTGAACAGGACGAGTGGGAAAGCACATGAAATCCAGTGATTTGTAACCGAGGACCGAGAAAAACCAGATATTTTATGGGAGGTTTTAGCTTTTTACTGTGAAGGCGGTGGGGGGAGAAAATGCAAGTGAATTTATAACACAATTTTCCTCGAAATCCTCCCCAGAGAACCGAGATAGAATCAGGGCTGGGCAAGGTTTGGATAAGCAGCTTTCCAGCACAAAAATAATGATTTTTGTGATAATGTTGGCCAGAAGAAAGTGGCTGTTTCACTAGGACCTGGAATCCCTTCCAGCAGGATCTGGTCAGAAAACTTCATCCAAAGCCACAACAGCCTGAAGTTCTCCACCACTTCCACCCCAAACTGCCGGGGTAACACCTTCAGGGACACAGAGGCTTTGGTGACCAGTGACGAGGCTTTCCCTGATTTTCTGCAGCACCAGAGTGATGGAGCTTTGTCTGGGGAAGAGGATGCTGAATTCCAGCTTCTTTAAGGTTGGAAAAGCCCTGGGAGGTCATCGAGTCCAACCACCCCCGGCACTGCCAGGGCCACCAGCACTGCCCCACGTCCCCAGGTGCCACATCCACAGGGCTGTTAAACCCCTCCAGGGACGGGGACTCAGCCCTGCCCTGGGCAGCTGTGCCAGGGCTGGGCACCCTTTCAGTGAAGAAATTCC
>NW_008238349.1:538687-547669 GCF_000691975.1 Corvus brachyrhynchos
AGCCCCTTTCTCCCTCAGCCACTCCTGGGGCTCCAGCCCCTTCCCAGCTCCGTTCCCTGCCCTGGACACGCTCCAGCCCCTCAGGGTCTGTGTTGTCCTGAGGGGCACAAAACTGACCCCGGGTGACCACAGCAGTGCCCAGCACAGGGGACAAACCCTGCCCTGGCCCTGCTGCCACCCTACAGAAGATGACTCCTTTTCAGGGAGGTTTCTTTAGCTTCCAAATTTCCCCATCTGTTAATTCCCAGGATTAATAATCACTGGCTGCCCAGGCAGCATTCGCCACTTCACTCCACGTGTGGCAGATCCCTGTGACTGTGGCAGAGCCCAGGATAGGGAATAACACGGGGTGCCCTTCATGGAGCAGAGCCAGGCTGCTGCAGCTCGGGGACTTACGCTGGTTTAGTGTAAATACAGAGCTTTAAACACAGCCACTTCTGATCTCCAATCAGAGGCAGAATAATAAAATAATCCACTAAAGATGGGAGCTCGAGAAGATGCAGGCACTAAAAGCATCCTTTGTTGGGAGGCTCAGCTGGCTCTGGACCAGAAAGCTCTGCCTGGAGATGGAGAAAGCAGTTAATTTGTTCTGCTGCTAAAACACAGATTAAAGTACAAGGCTAAAGCACAGTAAATAACATCGTGTTCCTTATCAAAGCCAATTGAATGCTTGTATAAAACAAACAGAAACATTTTATAATTCAAGTGGAAAAGGGAAGGAGCTTGGATTTGCACAGACAGACCCAGGCATGGGCTTTCTAAAGGCATTTTCTCTCCAGGAGAGGAGCAGTCCCAACCTGCCTTCATTGAGGACACACTCGGCTGTGGACGTAATCCATCACTTGGAGCCCTTTCTTTCCTTCAGTAATTATTTGGAGTTCACAGTGTATTAATTGAGCGGGAGATCTCATCTCCACAGCGTGCTAAAAGCTCATGTGCCATCAGGAAGCAGCAGCAGCTCTCCCTGGGCTCTGGCATTTGCCTGCTCCTGGCAGTGCTGGGGAAGATCGAGGGGTTGGTATTTGTGGGCAGGCAGACAGGGCAAGGTGCCCACACCTCAGTAACTCACGCTCAGTGACATGGCCACTTCCAGGCTGGGCCAGCACCGCATGGGGAGCAGTTTATCCCGCTCCAACAATAGATCTGATAAAGAAAGAGCCTCAAGCTGTGCCAGGGGAAGTCTAGGTTAGATATCAGGAAAAAATTCTTCACTGAAAGAGTAATTGGGCACTGGAATGGGCTGCCCAGGAAGGGGGTGGAGTCAGCATCCCTGGAGGGGTTTAACAAAGCCTGGATGTGGCGCTCGGTGCCGTGGTTTGGTTGATGAGGAGGTGTTGGGTCATAGCTTGGACTTGATGATCTCAAAGGTCTTTTCCAACCTGGTTCGTTCTGTGATGCTATGAAAGAGCTGAAAGAGCACAGATTTGAACTGGGTATCAGGAAAAAATCCTTCCCTGGGAGAGTGGGAAGGCCCTGGCACAGGGTGTCCAGAGAAGCTGTGGCTGCCCCTGGATCCCTGGCAGTGGCCATGTTGGATGGAACTTGGAGCAACCTGGACCAGTGGAAGGTGTCCCTGAGATGAGCTTTAGGGTCCCAAACCATCCCAGAATTCTCTGGTAGTGATGTACAGGAGTGACCTGGGGATAAAGCCAAGTGTGAATGACAGGGTCCATCAGCATTTGTGAATCCTCCACATCCCTTTCCAAAGCACTGCTCCCGAAGGAATGCCCCGCTTCCCTCCCAGACTGATGCAGACCCAAAGCCACCACTTTGCTTTTCATTCCAATCACCAGAGACACTCGAGGAGGTAACAAACGGAAAAGATCCTTGCCCTATATATTTCCACAAGAATAATTTGCTTTGCTCTATGCAAAACCTGTCATGAATATGTATTCCAGCAGCAGCAGACATAAATCAGAGCTGGGGGTGAAGGCGCAGCATGCAGCTCCTCAATTAGGAATCTTCCTTCCCTGGAGATAAGGCAGACTTTGCAGGAAGGCACCAGAAGCCACCTTGTCCAGCGCAGCCAGGGTTTCAGGAAAGCCCTGCCCTGCTCATTTCCCACTGCCAGCATTGCCGTACTTCCCTCTCGGAATTATTTTAGAACGTGCAGGGTTAGGCAGTCCCAGCCACTGCCAGGTCACAGAGGTCACCTGAGGCTCCTCCTCAGCAAAAAGCCCTCGTTTGAGTGGGGCTGGTGATGCTCTCATGGCACTCGGGTTAACAGAGGGATGTACAAAGGTACCAAGGCTCTGTTCTCCTTCAGACTTTTCCAGGTTGGAGCAGGCCCAGGGAGAGAGATGGTTTTTTCACGTCATTTTTAAACGAAGAGGCAATATTCATCATTGCAGCGTATTTTACCTGGTGATGGAAATGAAGAGATGGTGCTGGTGCAAGCCACGTTCAGCCAGGGAGGATCTGGCACCGTGGTGTTGATGTTAACCCACCCTGCACGCCTGCTGCAGAGTGGGCAAACCCTGCCTGGAGACACAGCCGGGCTGGCTCAGACTCACACACAGCTCCTGGGAGTGAAACCTCCCATCCCTGACACCGTGGCTCTCCCCTGACACACCCCTCTCACCTGGAGCTCTCTGGCATGTTTTTCCTGCTGCAATAACCCAAGTTACATCTTCTCCTGCTTTCAGAACACGTGCCCAAGCTGTGTTTCTGAGCAGGGGGAGCAGGAGTCCAGGGGAGCCCCAGCAGGGGCATGGGGTGCCTGTGCTGCAGGGAGCTGTGGGCACAGCCACCTCCACCCAGCTGCAGCCCCATGGGGACATCAGGCGACGCACTAAATCCCTTCACAAACCCCTCCCAGCAGCCTGGAGATCCTCACTGGCTTCTGGCCACTTCCCAGAGCACCAGGAGCGGGTGCTCCAGAGACATAGTGAGAACGGAAAGCAGGCCCAAATCCTGGGAAATACAAATCTGGGAGAACAGAGCCCAGGGAAACCTCGTAAACCACCAGGAGAGCTCAGCCAGGCCTGAGCTCAATCCCTGCTTGTATGCAGATCCCAGGTTTGGAAGGGACTGTGCTGTGGAACCGTGATGCCAGCAGTGCACAGTGTGATTGCTGTCACCAGCATCCATCCTGCAGCCAGCAGGAAGGCTCAGCTCTGCTGGGACTGCTGGATTCCCTCCCATGCCAGCCACAGGGAGCACCCCACAGCAGCAGCGGCTACCCAAACACACGCTCAGGGAAAACACATCTGCAAGTCCTGCACTGACCCCCCTCAGCCAAGGGCAGCGTTTGCTGTGCTGGGAGGGGGCAGAGTCCCACATCTCCCAAAGTCCTTGGGAGCAGAGCAGGGCTGAGTCCCACGACTGCATTTACTGGAACATCGATACCGTAACGAGCAGCATGCCAGGAGAACTCCCACAAGGATGAGCCCGCTGGATCACAAAGGACAGCCACATGCCTGCCCCTCATTCTGCTGCCTGTTGGATCATCCAGAAAGGGGAACAGCAGAGCAAAGCCAAGAGGCTGGCGTTGGATGCCCTGGAAGCGATGCCTGTTAACATTTTTGGGTGCTCCCAGGATTTCTGGCACAGCCCAAGGCTTTGCATTCCCATGCTTAGGGACACACCGTGCTCATCATCACTTCAGCAGCCCTTACTTCATCATCAAACAGCAATAAACTTGGGTTCTGTGGTTCCTTAAATTCAGGAATACTCTGCTCTGAGGACCAGCCAACAATAACAATAATAAACAATAATAAAATATATTAAAAAAACCCCATAAAGACCCCCGGGCTCCATTTACCACAGGCACTGCCACATCCCATTCCAAGAGAAGATTTCTACCTCCTCTGATAGTAACCAAGAGAAACAGGAAAATGCCAGACTAAAGACTGCCTTTTTGCCTTTTTATGCTTGCAAGACTCAGAAATTCAGGTGAGTTTACCCTATTTCAAGATTTCCCCTTAGCAAACACCACGGAGCTGCCACTTTCCGCCTCCAAGAGAATTTGTTAAGAATTGGTTCAAAAAGCAGGAGAGCAGGAAAATGGGCATTTTCCGGTGACTTTAGTTGTTACCTGCTGCCCTGCACATGTTCATGGGGAAAGAGCAGCATCTGCTTTGAGATCTGACCCTGTAACTGCCAGGACAGCTCCAGGACTGGAGCAGCAGCTCCCGGGCACCGCGCAGGAAGCGCGAGGCGAGACGTGGCGAGAAGTGTTTGATATCTGTACGTGCCCGGGAGAGCATCTGCTGCCTTTAAACAGCAGTGCCTTCCAAAGGAACCGAGATGGAGCAGGGAAAGGCACAGTGAGGGACAGTCTGGGAATGAGGCTTTTGCAGGCCCTGAACAGGACAATCCCCCAGAGCTCAGTGCCTGGCCAGAGCCGGAGCCCGTTCCCTGAACAGCTGATGCAGCACGGAGTATCCATCCCGAGGTGGAAGGAACCCCAGGGATCATCGAGGCCATCTCCTGGTTGTGCACAGGCCAGCCTGGGAATCAGTTACAGCACAGGCTGGTCGGGCTTGGGAAAGCCGAACTTTGAAATGATAGACACGGGCAGGGTTTGCTGGGTGTGAGGGGTGTGGCTCCCGCAGTGTTTGGGATGCTCCAGAACAGAGCACCGATGGTCAGGGCTCACTGCAGGGCAGGAGCTGTCTCCCACTGATGGCTCCGGCTCTGGTGTCACCTCTGCTGAACGTCTCCAGACGTTCCACGTGTCCCTGCTGGGCCAGGGAGTTGTGTCTGTGCTGACCCGACCCCGGGACACGGACACACCAGCTGTTCCACTGAGCCTCAAGCATCCTCAATGCTTTTTCTTTCTCCCTTTTAAAAGCAGCGTTTCAATCACTCCTAGAAGAGAAACAACTTTTCTGAGGTGGAGACTCAAAGCTGCTTTTCTTTGCACTATAAATGTGTCCTGCAGTCTCTTTTTTTATCTGAGCTCTGCTGCTGCATCGATTCTGTTCATCTCCTTTCTAACCTGCTGTTCGTGTGGAAGAACAAATCCTGGCAATAACAGCAGTGCCAGAAAAGCATTTTATAGAATCACAGAGTACCCCGAGCTGGAAGAGCCCCACAAGGATCATCCAGTCCTGCTCCTGGCCCTGCTCAGGACAGAGATTTGAGCTCTGCTCTGTAAGCTGCATCTCCCCAGCTCATCGAGCTAGAGAGCCCATCCCTGCTGCCTCAGGGTACCTGCAGCCTCTGTGCCTCGGCTTTCAGCCCAGCCCCGGCTTTTATGGCCCAGCTAAACCTCCCTGAAGGCACTTAATGGAAGCGCTGATGCATCGGGCCTCGCTGCAGGGCCCTGGTGCCAAACACAGCACCCACAAAAGGAAACAGATTCCATCTCCCAGCATCTCCACGAGAGAGCCACAAAGGAAGGGTCAAACGAGGAGCAACAGCAGGAAAAAAAATCAAATAGAAAATTCTGTAGCATCTGCCTTTTAACTGGCTCGGCTGGGCTAGCAGGGACACAGCGAGGAGGAGGCAGTCAGGCCCCCTAATCTGATTAACAGCTGATTAAAGGGCAGTGGCTGAGAAGGGAAGGGGGTAAAGGGTTAACAAATAGCACACTCCTCACTGCGGAAGAGAGAACGCTGTCTGCCTTGATGATGAAGTGAGTGTAGTTGTGACAGATCTGGGGCTGCTGTGCTTAACCTCTCCTGCAAGGAGATTTTGAGCTGATTTGCTCTGTCAGAAGAAATCCTTCCCACTGCCAAGCACTTCCCTCCATCTGAGGGTTTAGCTGGCGGCAGGGAGCACAAACAACTCGGAAATCACTTGCTGTAAACTTGTGGGCATCTCCTGTGCTCTCGGGCTCTGCCAGAGCTGTCCTGCAAACACACAGGAGCTGTGGAGTGAGGCCACACAGGCAGAGGGCAAACAAGGACTGAGATCCATCTCTCCTCATCCCCAGAGCTGAGCCACCCTCAGGCCCTTATCCAAACTCCCGGAGCAGGAGTGAGACTTCGGCAGGAGGAACCACTCCGGGCCCAACTCCTTCTTCTCCTTTTAAAGCACAGGAATAGCCCAGGATTCTTCCATGAGGTTTGGAAGAGGAGACCCTTCAATAAGAAGCCCAGAGCACTGCAAGGCCACAACCAACACGCTGCTGCATGCTCAGCAAAATGAGGGGGAAAGGGCAGGGTGGAAGAGGCTGAGCAGAGGCAAAATCCTGGAGTTCTCTCTTTGCCTTCAGCCAAATCCAAGCCCAGGTTTTTTACTGGGAAGTGGTGCTGGATGTAGCCAACAGCTAGTGCCTGGTGAAGAGGAGGAACATGCAGTTCTTCCACCCCAGAGCTCACTCGCAGCCTTGGGCAGAGATGGGGGTGACATTTAGAGCCAGAAGCAACCTTCTCTGCATTTAATAGCCCTCAGTGGGCTTTTCCAGGAATTAATGCAGGAACTTGTTGAACAAATGAACCTTTAGCAGCAGCCAAGTACCCATGCACAGAGTAAAGCAGCACCTTCGGTGTTTCCAAACCCCTCTGTGTTCTCAGGGCAGGGCCCAGGGAAAAGCCTCTTTTTGCTTCCCCATCACTTCTGATTTAGAGCTTTCCCACATCCTCCTCCTCCCTCCAGGCTCCGGACTCTCTCTGCTGAGCACTCCCCCCTTGATGAAGGAGCCCTTCTGTGCCCTCCATCACCTCCTCTGAACCATTTCCAGCTTGGAATCACCTTTGAGCCTGCAGTCCCGGAGCAGGCAGGGTGTGGGCAGCCAGAGCAGTTTATTCCCAGCTCCTTTCCTGATAAATCCCTGCGGCTTTGCTGCCACTGACTCAGAGGTGCTGTTTGCAGGAGCTGCCATGGTGACACCTCCATGCAGAGGAGGGGACAGAGTTTCACAAGGCCCAGGAGGGACACGGGCAGGGAAATCCATGGGGCTTGCAGGACCCTGCATCAAACGTGGCTCAACCATCACAAAACTTCCACCTCCGAGGGAGCAAACACCCCGGGAGCAATTCTAACAGAGAAACCTGCTCCGCTCCGAGAGCCACAGCCCTTCCAGGTGATCACCAGCAGCATCTGTACAGTGCTTTCCACGCCTGTCAGCTGCCTCCATCAGACACTCTTCACTCTGCTCTATTTCCATTATCTGCCAGGAGCTAAATGCTCTCCCTGACAACAATTGAGCTGCTCCTCTAGAGCACAGCTCTCCTTTCTCCCTCCCAGTAATGCTTCCCAGTAAGGAAAGCAGCCCCAGGACTTGCTCCTAACTGGAATGGAAATATGGAAACCCAGCAAAAGGAATCTTCTTTGCACTTCCTGAGGTTGTGCTGAGAAAAGCTCAGCAGGAGCAACATCATCCCCTGAGATCTCCAGCCTTGGGTCACGTTTCCTTGTACCTATAAAGAATATTGCTCCTCTCCTTCCATAAAGCCCTGGATTTACACCAGCAGGGTGAGAACTGCCTGAGCAGAACCTCCACCAGGTAAAACACACCTCGTTTATCTGCAGCTCCAGTAATGGACCTGAGGGCGTAGATCAGCTTGGGGAGCACGCACTGTGCACTACCTTAAACGCTGCTATAAAATAAGGAGGTTTATGAATTCCTGTTGTTTAGTTAATCATCGGTTTATTTCAGAACCCTGCACACTGCAAGGCAGATCAACTTGAGGGGAAAAAGGAAAAGAGATACAATTTTATGGGAAGATAAAAAAAGAGGTTTATTATATATAACCATTAGAGTTCCTCCTTCAGATGTTTCAGTGTCTAATGAAATTTAAAGCTCTCTCTGTGTTTTCCTCTCTCCTCTTCAGCGATGATTGCCTTTAGAAATACACCCCAGTTACAGTAACATAACCAGAAATGATGGCATGCCATAGGTATTTTATTATGCATTCAGTTTTTTAGGGCTCAGATTCTATCTGCACCACAGAAACATGGTCAGTAAAGCTGCCAGAACTTCTGCAAAGACAGCAAAACTGACAATTCCCCATTTCATATCACATTTTCAAACATATCTCCCTCTTAAATGTTACAGGTCTTCTAAATTTGATGCCAATAAACACATTTTCCCCTTTAAATGTGTCCCAGAAAGCCAAGCAAATCCATTAAACACAGCGAGTGCTACCCCTGGAGCAAATGAAATCAGGTGTCCCAGGCTCACACTCCCCTGGCTGCTCATTTTTGGGAAGATACTTCTCAATTTTATTGGACATAAAGGTGTGGGAACAGGTGAGAAAGATTCAGTGTCTACGTGTTCCTCCCAAAAAATGAAAATACAGCTGCTCTAAATGCTTATAAATTTAAATATAACAGAGATTTCAGAAGGAAGAGGCACTTTGAAGCAGGACATAGGGCCAAGCTCCCCATCCTGGGGTGCAAATCTCCACCAGAGGGTTTTGGAGGCAGGGATGACACAAATCCACCTCCTACCCCTTTTGTCAGGAGCTTTTCCCTCCCGAGGGAGTTGGCTCTTGCCCAGGTGGTTCCCAGCAGGATACTCACCTCCCCAGGGCACGAGGCTCCCCTGGCACCAGCTCCTCAAACCCAGCACCCGTCAGAGCAGCAGCACCTGCTCCCAGACACCCTGAAGCAGCTGAATCCAAACCTGTCCCCAGTCCCTCACCTCACCTGGGGACACCAGACACCCCCTCCGTGGGCTGGTCCTTCCACTGGGGATCCATCCACGCTGGATGCAGCTTCAGCTGCCACATCTGAGCTTATACAGCAGGAAAAAATCTATTTCCTGACAGTTCCACCTGAGGTAACCACCCTGCTCCTGCTCCCGAGCACCGCTCGGATCACACCAGTGCTAATCCCTGAGCAACTGCTTGCTCCTGTAGTTTAATCTAAATAGACAACAGAACTCTTGTAAAAATGAGACAAAAGACATGACAAGACACACTTCCGTGTGCCTGACAGAAGCAGCAAATGATGGAAATGAACAGTTCTGAAGGGCTTTTACAATGGTTCACTTGGCTGCTTTTGGGCTGTCAGCAAAAATTACCAGTGAGGTGCCCTGCTGGAGAGGGTCTGCCTGCTGCTCATGCTTCCCCTGCCTCTCCCGCCGGC
>NW_008238349.1:547699-551273 GCF_000691975.1 Corvus brachyrhynchos
ATCCATCCACACAGCCCGAGCCACGGGGACCTGGGTCTGCTTCCTGAGCCATTTGGAAGCCTGATTTGGAAGCTTTTGCTCCGTGGCCTTAGAAGCAGTGGAGATGCAGCTCCGGGCAGCACAGGAGACAAACCCTTGTCCAGGAGGTGCAGCCCAGCTGCAGCAGATGGGGTCAGTGACGGGGCTGGGAGAGCCTTTAGCAAAGCAAAGCCACGGAAAAGTGATGCCGTGCTCTGATGGGATGGTGTGGGATGAGGGGGCAGCTGAGCAGCACCGCGGACAGTGGAGTGTCAAGGTCCCCAGTGCTGGGCAGCAGCTCCTCCCTGTGCAGGCAGCAGGAACCCAAGAAAACTCCCGGGGACTCGGTGGCTGTGATGAAATTGGACTGGAAACGTGGTTGCAGCCCCTGGATCCCGTGGGTAGCTCGAGCTGTGGAGGGAGGTTGGTGTGGGGAATGTGGCTGAGCAGCATTTTGGGTGCCCAGGTGCCACAGCCACACTCTGCCCCTTGCTCGGGGATTGGGCTGTGGCTGGAGGAGCAGGAGCTGCTGGGAACATCAGGAAAGTGCAGCTTTCTTCCAGCTCTGCTTTTTTCAAGGGTGGAATGAAGACATCTGTGCTGGCCATGGAAGCAAGAACCCCTGGGCCACAGCCTGGGCCATCTCCTGTGCCCCCCCACCTCCGAGCACCCTCTGGAACAAGCACAGAGAAGGAGAAAACAATTCCTGCCAAAATCCGAGTTCACCAGGATGGTGAGAGGTTACAGGATCTGGAGCAGAATCCAAATGCTGGGGAATGCTGGGGTTTAATGTTCGCAGCCAAAGGCCAGGTTCCTGATCCTGGAATAATCCAACGAGGAGCACGAGCTTGTTGCAGACCCACAGGGTTTCAGAATGGCCAAAGCCAAAACGCTGAATAGAAACCAGGTGTAATTCTGTACATTTAGATGGATTTAAACCCAAAATCCTAGGAAGGAGAGGAGAAGCATTGAACTTCCAGCTGCAAAGTTGGTGTTTGTTTGCAGCTCTACAGCTGCGGAGTCGACCAAACCCAACCGAATGGGGGGTGACAGCTGAGCCCCAGGTGTGGGTTTGGGTTCACTCTCCTGGGGCTCACACTGATTGGAGGGGACTGGAAAGAGGGAAATGTGTCCAGACAGCACAAAAAATCACAGGGGAACGGTTCAGTCCTGGGATTTGGATCAATTCCCCCCATCCAGAGCTCTGGGGACAAAATGGGCAGGCACAGGAGGAATCCAGAGCAGCTGGGGTTCACACTGGGAACCTTCCTGGGCCACCTGAAAGGTGAAAAATCAACAGTTGTGTCCCTTTGGTGGGGGGATAACATCTCTGGATGGAAAAGACCAGAGAGCAAGAAGTTTCTTTGCCATTCACAATTTGCCAGCTCTTCTACAAGGCTCCATCCAGCCCCTTCCCCCCGTCCTGGCTCATCAGTAATATCCAATATTTCCTTTGGGAAGGAAACAAAATGCCTCCCACCAAGCGATTCTGAGAACCCTGCTCTGCCCTCAGCACCATCAGTGCTGGAATGATGCCAGAGGTACAACCAGATGCAGCAGCTGCTGCAGACAGGTCAGCCCCAGGCCTGCCCACTGCCAAAGCTCCTCCTGCAGGCAGGAGCCCCTGCCCTGGCCTGGCAGCTGTGCAGGACAGGGGTGTGCAGAGTGCTGGGCAAAGAGCTGAGGAATTTCAAAGCTGAGGCGCCAGGAGCATCCCCAGTGGCTCTGGCAGTGGCAGCCAGGGAGCAGGGAAGGGACAGACCACCCAGGATTCCCCTCTGAGCACTTGTCACACCTCCAGGGCAGATCCTGTGGGTCCTGCTGTCACCATGTGCCTTGGAAAAGCAGAGCTGCAGACTCAGAACTCCCATCTTCCATCTGATGTTAGATATATTTAGTCCAAATGTGAATTTATGCCTAACTGTCTCTCTCAATTTAACTCGGCTGCTTTGACAGAATGAAACACCTCCTACAAAAACAAACGGGGGTTCTTTGTGCCTGAGGCAGGCCCAGACAGTTCTCTCCTCCCTGGGATTACACAGGAATTCTTCATTATCAGCTGCATCATTTGCAGTGGGTTCTGCAGTGCTGGGAGATTCTGAGGCTCTTTGCAGGCTGAGCTTCAAGGCACAGATCTGGTATTAAGGAGCTGCAGTCAGCACAAAGCTGTATTTCTTGATAAAGGAAAAACTCAAAAAAAAAAAAGGTGATCATGGCCTGATTGATGCCATTTCATTTGCATATGCCCACTAGCAGCACTTTGGTTAATTAACACGTATTTTGTGTCTGTAGATGAATATGAAATAATGGCTTTGGGTATAAATTTCAGCACTGAACAGGTTCACTTCCCTCCTTCTGTATTTCCTGTGTAAATAAGACATCATAACTCCCTGGAAGGTGGTGACACATGACAAAAGCCAAGAAGGATGTACTTGTATTTTAAAGCCAGATGAGTTAATTAGCTCATAAAACGGAAGCACTCGTTGGAGGGATGGGGATGAGCAACACCACCTTCTTCCAGGGAGAATTTAATTCTGGGAATATTAACCCTTATGGCTCAGGTTCAGTCCAGAGGCCTCGATCCAGAACTTCACTTAAGCAGGTGAAATAGTGCCCCAAAATGGAAAGGGCTGCCCAGGTGCCCGGAGTTAAGTGCTCTGCTGGATCCCAGCCTGGGCAGTCAGAGGTGGAATTCAATTTCATTTCCTGATCTGCTTCCTGCACCAGCAGCTTCCACCCAGCTCAGGCAGAGATAGGAAACACTGCTCCAACCCCAGCGCAGAAAAGCCCCAATAGATCCTTCAGTTCCATGGCATCCAGTGCCTCAGTGGTTGAGTTTTTAGGCAAAGCCAAGGAAGTTTGAGTGAACCACTGAGTCCTTATGGAATTTGAGGCAGGATAGGGCTGGGGGGTGAGCTCCAGCAGGAGGAGGCAGCCGAAGAGGTCAAGCGGCAGCATCTTCCCAGCTGAGGGACTGCTGAGGAAACCCTGGAGTCAGGAGAGGGATCAAAGAGGTTAAACACCTCTCAGGCCTTAGGCAGAGGTGCATCAGAGCCATCAGATCAGCCCTGAGCCAGCAGTCTGGCTGTGAGGAAGGAATCACCTCAGAGCACAGGAAGTTCACCGCTGTGAGGGAGTTCCTTTCCCAGGGAGCTCCGCCTGGGAATGCTGCTCGGAAGGATTCCCACAGAGCTCCGTGGGGATCACGAGGACACTCCGGACAAGGATAAATGCACAGGGAAATGCCAATCCTGTCCAGTTGTTCCCACTGTTATCTCAGGGGTGCTCAGGGCAAGGCTCAGTGGTGTCACATCGAGGGACACGTGCTCAGGGCTGGGCTCCTGCTGCTCATGGAAGGGAAGGGGGGATTTTCCAGGATGGCTGGAGGAGATAAGGGATGAGTTCCTGCTAAATTTGGCTGGGAATTTTCTCCTCCTTGTTGCACTGAAGCAGTCCCTCAGGTCTGGGAAAACTGTGGGAGAAGGGAGCCAGTGAATGTGAGAGGACCAAGCAGCTGCTGCTCCTGAGCACTGCCACGGATCCTGGCAGAGCCCAA
>NW_008238349.1:551365-558030 GCF_000691975.1 Corvus brachyrhynchos
GCTGCAATTCCTACCCCAACCAAGCTTCGGGCACACAAAATCCACCTGGACATGAAAACCAGGCCCAGCGAGCTCAAGGATTTGTCTGGATCAGAGGGAGCCACAGGCTGGACGTGGCATGATCCAACAGGGATCTTCCAGAGCCTTTCCTGAAGCCTTGGAGCCAGGCAGGATCGTGCAGCCAAACTCCTGCTCTGCACTCCAGGCACGTGGAGCTGGTGCCAGCAGCGGGAGCATGCCCAGCCACACTTTGGGCACAGGGCAGGAGCAGGGACTGGAACACAAACCCTGGGCTGGGTTTGGGGAGCGCTGGGGGCTGGGAGTGGCACGATCCATCCAACCTGGCCCTGGGCTGACAGCAAACACAGGGCTCTAAAGCACCCCAAACCCAGGGATTTGGGTGTCCAAGGGGGATGCAGGAGGAGCTGCTGGGTGCTGCAGCCGCAGGGGATGGTGGAGGAGGCAGAAAGGCCTCCCTGACTCTGGAGCGCAGCTGCCTCGCTCCAGGGCCGGGGCAGTGTCTGGTCACTGTCTGACTGTTGTGTCACCGTCATTCCCCGCTGGCTCCACAGGGCTGGGATGGATGTGGGCAGGGAAATGCTGTCAGTCTGTTCCCTGCCATCCCAGCAGCCTTCCAGCTGCATTCCCTGGCCAGGGGCAGTTCCGAGGAGAAGGAAACGCAGCTTAGCCAGCTCTGAGAGCCTCGACTGCAGCGAGGGCCCGTGGAAAACAGGGGGTTGTTTGTAAAAATGAACAGGTTTGACCTCAAAGTCCTTGAGAGAGGACGACAGCAAAGCCTCACAGAGACCCCAAACACACCAAAAGCTGCCTGGAAATTTTTAACTCCAAGCTTCTGGGTTGAAAATCACAGGAGTGGAACAGCATTGATTACATCTTACCAGGGATAATCCTCAAGCTTAGGAGAAATCTGGAGTCAAGAGAGACTCTCATCCCTGGAAAAAGCCAGCACTCAATGAGCCAGGGCTGCTCCTGCCCTGCCTGAGTCATCAGACACCAGAAGAGGGTTAAAACCAACTTTGTGGCTCTGGCAGAAGTGGGAAGAGACCTGTGTGTCCCACAGCCCCAGCAGGTGCATCACAAGTGAGTCTGCTTGTAAGAAAGGACAGACAAAAAGACAAAAAATTCCCTTTGCTTTGCAGTCATGCCAGGCAGGGAGCTTTCCAAAGGCTTTAGGAATGTAATGGGATGAAAAAACGCCTCACGCCTCCCCTCAGTTCATTACGAGCCTCATTTCTTGGTGGGTAGCTCCACGTCACATTTTCCTCGGCATTTCCCAAGAGTGGTTTTTTGTCAGAAGACAAAGGTCAGTTTTGCTGGGAGTTGGATTTTAGGGAGAGACAAGCCTGGTTTTTCTGATTTCTGGGGTAATTTCTATCCCAGACACCGCAGCACACGCACAGAGCGAATGTGCTGTTGCTCACCTTGCACGGGGAGGAGTGAGGGCAGATTTCAGTGCTTGTTCCAGGCACCCAGGAATGCTTTGGAGGACAGTTGTCCTCCAGGGAGAGCAGCTATAAAACACCTTCCAGAGGGCCTAACTTTGCTGCAGCTCAGCAATTCCTGACCCAATCGCAGCCTCCAGGCACTCGGGGAGCCAGGGCTGCTCCAGCTCATGCATCATCCCTGCAGTAATGAGATCTCAGGGCTGGAAATGGGGCCGTGGCCCAGGCAATGGGACAGGAAGGGCTGGCCCAGGGCCCAGGGGGCCGATAAAGAAGGGAAGCAGTGTGCCTTGCAGGATGCTGGGCAGGATGGAATTGAAATGATTTATTTCCCTGCTGGCACCCCCCGTGCCAGCTCCTGCTGCAGGGAAGTCCCTGAGTCCTCCCCACACCAGCACGGAGCGGCTGGGGACAGGTCCTGGAAGGGGCAGCACTGAGGGATCCCTGGGGATGAGATGGAGGGATTCCTGAGCATCCCAGCCTCGGCTCCCGGGGAACAGAGGACATGGCCTCAAGCTGCACCAGGGGAGGGTCAGCTTGGACATAAGCAGGAATTTCTTCCTGGAAAAGGCTGCCAGGCACTGGAACTGCCCAGGGAGGTTTGGAGTCCCCATCCCTGGAGGTGTCCAAGGACGTGGCACTCAGTGAAAGGGGGAAACTGCAGACTCAGCACCTCCTTTGCAACCTCCTTCCCCACAGAGGATGGAGAGCTGGAAGCCCAGGAGAAGTTAAAGGGATGGAAGTCATGCCCAAGAAACACAGCGTGGGATGGAAAACCAAAAATGAACTGTCCTGGGGGCACTGGAGGTGTCTTTGGTGTCCTCAGCCTGGGTGTGGGCAGGGGTGGCAGCACCTGCTGGAGGAGCAACCTCAGTGGAGAGTCAGTGAGAGCCAAACCCTACAGCAGGGGAAATTCAAACCTCCCCAAAGTTCAGTGGGAAGAGCAACCTGGATGAGTTCTGCTGAGCAGGAGGAGCAGAGTCCGAGCAAAGCTGAGCACGGCGGGAGCTCCCTCAGGGTTTGGGTGCCATTTTCTGAAACCCCTGGCAGAGGGCACAAACAAACCAAACTCTGCCAACCCAGGAACCTGCCCGCCCCTCGTCCTGCTCCCCACAGCCCAACAGCCACAGCGATGCTGTGCCTGCTCTGCACATCTGGATTTCACCACCCAGGCCCCTGGGTAGGCTCTGACCATGGTTCAGTGTTAAACCAACCCCTGACAAATCCCAACCACTGCCTGCCAGAGGCACCAATCCCATGAAAATCCATAAAAAGCTGACACCTGCCAGAGTTTCAAGTGACAACGAGGCATGGCTGAGTCCTGAAATGGATTTCTTCACCCACCAGTGACTCTCACACGGTTATTGCACGGGCAGAGCCGTCACATTTCCCAGCAAAGATGATCAGTGTCTTCCCAGCATAAAAATCAACTTGTCAGGGACAACAGGAGAATCAGCTGGGGTGAAAATATCAGTCCCTTCTCCCTCCCCCCCCATCCCATCTGCCAGCAGATAACAGGGGTGACAAATCCTTTGCTATCAGGAGGGAGCGAGCCGGGAGCCTCCTGCCATCCCCTTCCCAAGGAGGGACAGCCACAACCCCCAGCTCCTCCTGCTCAGAAACAATCCAAACACGGCTCCATCTCCATGGAGAAGGCTGGGATGAAAAGCATTTTACCAGTTTAGAAAATGAGAGCAGAGCTTCAGCTCAAGCACCCTCAAGCACCCACCGTAAATCCTGAGCTGACAGCTCAGATGCCAAACCTCGGGGCTGAACTCACACTTGTGCTGATTCCTGCTCTTAAAATAAATGCAGGCAGTGATTGGATATTGTTCAGGGGTGGAAATATTTCTTCCAACCACGCCACAATCAGTCTGAAGAGCAAAATCTCCTCTAACAGGGGTCCAGGTATAAATAAACAGATGGAGGTTGTGTATTCCTGGTGTATCAGTGTTTCTAGGAGCTTTTCCAAGGTCAGTCCTACCCTGACTCTGATTTTCCTCCAAATTAACTTGATTTTTATTTGGAAACATCCTTAAGCCCCAATTTCTAAGTGGATTTTGGTGTCTGACAGATAAAACACTTACACAATGCTGGTCTTGAGTTTATATCGTGGGCAAGTTTGGGTTGTGGGGTTTTTTGTTTGATTGTTTCAACCTCTTTTGATGGGTTTGTTTTTATGTTTGCTGATCTGCAGGAATCTGCAAGGTCCCAGCAAGGCATCAGCAGGTCTGGGGTAGCTGCTCCATGCCCCTTGTGCCTGGAGATGGAGGAGGGAGAGCTGATCCTTTCCCACACAGCTTCATCCCACAGATCAGGTTGGGCCAGCTGCGACTCCCACGGCTGATAAATAAAACTTCTCCAGGTTTAGTGGTTCCCCTGTTGCTTTTCCCACATCTTGCTCCAACTCCAGCATTTCTTTCCCTGATAGGTGAGCACAGGGTTTCATTCCCTGCTGGAGGGAGTCCAGCTCAGGGGTCCCAGCACAGGAAGGAAGTCCAGGGGAAGCACAAGGGGCACCTCTGCTCTGGAGTCAGGCTGGGAGAGCTGGGGGTGCTCACCTGGAGAGGAGAAGGCTCCAGGGAGAGCTCAGAGCCCCTTGCAGGGCCTGAAGGGGCTCCAGGAGAGCTGGAGAGGGACTGGGGACAAGGCATGGAGGGACAGGACCCAGGGAATGGCTTCCCAGTGCCAGAGGGCAGGGCTGGATGGGATCTTGGGAAGGAATTGTTCCCTGGGAGGGTGGGCAGGCCCTGGCACAGGGTGCCCAGAGAAGCTGTGGCTGTCCCTGGATCCCTGGAAATGTCCAAGGCCAGGCTGGACATTGGGGCTTGGAGCAGCCTGGGACTGTGGGAGTTGTCCCTGCCCATGGCAGGGGTAGCACTGGATGGGCTTTGAGGTTCCTTCCAGCCCAAACCAGTCTGGATTCTGGGATTCCCCTCCTGCCCACAGCCCCACTTGAACATCCCCTCCACTGGCTCTGCCTCATCTCCACCTGGCCAGTTTTGGGAAGACCACAGCTCCTCAGGGATGTCCAAAGAATGGATGTTTGAACAGTACACGGGCCCCAGAGAACAAAATCCCTGGGAATTCTACCCCAAAGCCTTCAGCTGGCCCAGGGCACGTTCCCTCCCTCCCTCCCTGCAGCCAGGGGTGCCCACACCTCCTGCAGTCAACCACAGAGCAGAGCTGGGGAGGCACCTGCAGCAAACTCCCCTTGTGCTGCCCCAAGCCCATCCCTCGGAAACCGGAGCGGATTTGTTCCCACACGTCCCAGAAAAGCCCTTCCCTGCAGCACCCGCAATTCCATGACTAATTCAGGCTCCTCAAAGTGAGGTGGGCAAAAAGCCCACGAGGAACTGGATTCATCCCTGCCTCCTGTGAACCCTGAAAGCCTAATAAAGCCTCATGAATAAATTACAGGCTTTTCCAAACAATGCATCATCCTGGATCCCACCACGCTCCACATCCCGCATCCCCCGGCATGCCAGGAGAGGTGACAGTCCCTGGGAATGCTGGAATTCACACCAGGCACTGATGGACAGGGATTCTGGGTGCAGCCTGTGTCAGCTCCCTCTGCCTGCACCCAGACTTGAATTCATTAATCAGAAGCACTGAGAGGGAGACGTTGGAGGATGATCAAAATCCCACAAATCCCATTTCCACGGACATGTGGCAGAGGCAGAAAGTGCCTCCGTTATAAAAATAAATTCCACCCTAAGCAGGGATGTTTCTTCCATTTTGGTGACAGGCGCTCCCTATTTTTTAGATATAAGTTCCTTGCAAGCCCAAACCCAGCCCAACCTCCATCCAACAATGGAACAGTGCCCCCATTACACTCCCACCCACCACTCTCCATGGCAATTCCATGCAAAGCCTCATGGAGCCTGAGTTCCCAGTCAGGCTGGCAAGGCCAGTCTGTGCTTGCAGTGCATTTACTTTTATAAAAACAGAGGACAAAAAAACCCAAATAAAACCAAAGCCTCTTTCTCCCAGCCGGCAGCTCTGCTGTCCTCCCTCTGCTCCCACCCGTGGGAACCCTCTGCTCCCATGGGCTGCCCAGCCCTCACCTCAGGCCCCCCAGATGCTGGAAGAGCTGCTTGCCCTGAACACCCTCACTTGGTTTCTTCCCAGGAAGAGACAGCAGAGTTTTATGGAGAATGCAAGCAGGAAGAGAAGGATTTGATTCTCTGGATGCGGAGAGAGTCAGGCTCCCGTGTGGAATTCAAACACACTTTTTGACAGCTTTGCTTTTGTTCTTTTGCTCTCAATATTTCAACAATGAACAATCATACTGATACCAACTAAACAGGCAGGAGGTTTGTCCCAGTGAAATGCCACTACATCTCTTTGGAGGGTTTCTGAAATTGAGAGGACAGAGCCAGGGTACCCCTGGGAGGATCGATGTCCCTGCCAGGGCAGGGGGTCACTTTTGCCTGAAGAGCTGCAGGAGGAGGCTCTGATTGCTGAAATCACCTCTAACAACAACTTGTTGTACCCCTTTATTTCCAAAGCTGCACATGGAGCACTCAGGAAAGGCTGGGAGAGCTGGGATTGTTCAGCCTGAAGAGGAGAAGCTTCGAGGTGACCTGACTGTGGCCTTCCAGGACCTGAAGGAGCCACAGGAAAGCTGGAGAGACACTTTGGAAGGGCTGGAGGGACAGGACCCAGGGAATGGCTTCCCAGTGCCAGAGGGCAGGGCTGGATGGGATCTTGGGAAGGAATTGTTCCCTGGGAGGGTGGGCAGGCCCTGGCACAGGGTGCCCAGAGCAGCTGGGGCTGCCCCTGGATCCCTGGCAGTGCCCAAGGCCAGGCTGGACATTGGGGCTTGGAGCAGCCTGGGACAGTGGGAGGTGTCCCTGCCATGGCTGGGGTGGGATGAGATGGAGATCCCTTCCAACCCAACCATTCCATTATTCCATGATTCCCGTGCCTGGGAATGCCACTGCATCTGCTCCATGCACATAAATCCCCTGGCTTGGCAGCACCAGAGATCTGCCCTGTTGGATCTAGAGGACAAATTCTGGGGGAAAAGTCTGGGATATAAAGAGGAAATGCCACACTTTTCTTCTGGAAATACTTCTAAAGATCCACCCTGACCCTCAGCCCATTTAACAGCAGCAGTAAAAGCAGCTCAAGTCAGTCGTAAACCTCAAAGGGATCCCTGAATTGTGCTTGACTTAATGAAGCCAATAATCGATTCCT
>NW_008238349.1:558062-558492 GCF_000691975.1 Corvus brachyrhynchos
GGATCAGCTAATAAGCATTCTCAGTTAATTGCTTTCTTCAAGTGACAATTTGTACAAATGATACCATCAAAGTAGTAATAATATCCCTATTGATTAAATTAATCTCGAAAAGACAACTCAAATAACTTTAATTAGCAATGCATGACACCAGCACGAAATGCTCTGAAAAGAACCTTGCAGCCCATCCCAGAGCTTGAAATCGTGGCAGCAGCCACGGCACAGACTTTGGCATCTTTAGTCCAGCAGATACACACAATTTCATGGAGCATCTTCAGGGAATGTCTGTGAGTAACCATGGAGAGCCACGGCTGCTCCCTGCAGAGCACAGGCGAGGCACAGGGCACAGGCTGCCTCCCCCCTTAATCACACACTGAATACCACAAACAGCTCTGGAAGAAACAACAAATTTTAAATGGAAGGAGCAGGGATG
>NW_008238349.1:558517-563512 GCF_000691975.1 Corvus brachyrhynchos
AATTCCCACCTGGAGCTGCTGGGGACCCACAGCAGCAGCAGCAGCAGCACTGTCAAGCCATGAGAATTGGGCACCAGGTTTATGAAATCAGAGCAGAAACCCCTTCAAACAGAAAAGGGCTAAAGAGCTGGCCCAAAGCTCGTTCAGAGAGAGCAGGAGTGGAGCTGGGCCAGGAGAAGGGGACGCAGCACCCCCGGCACCCACAGACCCCAGTGACCCCACAGCCTCCCCAGGAGGGCAGGGGAGCCTCGAGCGATGGAACTGTGGAATCCCAGAGCGCAGAGAGCCCAGAGCCACGCTGCAAATGGGACCGACAGGGCTCTTCCTTTAAGGGTTTTTAGGGGGTTTTAAGAGGCTCCTGCAGGACTTTCCTCATTCTGCTCACTGAACTCGGCACTGACAGAAACACAAGGCCCAGGTGTTTCCCCACAACAGGCACAGTGCAGCTCATTTTACACCATGTATGGAATCATGGAATTCTTTAGGCTGGAAAATTCCTCTGAGGTCTTTGAGTTCAACCGTGCCCCCACAGCACTGCCAAGGCCACCAGTGGCCCATGTCCCCAGGTGCCACATCCCCACTGTTAAACCCCTCAGGGATGGGGGCTCCCCCACCCTGAAGCACATTAATAAAATAGGACCCTTTACAGGGCTTTGGCCCTTCCAGGTTAGTCCAGCCCAACCCTCTCAATTCTTTATCTCATTATGGTTTTCAGATTCCTTGATTGAATTTCCCGTGACAGGGTTAGCTTCTGCTTTTGCCTGAAACACTCCACATTTTCCACCTCCTTCTTGTGGCCTCGATGAATTCATTGTTTCCTTTTTGTTCTTTGGGCAGTTCTGGCTTTAGATTTTTTAGATATTTTGGTGCCAAAACCACTCCCAGGACTTGAGGTGAGGCTGCACCAGTGCAGAGCAGAGAGGGACAATCACATCCACAAAACATTTAAAAAGCATCCCAGGATTCCCAGAACAATGATGGAATTTGCTCCATCATACAAGCAAAGATACACTTCCTGCATTTATATTCATCCAGGAATCACTGAAACAACCAAGGAACCCCCAAATTACTTCTGGGACTCTAGACAGCCTCTTCTCAGGCAAAACAGCAAAACACCCCCAAAAAGCCTTCATAATTTTCTATTCACTGATCCTTAAAAGGATTTTATTAATAAAGAGTCCTTCTTTACCACTGTGCCACGAGATCTTGGTCACTAAAGGAGACACTTGCACAGAGATTGATTTCTGGAGCTCGAGAATCTTTAAAATTCTACTCTGTGTGGTCTTACAAGGCAGGTTTTTAAGTATTTTGGCTCTCAAAACCACCCATAATTTAAAAACCTTGACCAGAACCCACAGCCTGAGTGGGAAAAGGTATCGCTTAGAAACTCAAGCTTGGGAAAGTCAAATTGGGGAAGAGAAGGATTCCTTTTTTTTCCAAAAGGATATTTATTGGCCTTATTTAAAAATCCAGCACGTGAAAAAGAAGAGGACAAATGCTCACCACTTTCTCTGAGACATCCATCTGATTTTTCCAGTTAAGAAGCCAATCTTGAGTGAAATCCCCCCAAACCAGGCAAATGAGCTGAATTACTGTGAGAAGAGCAGCTCCACGATGAGACCAAAAATCCCAAATCCACACAAACCAGGAGAGCCACAGGAGGAGCTGGGTTTGGAGAGGGATCTCTCCAGCCCCACTGCAGGATGAGCAGGAATCACAAGGAGAGGAGCTCTGTGGCACATTTAGAGCCTTCAACTTCCACTCCCTTGTTTAAGTGAGGTAATTGCTCCTCATAGCCAACAACAACAGATTTCTGAAGGTTCCTCTGCCTTGCCAGCAAAGCAAATATCCTCTGGTAAATCTCGGAGCTGAACAATGATTTTTCATTTTTACAACAGCACAATCAATGCAATTTCCCCAGTTAGAAGTCTCCAGCCTCCCCCTGTGAGCTCGTTAATGCACGAGTGTTGCACTCCAAACCATGCCTGGGAGAATCTCGGCAGACTCTGCCATCCTGGGTTGCTCTGAACACGGAATTCATCGCTGATGAATCACTTCAGTGTGTGTAAACACTCGAATCACTAAGCCAGATCTAATACTGTACACAGTAATCAAGGGATGGTGTTGGGGCGGCGGCACCGAGGCAGCTCTGAAATCCTGGCTCGTAGAGTTTTGATGCCTTTTCCTGGTGTTAAAATCAAGAGTCATACACAGTTAGAAGGGGAAAAGGGATTTTACCTTGGTATTTATTTTAAGGATCCTTAGGTGCACACGTCCAGGTCATATGCATCGAGATGCACCCCACCGAGTGTGTGTGTCCCCCCAACATTGGGTATAACCTTATAGGTGTTACTAATTAGCAGATCTATCCAAGATTCCCCAATGAGAGGCTCAAGTGAGCCCCCCTCCCCAAGGAACCTTCCCCTGGATGGTTCTATCTTGGTTTACAGAATGTGTTCTGGAGAGCACCTTGGGGTCTGGGGCACACTGATCCCTAACTACAAAGCTTCTAAAATGTTTAGTCTCTTAGCTTGACAAACAAGTCCAAGAATGTAGGCAAAAAGCACTGGGAATACAGAAATTGTAAAAAGGTATAACAGGGGTATAAAAGAAAAGGCAAAAATCTTCATGGCATCAGTTTCACTGCTCAAAGCTGTTCAAAGCAGGTTCTGTGCTTGTGAACACATTTTATTTGCAGATGCTAAATGCCTGGAAAAGATTTGCAGGCTTTGTGTCTTCCTGAGACACTCACAGTAGTCTCAGCACCCCCAAACGCTGCTCACCCAACCATGTTTCTCCTGGTATTTGAGATCCCTGTAACTTCCAGCAACACTGTGGCAGCACAGCCAAGTTCAAGCTGGAAATGCCCTTTCATTTCAGCAGCTTTTTGCATCGGGTCAGACAGATTAAAATCCAAGGCAAAAAATTAAACTCACCCCTAAAACCAAGGCATTTTTCTCCCCTGAAGTGAAATTAAAATGCTGTGAATCCCATCACCTCCCAGCTCCCCTGAAGGATTCCAGTAACTGTTCAGGCCAACTCAGTAAGAGCTTTGGGTTCCTTACAACACGGTGAGGCGACATTTTTGCTGCCCAGGTGGCACAAACCTTGATGCCCAGCTCGATGTTCTCCCCTCCGTACACGTCCATGCCGGGGTCCAGCAGCCCGATCTCCCCGAAGAATTTCCTGTTCACCACGAACGAGCAGCCGATCATGGCCGGGGTCCTGCACCGGGAGAAACCACAGGAATGCACAGTCAGGGACGTTTCCCAGCCCTTACTGGGCCATGGGCTCATTTCTGCAAAGCTGCTGGGTTCAGGTGCTTCCCACCACTGGTTATCCCAAAGACTTTGTGGAAGTGAGCGAGCTCTGTGCCTTTGAAGACATTATTTTACCACTGCAATCAAATTGTCCAAAATTTTTACCATTGCAATGAATTGCCCAAAATCCAAGCTCATTTCAAAATGGAGAAAGGGTTTTCCTGGGGTTAAATTCTGGAGGAGCACTCAGGTTGTGGCTTTGCTGGAAATCCCTTGGGGTGTCTGTGGGCAAGGGTACAAGCTCTGCCCATAAACAAGGGAAATACAATAATGCCCTTTCCTTTCTCTGACGTCCAGCATGGAGTAGATTTTAGGATGGAATCTACTTTTTAGGGTATTCCAGGAAAGAGGGTTTCCAGTTGGAACCACAAAGGAGCCATCACTGCCAGCAACAAGCTCGCTGCAGATTTGCAGCAGCAAATCCTTTAAGAACTGTTTGCAGAACCATCTGTGGGGTCGCTTCCCAGCCGCCCCAGTACCAGCAGGGCTCTGGGTTTGGGGTCAAGGTGTCACATCCATCCTGCACCTCGTGTGCTCCAGCTCAGAGCTCTCAGCTCACACTGCAGGAGTGAGGAAGCTGGGAGCACCCATGGAATAGCCCACAGAGGGAGGACACACACAGTGCCGGGGTGAATCTGTCGTAACTGTGCAATTTTAAGGACGTTATAGAGGACTGTGGTTCCTAATGACCCTCATTACTTGCAAGCCCCTGGACCAGCTCTCCAGCTGCCACAGCTGCCCTGAGATGAGGATGCAGTTGTGATTCACACACTCTGAGATCACATTTCAGGGCGTTTCTGGAGCGCTTAGCGCTGCCAACCCTCTCCCTAAAACTGCACTTTGCCCAGAGCCCAGCGCTGAACAATCCCGAGCGGTTCTGCTCGGGCTGCTCGGGGGCACTCAGCTGCTGCTGCCGTGGTTTGTGTTTGTTTGCTGGGCACAGTTTGCCCCTGGCATGTTCCCTGGGCTAAAACAGAAACATGAAAAGCTATAGGAGAAAGTTTCACGAAGGATGTCTGGACTTCAGGCGGCTCTCTTGAAAGCTGTTTATTGCATAGGCGAGGTTACAGCAGTTCAGGGAGTGGGTATCCAGAGCCAGCCCTACAGCTGCCCGCTCCCGCCGTAGGCAGGACTCGATCCGGCTTAATTTAAGCTTACAATGGAAAATTCTCAGACCTCTCTTCTTCTTGCTACATCAACATTTCTTGTTTGCCTGCAATATCTCTCTTCTTGGTAAAAACATGTCTTCTATTTACTTATGCTCTTCTTGAGACTTATTTACTTGGTGAAAAACATGTCTTTGTTTGTAGTCACGTACCTTTGTTCTAATCATAAAAATCTCCTTCCAACTCATCTCCAACCTTTGCCTTCTCAGTTACTCAGCGATCAGTGTTTCAGCAAAACATCTTTTATTCTATATCAAAACTTGCTTCCATTTCTACCTCATCCCCAGCTTCTACATTCAGAGATCTTTCTGCCAAGCCTACACACCTGTGAAACTTTCTTACCAAACTTTCATCCTCCCCAACAAAAAGCACTCTCCCGTTTGCCGGCTGCTCTCTGAATCCGTGCTGTAAAGGAAAAACCCAGGGATCCACTGAGTCCAGCAGCGAGCTGCCAATGAATTTTACAGCGAGGTCCTGCCAGAGTTTGCTTTTTTTGGGGAGTTCTCGGT
>NW_008238349.1:563590-583001 GCF_000691975.1 Corvus brachyrhynchos
AGGAATGCCTGCTCTCCAGAGGGAAGCTGCAGAGGTAGGAACGGGGCAATAGGATCCTGTGTTTCCACAGCAGCCCCCAAATCCTGCCTCAAAGCCCATTCCAGTCCTGTCCAAGGCTGGACTAAGCAGGTTTGGCCTGCAGAGGTGGAGAACAGCCCCAAATTCACCCAGCCCTGGCTCACAGACAGTAAGGCCCAGGCTCCATCTGCACCTCACAGTGCCCAAATCTGCCACAGGAGTTCCTGGGGTCCCCAGGGCAGCCCAGGGCTCAGTAATTCCAAGGATTTCACAGCTCAGCTCCACCAAGAGCCACCAAACTCACCTTGGTGCAAACCACGAGCTCCTTGGATGAAAGCGTCTGCCCACTTTAATATTATTTATAGACATTTTAATTCTTCTAATAGAAAGTAGAAGAGCTGGGTGCTGCTGCCATGTTAAATTAGCTCCAATTGGAATCCATCAGAGGGTTTTTCCAATAGATTTCTTCCCTGACAGCTGGCTCAGCCTTCCTTCCACGGAGCAGGATAATGTTTCATGGTTTGCTGCCACGCTGGTACTTAAGATTTCAATTCTCTTGCTTTATTTGTAGCAAGTTAACTGCCATTAACAGAAACAATTCCTTCTGAAATGATAACCACCTTACAGATGCCAAATCTAATAGTTCCATTATCCTAGATTACCTCCTGGAATTTAAGAGAAGGGAAAATTGCTCTGTTTTTTTCCAGAGTATGAACAACCCAGTTCATCTCCTCCACCGGGAATAGGTGTGGAAACCTCTGACTTCTCCAGTCAAAACCTGTTAGAGGCACTCAGAGAAGAGGCAAAAGCCAGAAAAAGAATCCAGGTGAAAGTTTCAGACAAAGGAAATTGCATTTTGGACCCAATAATGTGGATCACTGGGAACTCTCAACCAGGTAAATGAGCTTTTCTGGGCTGGAAACAGCTCAGGAGCCATGAACAGGAGCTGTACCCTGAGAGGGCTTCTCTCATTGTTTTTATAAATCATGGAATGGCTTGGGTTGGAAGGACCTTAAAGCCCATCCCATTCCATCCTGCCAGGGGCAGGGACCCCTCCCACTGTCCCAGGCTGCTCCCAGCCCCAATGTCCAGCCTGGCCTTGGCCACTGCCAGGGATCCAGGGGCAGCCCCAGCTGCTCTGGGAATTCCATCCCAGCCCCTCCCCACCCTCCCAGGGAACAATTCCTTCCTGAGACTTCACAACATGACTTCACTTTATAAAGCACAGAGCCACCAATCCTTCCTAAAATTCTGCTGGAAGCAGCTTAACTGGGATTTAGCAACTTCACCTTCACGTTTTCCTCTTTCCCATTGTGCTGCACATCTTGTTCCAGCCCAGGACACCGGGAAGCTCCCGAGGCACCGCTCCTGGTCCCTCAAGCAATCCAAATTAAGTGCTCCATTCTCCTCTCTAACAATGCCTCCACATTAAATAAATGAGGAATCCAGCAGCGCTCAACAATTTCAATAAAAACACCATTTGATTTGGTGGTAAATCCTTCAAAAAGGTGGCCGCTGACAATAATGGATCGCTCATCCCCAACGAAATAATGGCCTGCAGACAAAGAGCTGATAAAGCCTCTTGTTCCTCTGCCCCTTAATTAAAAGCATTAACAGAGCTTGTTTTTAAAAATCACCCAGCTCAGCCAAATGCATTTTTATTTGTCCCCACAGCTATTCTCCCTGCAATGAGAAAGGAAAAGCAGAAGTTGGCAGGGAGGAAGAGCAGAGATGTCGGGCAGAATTCTTGGGTTTGTATCCAGAACTCCACAGTGTTCCTTCCTTGCCATTCTTTTGGTTGGTTCCTCTGTAGAACAAGTGAAGGAAGGTCAAGAAGAGCAGCTTTTATGAAATATCCTCCTCATGGATCTCTAAATAAAGATGATGGAGATACAGGGAAAAACGTTTATCCTGCTCTATTAAGTTACTTTAATGCTCTTCCTTTCTTTAGCTCACAGTTATCATCTAATGATTAAAAAGTCTCAAGGAGATTGCTCCTTCAATTCGAGGAAATTAATTTTCCCCCACAATTGGATTTGGCTTCCGATTTTACACTAAAGAGCAGGTTATAAAATATGTAGAAAAGAGATATTAAAAAAGTAATTAGTGGTTTTACCATTGACTGCAAGAGGCTGAGAACACACTGGAAGAACTTCCAGGGTGTCCAATTCCTGTTAAACTGCTGCTGCTTTTAATAAACTTGGATCATGGAGTTGCTCACCTTCCACACCACAAGGCACTGCCCCACAGTTGGGACATTGGGACAGTCCTTTACCTGCCCAGAGGAAAGTTCTTGGTCCCTCTCCCAACCCTGCCATTCCTAATTTAACACACTCAACTCACACAATTCCAATCAGGGAATCCTGGAATGGGTGGGGTTGGAAGGGACCTTAAAGCTCATCCCATTCCACCCCCTGCCATGGGCAGGGACACCTTCCCCTGTCCCAGGCTGCTCCCAGCCCCATCCAACCTGGCCTTGGGCACTGCCAGGGATGGGGAATCCATGGAATAACCTCTGCCAGGGCCTGCCCACCCTCCCAGGGAACAATTCCTTCTCAATATCCCATCTAAACCCACTTTCCATCAGTTTGACCCCATTCCCCTTGTCTTGTCCCTCCAGTTCCTGATGCAGGGTCCCTCTCTGCCTTCCCTGGAGCCCCTCCAGACCCTGGGAGGGGCTGTGAGGTCTGCACACAACCTCCTCTTTCCCAGGCTGAGCAATCCCAGCTTTCCCAGCCCGTCTTCATAGGGGAGGTGCTCCAGTCCCTTTATCAACTTCATGGCCTCCTCTGGCCTTGCTCCAACAGCTCCATGTTCTCCCCACACTGGGGACACCAGAACTGTGCAGGACTCCAGCTGGGGGCTCATGGGAACGATCCCATTTTCCATTTGGAGATTTCCCACTCCTGCTGCCTCTCTGCACTTCCCTGATCCAGCTGAGGCTCACTGGTGGGACCCAGCATCTCAGCAGGAGACTCTGGGAGCCTCTGAGCTCCAGGGCTGAAATTCAACCAACTCACAATATGTAGAAAACATCAGGTAAATTATCAGATTAAAGCCCCTGGCTTTAATTAGTGGCCTATCCATGGTTTCCCTGTTGACAGCAGGGAAGGGAAGAACACCACCTCCATTTGCAAGTGACACTCTGGGATAAAACACTGGATTTTCTCTTGGCCAGAGGCAAGATTAAGGAGCTGCTTGCAAAAGAAACAACTGCCAGTGCTGTCCCCTCTGTGCTCAGGGAATAAATAAATATTAAAGCCTGGGATGAGAAACATAGGTTTGTACAAGGGAATTATTTGTGTGGAAATGGAACACAAGGATGTGGCATTAGGGATTGACCCCTCTGCTGATCAAACAGGGACAGCCAGAGCCTGCCCCAGGCAGAATCCATCCAAACCCTCTGCTCCACTGGCAGCCAGCTGCGTCCTGGGAATCAGGGATGCCAGGATGGAGCCTCCAGCTCTGACTGCTCCCTGCCCAGTCCAGCCACTGCAGCACCACACTGGGCCCAGTCTGAGCTCAGCAGGACAGCTCTGGGGGGGCTGAGGGGCAGCATCCCTGCTGAGTGTCCCCAGGACACCCTGGAGCTGCCACCATGGCCAGGTGACATCCTGTGCTCAGGGCACCTGCAGCCAAGCCCTCTGCACAGCCACGAAGGAAAGCTCTGCTCCCTCAGGGCCTGGGGCAGAGAAAGGAGGAGGAGAGGAGCTGGAGGAATTTAAAAGTCACTGGGAAGCAGCAGGCCTGGTTTCCAGTGGCACTTGGCTTCTGGACCATCCACTCCCTTGGGAACTGTCCTGCAGAGCCTGACCTGGCCCCTGGGGTCCCTGGAGGGGGAGGTTGGGATGGGAGAGGTTGGGCAGAGCCTGGAGCTGGAGTGAGCCCATTCCCTGAAAGAAGTTCCTGCACAGGGAAATGGGGTCCAGCAGAGCAAACCAGAGACCCAGAGACAAAGGTGGCCCTGCCCATTGTCCCTCTCGGCTTCATCCCACTCCCTGTCCTCAGAGAGGGCTGGGCCACATCCAGGAGGCAACAGAGAGGGTGAGGATGAGGCAGAACCCCCCTGCCTGGCCCTGGCCCTCTCAGCCTTCTCCCCACGGGCTCCTCAGCCACAACCCCAAACACGTGGTGCCTCCATCCCAATCCTTCCTTACCCCATCGCAGCTCCTCCCAACCCCAAACCCATGGTGCCTCCATTCCAACCCTTCCTCTTTTGCATCCCAGCTTCTCCCAATCCCAAACACGTGGTGCCTCCATCCCAATCCTTCCTTACCCCATCCCAGTTCCTCCCAACCCCAAACCCACAGTGCCTCCATTCCAACCCTTCCTTAGGCACTGGAACGGGCTGCCCAGGAAGGGGGTGGAGTCACCGTCCCTGGATGTGGTGCTCGGTGCCGTGGTTTGGTTGATGAGGAGGTGTCGGGTCATAGCTTGGACTTGATGATCTCAAAGGTTTTTTCCAACCTATTCAATTCTGTGATTCTGTGATTCCTCATTTCCATCCCAGCTCCTCCCAACCCCAAACAGTGGTGCCCTCATCCCAACCCTTCCTTACCCCATCCCAGCTCCTCTGAATCTCAAACACCCCGGGCAGGCAGGATGCATTCCGTGGAGCAGGGTTTGCTTTGGAAGTGACCTCAGCCCGTGGATTTCTGCGGGAAGGGCCGAGTGTCCGAGCCCAGGGCGGCAGCAGGAGGCGGCTGCTGGCACTGCCCAGGCAGGAGCCTGATGGCAAAAGCCCAGAATGCAGCGTCACACACAGAGCACGTGTCCAAAGCGGAATCACACCTTCCCTCTGCCTCCACTGTGGGACATGTCCATGCAGAGCAGGAGCTGGGAAGAGCCATGCTCCCAGCGCCCCTTCACTGCCAGGGGAATGGAGAAAGCTGGACCTGTTTGCCAGGAATGTTCATGAGGGAACGGCATCTCAGCCCCCAGCAGCGTCGCTTCCTTCATCCCATCCCCAGGGCAGCATCTCCAAGAGCTGTTCCCCGCACGATTCCGGTGTCCCTGCCCCAGTGCCCCGGGTTAATTGTCTGTTTCCAGCGGGTTTATTGCCCTGCTAAGTACCACAGAACCTGTGAAACAAATTAAAAATAAGAGATACCACATAAAAGAGATGCTGGATTGAATGGCTTCGTTGAACTTACTGGAGATTAATACCACTTAAACTTTGAATGGCAAGGAGGCTGTGAAAACTGGATTTTTAAAAAACCTCTTACATCTACCCATGCCTGTGACCTTGCTGAACACACATTTGACTTTGTCACTGTTCTCTGCTCTGGGACTTCAGGTGAAGCATTTAACTCCTTTATGCCTCTGTTTCCTCCTCTGTCAGGTGAGTCTAACACCTGGCTGCTCGTGAGAAAAAACATTTCTAAATCAGTTCAGTGCTTTCCCCACTGGAGCTGCTGAATTCACTGCTGATACTGCTGATACTTGGCCAGGGTGGCTTCTCTGGGGTTTGTACTCTGGGACTCAGAGTGCAGCCCCCAAATGCTGCCCCTGCTGGGACAGAGGGGACAGGAGCACCAGGAGCACTGGAGATGTCACCGGGGCTGTTTGCAGTGATGGAGAACAGCCCCAAACACCTCCTGCACGTTCTCCTGGCCCTGGGCAAGGCTCAGCCCAGCTCATGGCTCTCAGCCTGGAACGCTTTTCCAGGTTGGTGCCTTTTGTGAGGTCCCAGCTGGGTGGATGTGAGAGCTGGATGGGATTTGGCATGAGGGCTCCTGCCGTGGGAATGGGATCAGCCCTGATCCTGGGGCTGGAGTTTCACTTCAGCTGGCTGCTTCCCAGCCTTGCTGCCAACCCCAGCAGCATCCAAAACTGGTGCCCACCCCGAGCTCAGGCACAGCCTGGGAACCACTGCTGATTTTGATTTCCTTCTCCAAGCTCAACAGCGAAATTTCCCCTCCAAGATGAAAACTGCTACCTCAGTCACTGCCTAAAGCCTTTTCCTTCCTGGTGTGTTCTAAAACCCCAAGGATGGCCCAGCACTGAGGATCCCTGGATGCTTGGACACCTCCTTCACACCGCAGGTGCTTTTGCAGGAGCTCCCCGATGGATGTGCTGCTCTAGGCTGCCAAAACGCTCACGTGCAGGGAGCAGCTGTCCCCAGCTCTCTGTGTTTTGTCACCTGAAGTGAAACTCCAGCCCCAGGATCAGGGCTGATCCCATTCCCACGGCAGGAGCCCTCATGCCAAATCCCATCCAGCTCTCACATCCACCCAGCTGGGACCTCACAAAAGGCACCAACCTGGAAAAGCGTTCCAGGCTGAGAGCCATGAGCTGGGCTGAGCCTTGCCCAGGGCCAGGAGAACGTGCAGGAGGTGTTTGGGGCTGTTCTCCATCACTGCAAACAGCCCCGGTGACATCTCCAGTGCTCCTGGTGCTCCTGTCCCCTCTGTCCCAGCAGGGGCAGCATTTGGGGGCTGCACTCTGAGTCCCAGAGTACAAACCCCAGAGAAGCCACCCTGGCCAAGTATCAGCAGTATCAGCAGTGAATTCAGCAGCTCCAGTGGGGAAAGCACTGAACTGATTCAGAAATGTTTTTTCTCACGAGCAGCCAGGTGTTAAACTCACCTGCCAGAGGAGGAAACAGAGGCACAAGGGAGTTAAATGCTTTGCCTGAACTTGGCCAAAGTCAATTTGATAATTTCCTTCCAATGGTGCTGTTGAGAAACAGAGGAAAGAGCTGCAGTGCCAGGATTGTCCCTCGGGATGAACTTGGAACAGGGCTGCTCATTTGAGCCCATTTCCTGGCAGTTGCAGGAGGCACTCGGGGATACTCTGTCCTTCACTCTGGGGGGACCCTCTGGCACACAGGGATGGGTCCAGGTGCCTCCCCAGAGCTCAGGGGGCTGAGGGTCCTTCCCACAGCCCCTGCAGCACATCTGCAAACATCTGCAAACATCTGCATGCCGAGGGTTTGACCCTTAATGGGCCCCATTTATCCACCAAGGCAGAACTGGGGGAATAACTGTGATTACTCACTGGGATTTATTAGGGACACTCCCACAGGAGAGGCCACACAGAGTCTCAGGCTTGGGGCTGAGATAAAGCAGAGCAGGATTTTCATTTGTGCACTGGCTCATACTGGAAGCCACTGAAAGATGCAAGAAAAACACTTTCCCTGCCTGGAAAGGCACTGCAGATCAAGGCAAGACACAAAGGGAGCCCAGATGAGCAGAGATGAGGAGTCAGGAAGGCTCAGTACCTGGTAAACCTGGTTTTATTTTCCCTCTGTGACTGGTCCCCTAAAGCTGTGCCCCTCAGAGCAGATCTGGAAATCGCTGTTCCCTTTGCCCCACACAGAAATGATCCAGCTCATCCTGTGAGCAGCCCCAGGAGCTGAGCCCCAGCCTGGGCTCCACCAGGAGAGGGATGTTCGCTGCTGTCTCATCAGTTAAAACGTGGTCACCAACAGGAGATAAAGCTCTGACAAAAGCGGGCACTTTGAAATTCTGATCTGAGCCTGGAGGTGAGGAAATGCAGGTGTCCCCACCTGGGGATCCCTGCTCAGCAAAGCTGCTGCTCCAGAGATCAGTGCCATTCCTCTTTGAGTATTTTTATATTCAATACAAATATCTGTTTCCTTTCTATTGCACCTGATCTCTAGGGTTTGGCGAGGAGAGGTTGAAATGAGATGCTCTGCAAGGTTCCACCCTGAACCATTTTGGGACTCTCGGAAATAAAAGGCCACAAAATCTTTGCCCTTGCCAGAGGTGAAATCTCAGCACCCACGTGCTGTCACTGGGGAGTTTGAAACGGTGTGAATCCAAATCCTTAATGTGGAATTTATGATGAGACTTCACTGTCTCTCGAGGAGCTGGGGACTGGTTGGAAGGTGCTGCGAGTGTGAAAGCCCGGATCTGGTGGGGCCCAGAGCTGGGCCAGAGTGGCTGCCAATTAGCACAAATGAGCTTCTAAACTACTTCTGGGGGCCTGGCAGGTAAGGAGAGCACACCCCCCGTATTAACCACCCTCAGCAACCATCAATCATCAGCACCCAGCCCCGAGCACCTCCTCCGAGCTCCTTGGGGGCTGCAATCCCAGGGGAATTCTCCATTAAACTGGCAGTGTTTGCCTATGCAAAGAGGATAAAATCAGCCAGTGGCTTCAAAGTTCCCCCAGAAGTAGTTTAGAAGCTCATTTGTGCTAATTGGCTGCCCTGGAGGGATCTCTGCTGAGATAAGAGATTTTGCAATCGCCCAGCAGAGATCCCTCCAGGGCAGGGGCTGGGCATACCCCACAATTGGCAGCCACTCTGGCCCAGCTCTGGGCCCCACCAGATCCGGGCTTTCACACTCGCAGCACCTTCACACCAATCCCCAAAACTCCCCAGTGACAGCACGTGGGTGCTGAGATTTCACCTCTGGCAAGGGCAAAGATTTTGTGGCCTTTTATTTCCGAGAGTCCCAAAATGGTTCAGGGTGGAACCTTGCAGAGCATCTCATTTCAACCTCTCCTCGCCAAACCCTAGAGATCAGGTGCAATAGAAAGGAAACAGATATTTGTATTGAATATAAAAATACTCCAAGAGGAATGGCACTGATTTCTTTAACACTTGGCACTTACAACCTGACCGACAACAAAATGAAGTGCAGCAAAAGAGAAAGAGAAAAGGGGACCAAACAGTTCCGCAGAAATCCCTCGGATGGTGACCAGAGTTTGGGTGGCCAAGACTGCACGTGCTCATCTAATCCCAAATCTAATCCTAAATCCACTCCCACTGCCTTTCAGGTGGGAGCACCTCGTTCCTCATGGCCAAGGCAATGGGAACCCTGCAGGTTTGGGGTCTCTGCTGCCCTGGGGGGCTGGCTCCTGGTGCTGCTCACACTCCCTGAAGGGCCCTTCCAGGAATGCAGGAATTCCTCATCAGGAGCACGACCCTTCAGCAGTAACTGTGCTGTAACTCCATCTCCTTGCACTGCTGCCAGAGTGCTAATTAAATGGTAATTACTCTGGGATGTAATATGTATAACTATCAGGCACTTAACAGGGACGTGTTATTTACTTTGCTGTTTTTAACATGAATGTATTTTCTCTCAAGGGCAGCCGAGCAGCTGATTTTCAGGCGTGTTCTTCCTCTCCACTGAGCATAAAAATCACAATGAGCAAATTTCACAGATAAACGAAGTTCCCTTTGTCTCAGGCACAACAACAACCGTGCCCTTGTTAAAGCACTGAGCTGGGGCTGAAGGATCACGGTTAACACCCTGAGCCTGAGCTTGGTCCCAAAGTGGGACTTGGGCAGCGATTTCTGACCTATCTTCCACTGAAATACTCCTGCAGCTCCTCCACTTGCTCCAAGTGACATCAGCTGAAAGAAACTACAATAAACTGACTTGTAAAGGTGAAGATGGGCTTGGGTGAGCATCTCTCCAGAACAGACCCGCTCTGTTTACGGCTGAAACACCATTTTTAATCTCTGAACACTCAAACCAAACTGCAGAAATCAGGAGAGGAATCTCCCTGAGCAAATCACTGCCTGGAACAAAGGTGCTGCGAGCCCGAGCTGTGCATCTGGACACAAAGGAACTGTGGCCTGCCACAAAGCTGAGTTGAGAAGTAATTCCCTTGACAGGTAGAACAGAGCACAAGTTCCTGTCAGCTCCTAGGACCAAGAGGAACAGCAGAGCAGGGAAAGGCTGAGGCCATGGTTCGGTCAGGTTGTGCTGGGGGAGCAGCCCCAGAGCCCCTCTGCCACCACAGGGTGATTTTGGGGTGATTTTGCACGGTCACATTCAAATCTCCAGTACAGCCACACCTCACCCACTGGTCCCAGTCCCCTTCAAACCCTCAGCAGCAGCTCCTGAACACCAATTCCTCCTCAGCTCTACATTCCAGGTGCTGCTGGAAGCTTGTGGTGGGTGATGCCATCAGCAGTGGGTTTTGCACAGCCCCTGGTGCTCTCTGAAGGATCCCTGCAACAGCTGGGAAAGACTCAGGAGCCTTCAGTCCTGGGGAATTTCAGGGATATTCCTGCAGACAGAGTTTAGGTGAGTGATTTCCATGCACATCACGGGGTGTGAGGAATGGTTATTGACAGCTGGAGCAGCTCCACTCGCTGGGAAACGAGGGAGCAGTGAAAGAGCCCCGTGAGCACCTCGAGGAGCTGAGCGATGCATTTATTGTGACACCTCCTTGATAGCAGCTATTTCTGGGGAGGCAGCTCCCAGCTTCATCTCACCCTTCACGCATCCCTGGCACAGCAGCACAATTCCAGGGAAACACAGCAGATCCATCCTGTGCCTCCAGCCTTTACCAGCAAATGTCACTCTCATTGCTCAGCGCTGGGTTTGTTTTGCTTAAAGCACCGAGCGGAGCTGATGGGAAAGAAAAATGAAAATGGGCAAAACTGCAGCGAAATGGAAATGCAAGCTTGGTAAAGATGATTGCCAGGGAAGGGAACTCAGGGGTGGAGAAGATGGTTGGGATTCACCTCCACCTGGATTTGTGCAGATCCACCCAACCACAAAGCACAGAGCCCGATGTTTGCACAGAGATTTATCCCAACTGCTTGTTTAGGGTCAGGCAACTCAGAGCCAGCAGCTCCCAAAGCAGGAACCCCATCCCAGGTACCCTGAGCATACCAGCAGACCCATGGAAATCTGTGTTTCCTGCCTCAGCTCCACAGGCTGGAGGCACAAAGTGATGCAAGAGCTCTTTGTACAGGCAGAGTGGAGCAGTGCTGAGCACAGGGCAACCAGGAGAGTGCTGCAGATCAGCTCCTGACTGCAAACCCTGAGCACCAGCACAGCCCTGGCTGACCTCTGCTGGCCTGGGGCACACTCACCATGAGCCCCCTCTGGGACAGCTGCTTGGGGCTTTTACATTCTTTTCTCGAGCGGGGAGGGTGCTGGTGTTGCTTTTTTAGTTTGCTTTGGCTCATTGTTTGTGGGGTTTATTAATCACCAAATGCATTGATTTTTTTAAAAGCATAGAATCACAGAATGGTTTGGGTTCAAAGGGACTTTAAAGCCCATCCAGTGCCACCCCTTACCAAGGGCAGGGACACCTTCCACTAGCCCAGGCTGCTCCAAGCCCCATCCAACCTGGCCTTGGACACTTCCAGGGATGTTCCCTCAGTATTTCTGAAAATCAAATCACTAAGCTTGACTTGAAAATCATATATCCAACCCAGTTAATCATTTCCTTGTTATTAAAACCATCTGTACATGGGTTTTACACCTTACCTGCAACCCAGGGAAGAAAGCGAGCAGAGAATCCATCCAGGTCCGAGCATTTAGCATTGGTTTATGAATGTGAACATCAAGGAGAAGAGGTGGCTGGCTGATGTATCTCATTATGGCATCATAGTGCTGCCAAACATCAGAAAAAGCAGGAGTTTGTATATCAATTTATTCCCCAAAAGATCACCAGACTGGCATTGTATTTGAATGGAAAAGCCAGTACTACACTCCCAATCACTGCTACATTTTGCAGTGCCACTAATCTCTAGTTTGCAAACTAAAATTAAGTGTAGTAAATACTGAAAAGCTCCACAGTATTACACTTGCAAAACTTACCACGTTTCCAAGGAATACACATACACAAAAGTATACCCAGCAGCCATGTGATAAACCAGGAACTATCACAGTTAAGGCACATTTGTTTCAGCTGAATTTTAAAGCACACTCTAAAGGAAGCTGAAATTGCTTTCTCTGAACAACAGAATTCCAAAGCATATGGATCTCAGGAGGAAAAGGAGATTTAAAAACCCAAACAAAGCAGCTGGACCAGATGGTTCAGAAGAACTTTAAAGTTCTTCTTTAAAAAACCCATTAGGTCATTTGCCACATTGCTGACCAGGGCTGGCACAGCACGGGAGGGACCTGCCTGTCACTCAGCCAGTCCTGCTGTGAGGGGTGCATGGGGGGGTCTCCCAGCTCTGCAGGGCAGGTTTGGAGCCTGAGGGATAAAAACGCAGCTGGGAGCAGAGGGAGCTGCTCCCCCCTCCTAGGGCAAGGCGACACCGTGGCCCGGGGAATCCCAAGGGCTGCACCGTTCCCATGTGGCTCAGGAAGGATCTGCCTCACGCTCCAGGAGTGCTGTGGCCAAAGGGCTGAGTCCTCCTCGTGTTTTGCCTCGAAGCTGAGCAGTGTCAGATTCCAGGAGGGAAAGGATCTGCAGTCTGCCCTGGCACAGCTCCAACAGGCTGCAGCCTTTAACCAGTCCAGACTGACGGAATCCACAGGCTGGGAAGGACTGGAGAGGGGGAGGTCAGTGCCTGAAGTCCTGAAAGGGATTGGCAAGGAACCTTTGCCAGGGGATCACCTGCAGAGCCCTGCACATCAAAGGCTGGGGAACCAACCCGGGAGCTGCCGTGAGTTCATTCCCTAAGGACATGCTCCAAGAATTCCAGACCAGTTGCCCTCTGGCTCTTGGACAAACCTAACCTGCATTTATGCTGTGTCTTTGCAGAGGCTTCCTGCTTGTGGGAAACCAACACAAAAGCTCCAGTCTTGTGCCAGGAGCCACTGCTGGTTTTACTGCAGGGAGGAACAGCTCTGCCCTCTGTGCCCTTTTCCTACAGAGCACCACATGTCGAAAGAGCCAGGAGCACTTTCACTCCACTCCAGCTTTTAATCAGGAATTTTAATCAGAAAAAAGGTGCTGATTTAACAGCCTAAGGCAGAGCAGAGGAGAAGCTGCAACATCTGGGTGCCAGATGCAGGGGCAGGAAGTGGAGATGTTAAGGAGGGGATTGAGACAACCCCAGGCTCTCCTGGAGCTGTGGGATAAATGTGTACACAACCTCCATGGCACGAGGGCTGCCATGGAAAGGTTCCTAATCCCCACCTGAAACACATCTGAGCACTTCAGTGCTGCTGCCGAGCTGCACAACATCCTCTTCCAGCTCCCCCTGCTCTGAGAGGTGACACTGACATTTTCACAGGTGACACTAAATTGTGGCTGGCAGGCTCTCGTTGAGGAATTCACTGGGAACTAAGGGAACCATTAAACCCCAAATTGAGAGCTTGTGATGCATTTTAGAGATTCTTACCTGGAAGTTTTAAAAAAATCCAGTTCTGTCCCAAAAAAACCTGCCCAGATTTACATTCCCAGGAAGTGCTGCTCCCTGCCTGCAGCTGGGCAGCACCAAAGGGAAGCAGGGGCAGTAAAGGCACTGAAATAACCTATGCTGGGGAAAAATCTCCCAGGCAGGGGAGAAACCAAACCAAAACTTTGCTCTCATCAATAACCCTGAACCATCACAGAGTCCCAGACTGGTTTGGGTTGGAAAGGACCTCAAAGCCCATCCAGTGCCACCCCTGCCATGGGCAGGGACACCTCCCACTGTCCCAGGCTGCTCCCAGCCCCAATGTCCAGCCTGGCCTTGGGCACTGCCAGGGATCCAGGGGCAGCCCCAGCTGCTCTGGGCACCCTGTGCCAGGGCCTGCCCACCCTCCCAGGGAACAATTCCTTCCCAATTTCCCAATTCCTTCCCTCTGGCACTGGGAAGCCATTCCCTGTGTCCTGGCACCCCAGGACCTTGAAAAAGTCTCTCCCCATCTTTCCTGCAGCTTCTTCAGGTCCTGGAAGGCCACAGTGAGGTCACCCCAAAGCTTCTCCTCTCCAGGTGAACAATCCCAGCTCTCCCAGCCTCTCCTCCCAGCAGAGCTGCTCCATCCCTCGGATCACCCTGGAGCCTCCTCTGGACTCCTCCAGCAGCTCCAGCTCCTCCCTGTGCTGGGACCCCAGAGCTCTCTGTCCCTCAGCATTTGGAAACAGTTTGGCCAATTTTGGTTCTAATCTTGCAAACAGCACCTGATGTTTGCAATTAGAAGATATGAAAGAACCCCAAAATATGTATTTTCCCCAGGATCAGTGCTTACTCCTGATCTTCTCTTCAACTCAGCAAAACTCTAAACATGTCCTTGGCATCAAACTCCAACAGCTTCACATCCCTGATTTTATCCATTCCAGCCTAATCCTGCTCCAGAGCTGCTTCCACTGAGACCAAACCAGCTCATTCTAATTAACACTGACAAACAAAACTGCTGCCTTCCACCTGGGGGTCTGGGAACTCCTCCCACCCTCCAGCAGTTTTTAGGGGGCAAAGGAAATCCATGACCAGGGCACTACTGATGGAGCATTCCTGGGGTAACATGGGATTCTAGCCCTTCATCTGGAGCATCCCTGGAAAAAGGAAAGGAAAGGGCCTCTGGAGAGGTGGCAGGAGAAGCTCTGAGTTGCCCATAAAAAGCAAAACCAAAGCCATTTCCAGAAGGATAGTCTGGGTTCTCAGACATGGTTAAAGCCATCAATTCATTTCCTCTCCCCTTGGCTCATGGTCCTTGGCAGTGCAAGGAGCAGAAGGTAAAAGCAGTTGGCTGCTGCCCAGCCCTGCCCTGCCTGCTGCCCCCTCTGCCTTCCTCATTCCCTGCACAAAACTGGGATCTGCACCCACACGTTCTGCCCCTGGGTGGCTGCACAAGCTCATCCCAGTGCAGTTGTGACTGGGGCCACTGGATCTGCAGCTGCTTTCCAGGTCCTGTGCTGGCTGCAAGGAAGGAGATGACTTTGAGTGATGTTAGAAACGTCAAACTGCCCCAAGAGAGTCAAATCTCCAAAGCACACATGCAGGGGGCTCTGTGCCCCTGGCTGGGTTTCCATCCCTGCCCCTCCCAGGTGCTTTGCTGGGAGCTCCAGGTGGGGAGGCACCTCCCTCACACTCCCAGAAGCTTCCCAGCTATTTTTTGATACAATTATTTTAGCAGAAAAGCTTATCTGGCCAATGCAGGCATTGGAAAAGCCCCGTGCATTGCCACAGGAGATCAGCCCATCACACACGTGCACACCCCCAGATTCCACAGCTCACCTTTCAGAGCTGGCTGGAAAACTCAGCTCTCCCTTCAAGCACAAAAATTGCTGCTCTTTTGCCTTTTCTGAGTGCCCTAAGTGCCTTCAGAGTTGCTTTTAAACCACACTGAGAGTCAGCTGCAAGAGCCAAAACTCTGCAGTTCCAGCCTGGGATTTGGAGCATCTGTGTGGTTGTTTTTTTCTCCCCATTAATTTAATTTGACAGAAACGAGCAGGAAAGCTTCTGGCTCCCGTGTGGGCAAAGTGGATAAACAGCAAGAATTTTAAGGGAAGCTGAAGCTAAACTGAAGAGAAAGAGGCTGGTGCCCTGGCTAACAGCCGTGTGTGCTTCCTCCTCCCCATGCCAGGCTCCGTGCCCTGTGTGTTATAATGAGACTCTTTTCCTGCTCTCCACTTGTTCCAACCTATCCTTACTGTTTGATTTGGACCATTTTGACTGGAAAAACATCACATCCTCTCCCAGGATGGATCCCAGGATGCAGGAGGAGAGGCAGTGCCCCACCACTGCCTGGCTGCCCCCAAATCCACCAGATTTGGACTCTGGAGCAGCAAATTCTCATCCTACTGCTCTGGAAAAACCTGCAAGAGTGATTAATTCCTTAATGGGAAGACATTTGTGTAGGTCTGTAGTGAGAACTGCATGAATTTAACATCACAATTATCCTTGCAGAGTTGACCTCAAAACCTTGTTTGGTTTTATGATTTCCCTGTTTTCCAGCATGGGCAGCACTTGGCCCTTCCACCCTGGCCCTCCTCCTGGATGCAGCAGGACACCTTTAAGGGATGGTTGCTGGCTCCAGCTGATTCCCAGCCTGTGGAGCAGCCACGGGATGGATCCAAAGGGGAACGTCCTGACCTCTCTGAGCCCAAGCTTGTCCAGGCTGCAGCACTCCTGGATTTCTTCACAGCCATCCCAATCTGAAACACATCCAGGCCCGGAGGAGGCTCGGGGACTCATCCCAGTGCTGGATTGGAAGCTCTGCTTCCAGGGGGCAAGGGACAAAGTGCCTTTGTGTGCTGGCTGGAAGGGTGTGCGGGAGCTGGAGCTGGGAGATGTGCACAGGCAAACAGGCAGGGCTCTCACAACAATCGGTCACACCAGGCCTGAGCCTGACCCGTCCCTCTCCAGTCAGTGCAAAATCTGGGCTCAAGAGGAGAAAGGGTTTTGCAATCAGCTTCAGCTGATTTGGTCCAAGCCTGGCCTTCCAGGGGCCCAGGGGCAGCCACAGCTTCTCTGTGCCAGGGCCTCCCCACCCTCACAGGGAACAATTCCTTCCCTATATTTAACCTAAATTCCTGTCTATCAGTTTGACCCCATTCCCTTGTCCTGTCCCTCCAGCTTCTGATGCAGGGTCCCTCTCTGGCTCCCCTGGAGTCCCTCCAGGCCCTGGAAGGTGCTGTGAGGTCTCTGCACACTCTCCTCTTCTCTGGGCTGCAAAGCCCCAATATTCAACACCAGCTGCTTTGGGATTTTCCACAGGGTTATCAGCCACTCGTAAACAGTCAATAAGCCCCTGCTCAGAGAGATGGCAAAGGGTTTAGAGCTGAAAGAGGGTGGTGCTGTGGCAGAAAAAGCCACTACAACCCTCTCTGTCATGAGGGACAAACCCACTGAGAGTCCAAGCACCGGGACAGGGACGCACAGGGCTGTGGTTGTGCCGTGATCTCTGGTGGCCCTGTGAGAATCAGGATGCAGACACACCACAAAGCCCTTATCAGCTCTTTATCGACCAGTTTGGTTTTATTTTACCCACCGCAAAGCCACCACAACCCCTTGCCTGTTGCCCCTGCAGCCTTCTTAACTATTTTCTCTTAACAATTCTCTCTTAACTTCCTGTTTCGAAAACTTTGATTAGATAAACCCCCCCGAAAACCCCCAAAGTGACATTTTTTTTCAGGTGACATCAATGCCTGATTTCCCTTCAGCTGCACAAAGACAGGGGACGTCCTTCCCACCAAATAATGATGGAAACCAAAATCCCTGACCAAAATCACTGAGAACTGAACAGCTGCCTTGGAACATGATGCAGGCTTCAAAATTGCCATTTCAGGAGCTGCCAGCAGCAGTTCTCCTCCCCACAGCAGTTTTCCTGCCCACAGCAATCCAGGCAAAACTAAAGTGCACTTGCCCAAAGCAGGGAATCCTGTCCCCAAGGTCACCCACAGCACAGGTACCTGCTTGGGGCTCTCTCACGTTAATGGCTTGGCACAAGTCAAGAACAAAGTGGGGTTGGAGGGCACTGCCTTTGGGGCTGGGTTATTTTTAACCCCAATGCAAAGAATAATTCATTATGGGGACGATCAACACAGAGGGATCAGGGATTCTGGTTGCAAAACAAGCAGACGGCTCCAATTTAATTTTTAAAAGAAGGTATTTTCATTTGTACAAACACGGAAATCACTTTAGTGCAGTACTTCAGAAAAATTAAACTGGTGGTGTAAGGGTTGTTTCCATCAATGAAAGAGGATAAGAAAGGCAATGTGATTTCTAATACCTCTATTAATAAAATTTATGCAGGTTTGAGACAGGGAGAATGGCTCTTGTGAAAATAACCCCCTGCAGAAGCCAAGTGCACTCCCTTAGTTCACTGTTCCACATCTGCACTGCATCTCCCAGGCTCAGGAAAGGGATTTAAAATCCTTGGAATTCTTTATGGAACGTGAGAGCTGCCAGCAAATTCCACTGTCTCAGTTCTGTATTCCTGAGCAACAAAGAAAAGATGGAAACCCAGCAGGAAATAGAAGGGGTGCTGGGGAAGCACTGCCACAGAGCACAGGTTAATCTTCTACAACTTCATCATTCGGGTAACTAATTTCCTGATCTATTTTCATATTAAATGTTTCATGCAGTGCCCTGATGCCCTGACAATCAAAACATTCAACATCATGGCTGAGAGACAGATCCAGGGTGGTTTCCAGCACTGTTTTCTTGGAAAGGACCTTGCCTTCGTTCTGCCTGAATACAACATTTCAGTCAAACCCAGCATCCAGATGGTGCCTCCTGACATTCCCAGCCAGCTCGAGAGCCCTGTGCTGCTCCATGTGGGGCTGAACTGGACAGAACTCAGCACAAGGATCAGCACAAAGGAAATTTGGATATTGGGAAGGAATTGTTCCCTGGGAGGGTGGGGAGGCCCTGGCACAGGGTGCCCAGAGCAGCTGTGGCTGCCCCTGGATCCCTGGCAGTGCCCAAGGCCAGGTTGGAGCAGCCTGGGATAGTGGGAGGTGTCCCTGTCCATGGAACAAGATGGGCTTTAAGGTCCCTTCCACCCAAACCATGCCATGATTCTGTGAGGCTCAGCTCCAGAGGTGACATTAATGCCAGGGGTGATGCCATCCCCATCACATCTCGGCTCTGCTTTCCTCTGACACCATTCCCTGCGCAGCAGCATGGCAGCAACAGCTCCCCTCTGCTGGTTACAGGTGATTCACACTCAGGACCTCGAGAATAAAGAGGCAAAATTTTAAAACCAATTTGTCTGCACTGCAAGCCCCATTGCAGGCAGGCTGGATCCAGGGCCACGCACAGCCAATAAATTTACCACATCTTCAGAAAACAGCTCCCTGTTGCCCTTGTCACCACAGGATCACTTTGGGGCACAGCAGATTCCTGCCCCAGCACTAACACAAACCATTATTCAACACATGGGCAAGTGCCAGCAGGACCAAGCACAGCTGCTCACTCCAGACATTTGACCTGAAAATCCCATCAGCCTTCCCAGGAATGCACGGGGCCCTCTGTGTGCCCACATCTCCTGCTGCCACTCCGGGAGCCAGGGCTGCTGGGCACAGCTCCCGGGGCACACACAGGGCACTCGGGCACCGGGGGCAGATGCTGGCAGCCCGTCCGAGGGACTGGGTGCACTGAGGAGCCTCAGAAGCGGGGATGACGGTGACAGGAGTGAGCAGATCTTCGAGCTGATGTCCTTCGGGGCAGTGTGCACTGCACACGGGGATGAACTCTGAGGAGCTTCCCTTTGCCCTCGCTGCCAGAGCTCTGCGGGAAGATGGGCTGCCAGCGGCTGACAGAGCAGGGCAGGGGCACAGGGCCCTGTGGAGGACAGAGCCGGGATCATCCTCGGGACAGAGCCAGGCTTATCCTCAAGGCAGAGCCGGGCTCATCCTCGGGACAGAGCCGGGCTCAGTCCCTGAGCCGGGCTCACCCTCGGGGCAGCGCTGGGGTCACCCTCAGGGCAGAGCCGGGCTCATCCTCAAGGCAGAGCCGGGTTCAGTCCCTGAGCCGGGCTCACTCTCGGGGCAGAGCCGGGCTCACCCTCGGGGCAGCGCTGGGGTCACCCTCAGGGCAGAGCCGGGCTCATCCTCAAGGCAGAGCCGGGTTCAGTCCCTGAGCCGGGCTCACTCTCGGGGCAGAGCCGGGCTCACCCTCGGGGCAGCGCTGGGGTCACCCTCAGGGCAGAGCCGGGCTCATCCTCAAGGCAGAGCCGGGTTCAGTCCCTGAGCCGGGCTCACTCTCGGGGCAGAGCCGGGCTCACCCTCGGGGCAGCGCTGGGGTCACCCTCGGGACAGCGCCGGGCTCACCCTCAGGCCAGCGCCGGGC
>NW_008238349.1:583211-584015 GCF_000691975.1 Corvus brachyrhynchos
CTGCACACAACCCCTGCAGGGAGGCAGAGCGGATTTCCTCAGCGCCTCTGCACTGCTCCCCGAGACCCTGAACACCCCCAGACTCTCCAACACACCTCTGGCTGCCCATCCCAGCCTGGTTAACACCGAGGTGGCTTCTCCAGGAGCAGCGATCGCCCTCCAGAGGGACTGTGATGGGAGAGAAGGCCCAGCCCAGGGCAGTGGGTTCAGCACAGGTCCCCGGGATGCAGGAGGGGCTGTGGGAGCAGGGCGGGCCTGGGGAGGGCACGGCCTCGGGGACACACACCTGCCAACAGCCCCGGGCTCTGCCCCCCTCTCCCAAAGCCAGGTGCTCAAAGTCATCCTGATTAAACACTCCGCTCCTCCAAGAGCTCCGTCCAGCCCCTGCTCGAGGAGGCAGCAGGACATGCTGCAGAGAGATCTCTTTGTTATTTCCCAGGTGGAATCCCTTTCCCTTCCAGTGGGCCTCATATTTTCGTGTTTCTGATTTCACTGCTACATTTTTTGGAGCATCAAATCTTCCCCGGGTTAGGGTTTTAATCCAGGGAAAGTTCTGCGTGCCATATGTGAGGGGGAGCAGAACATGCTGAGTGCGCGAGTGGGTGGAAAGGTCCGGGGGGAGCTGCAGCAGAAGGAAGGGAAGACACTGCATTAAATATTGGTGTTTCAAAGCTGCTGAGCAAAGGAGGAGGGCTGTGGCAGCCAGGTCTGACATCCTCCCCTGCTCCATCACTCCAGTCCCCAGCAGCAAGGCACAGAGTGCAGAGCCTGATGCCCAAAGGGGAACATATGGCAAGTAATTCC
>NW_008238349.1:584062-593168 GCF_000691975.1 Corvus brachyrhynchos
ATCCTTCTTCCTGCACAAAGGGGCAAATCCTGTGAGGTGCTGAGCACCAGAAACTTTTTTGAGACAGATCCCAGAGCTGGATCTCGTGGGTGATGAGGATGCTCAGCACCTTGTGTCCAGCAGGATTCCAGCTCAGCTCTGGGAGAGTTTAACTCTCCTTATCCTTGACAACCTGCATTTGCAACTCCACTGCCTCACTTCTGCCCCCCTCTCTCCTTTCAGAGGCTGAATATTGAGCAGGGTGATGCTGGATGAGTACATATTGATCTCAGTAAGAAAACCAAGGGATTCTGCTGGAATTCTGGGGGCAGGAGCAGTTGTCCATCGAGAAGTTCATTTCCTGTAAATGTTTCCATTGACAGTGAGCGACAGTTACAGGAGTTCGTGAAGTTTTGGCTCATGAGGAAGAGCAATTGCATCCCAAAACCTCAGCTCTTCATTGCAGCAAATCACTCAGCAGTGCTCAGAGATGCTCAGAACCAAAATCCAATCTCCAAAGGTGACCTGGCCACCCACAATGCTGAACCTCATCGATTTGGGGCAGATCTCTCTTTTCTCTGACTGCTCTGACAAAAATGGCTCTGAAATCCATCCCACTGGCTTCCCAAATACTGCAGGGGAAGCTTAATATTAGTGAGGTGTTACCCCACAAATTCCCTCAGCTGGTCACCTGGTTGTTGTCAGCAATGCAGCAGGAAGCTTTCCCACGAAAACACCTGGAGAGAACTGGGCAGCAACCTGCATTTTCAGGTGTTTTCCCTGCTCTTCGTGCCTTTGGGGCTGGGCCCTGACATCCCACACTCACCAGCCCCTGCCCAGCTCTGCAGCTCAGGCGCTCCTCCTGTGCTGGAGCTCCCAGTGGTGGCAGCGAGGCCACTCAGGCCATGGAGAAATCCCAGCTGTGTCCCCTGCCACATTCACTCCATCCTCCCAAGCCTTTCCAAAGCTGCTCTTAAATCCCAAAGTTTGTTCACCCAGCAGCCAGTTGTGGTTGTGCCAGGATTTTGGAGCCATTATGGGCATACAGCAGCACAGCCCTGCTGTTGGGAAGTACAGATATTCCAGAGCCTTCCCAAAGAAGAACTTTTTTGGGGAAGCCAGTGTCACTGCAGTCCCTCTTTCCAAAGCCAGGCTGTCCTCGTGGCTTGTCCCATCAGCCTCTGATTTGGATGAAATCACTACAAACTCTTTATATAAACTTTTCCACAACTTGAAATCTCTCCACAGCTGGACTCCCTTGGTGCCTCAGGTGCAAAAGGTGGGAAACACCAACACCCAGCACCCCTGGAGGCCCTGCAGGAGCAGTCACAGGTGCTTTCAGAAAATGTCCCACCTGTGACATTTGCAGCTTCTCTTTAGCAGCAGCCAGAGCCGAGCTCTGCCAAAGCCCTGGAGGGCTCCCTGGAGCTCCTCGTGACACACAGCCCCAGGGACCTGGTTCTGCAGTGACAGGGCTGTCACAAAGCCAGCCTCATGGATTATACATCAGAGTCCCTCCCCTGCTGCTGTCAGTGCCCTGCCAGGGCCAGCAGGGTCCTGCTGGGCCACTGAGTCCCCTGGTGTGCCTGGGGGTCACCAGGGCACCCTCACTGCAGTGCTGAGGGCTCCTGGACCCTCCTGCATCACTCCCTGGGGTTGTTCAGGTTTTAGGACACCAAAGGTGCTGCTCTGGGTGCGCCAGGAAGGTTTGTGGGTGACACCTCCACCCCTGGCAGGGTTTCCAGGGGATGTCACGTACCACAACGGGCTTTTCCCAGCAGGATCAGTTGTTTTCTGTTCCACGCTGTGCCAGACTGAGAGCTCAGCCAGCCCTGCAGCGAGCTGAGCCCAAAGGAGGCAGCTACAGCACAGAAACCTGCTGAGAGAGGCTGGGAACTGGAGTCTGGCTCTCAGGCACAGCCTGGCTGCAGTCCTGCCACCCAGCCTGATGTGACGTGATGCCTTAGGACTTTCGCTTTTATATTTTTCATATCCTGTGATTCTTTAGTGTGTAATTCTAAACTCCACACAGCCTGTTAGCTGCTGTTCTCCCATCCTGGTCAGACAAAACAATTCCTCTCCAGGCCTGGAACTCGAGGACACCTCACTGCCTCAGGCCTTGAGAAATGTAAACCACAGTGAGTTGGGGAGGAGCAAACTCGGGGTAAATGACTTCATTACCTGAAGCTGTAATCGGAGGATTAACCCCCGATATGCAAATGGAGCAAACTTACAGAAGTATGAAAAACCCATCACCCCGTGGTCCATTTTGGGTGTAGCCCCCGGGGACTTTGAGTGCTCTAAATGTACCTGAAGGCCCTTCAGTAAATGTAACCGCTTGTGTTCTCGTAATTCTGTCTGCCCTCTGTTTTTAGGCAGCCCCTCAAGGCATCAGATGGGTGCCTTGGGGGACCTCTGACACCTCACTGCACCTGGGAACACCTTTCTCCAGCCCTTCCCGCTCCCAGGCCTTTGCACCACGGGCTGCTCCTGCTGTGGATTCCACACACGGCTGCTCAAACTTTTGGGACCTTTGTTGGGAAGTCCTGTGATAGAGAGAGACAAAACTTCCACCAGGGTATCACCAGGTCAAGGAGGGAATGTGTAACACAACCAGAGCTTGGGGTTGATGCTGAACACCCTCCTTCCTCCCAGGGAAAGAAAGCAAAAAAAGGAGGATGAGGAGATGGATCTTGTGGACCAAAAGGAGACTCCCTTGGCCAAGCTGATAACAAGGGCTTGCCATTGCCACCAGTAAATTAAACTGGTAACTCCTAGAGCAGCCATGATGCTTTATGAACCATCTGCTCCTGCTTCCCTTTGCTGCTGGCTGTAACTGATGTTTGCAGCTGGCAAACTTTGTCATTTCCAGACAGTTCCTCACTGCTGTGAATTTATCTGGGCCTGGTGATTCTCAGTGCTGGCAGAGGATATCCTGGCAGCAGGACACTTCTCCGAGACAGAGGAGGCACCCAGCCACCCCCTGGCATCCTTCTGCCTCATCCCAGCCCCACCTTGTTCCCTGCCACATCTACAGGCAGAAGAAGGCTTTTCTCACCTGCTGGTTAAAGCCCAGATCCTGTGGTGGGAAACCCCAAACCTTCCACAAAGACCCCTTCCAGGAGCTCACCCTTTCCATGACTTTTGAAAGAGCATTTGCACACAATTAATACTCCCTTGCCTTTTTTCTCTATCACACAGAACCAGACAAAAAGAAAAAACTCTCTCCTTCAGAAACCCCAGGACAAAAACCAAGCAGGGCATTTAATGGCCCTCTGTGCTGATACCCAGGGAAGATTCCTCTTTTCAGGGAGCATCCTTGATGTGATGCTAATGAGAGATGATCTTTCAGAGCAGAAGAGCTCCTCAGAGATTTTAAATATCCATGTCTCAGGATTTCAGAACTTGAGTCAATATTTCACATCTACAAGGGATGAAAGGAAAGCTCATGGGGCCTGTGCAAGCTGACTTCCAGCTTCCTGCTCTGGTCCCTCTCCTCTTAGAAACATTTCTGTGAGGCAAACCCCAGTGGCAACATGCAGGGGGTTCATAACTCAGGATATAAATTCTCTACCACCCATTACCATTGCCCAGAGTCTCACAGCACTCCCAAAGATTGTCCCCTTCTGTGCAGCATCCTTCACCTTCACCACCTGGGCAAGGAAGAACCCAATGGCCACTCCATTTTTAGGCTGTGGGATGAGGATGTTGATCACCCTCATCCCACCTCTCACATGTTAAAGACAACAGAAAAGAGTTGAAAAATTCATCCTGCAGAAGCACTGAAGGAGCCAGTCAGGGATGTTTGCATCGCTCAGTGAGCTGCTCATCCAGCAGACCTTTGCATGAGCTTTTTAAGTTCACTCAGAAGTACAAGACCATGGATTATTTCCTATAATGTCTCCCCTGTGTTTGCAGGGAGCAGAGGCAGAGCTGTCACACATCTCAATATGCGGGTGTGGGCAAGGGGAGCTGAAAGAGTCCAACAGGGATATCCTGCACTGCTGGAACTCAGGAGGTGTTCTGGCACTAGGTAGTGCTGGCAGGAGAGATCAGGATAAAATCATGGAGTTCTTTGGGTTGTAAAAGATCACTGAGTCCAACTGTTCCCCCAGCACTGCCAGGGCCACCACTGCCCCATGTCCCCAAGTGCCACATCCACAGGGCTGTTAAACCCCTCCAGGGATGGGGACTCCACCACTGCTGGACAACCCTTTCATGAAGAAATATTCCCCAAAATCCACCCTGAGCCTCCCCTGGCCCAGCCTGAGGCCGTTCCCTCTCCTCCTGGCCCTGTTCCCTGGCAGCAGAGCCCGACCCCCCCGGCTGCCCCCTCCTGTCAGGGACTTGTGCAGAGCCACAAGGTCCCCCCTGAGCCTCCTTTGCTCCAGCCTGAGCCCCTTTCCAGCTCCCTCAGCCGCTCCTGGGGCTCCAGCCCCTTCCCAGCTCCTTTGCTCTTTTTACACCCAGCAGTTCTCCAGTTCCAGTCCAATTCCTGATGAATTCCCAGGTCAGCTCTGCCTTGCTCCCAGCCCCTGCCCAGAACTCTGGATCTGATACTCAGCCACCTGCTCTGGGCTCCCTCCAGAGTCTCTGTCCCTGCAGAGCAGCCCAGGCTGAGGATGTGCTGCAGCTCCAGGTGCCACCGAGCACACGGGAGCTTCACACTCAATCCTGTGCTTGGTCTTCTTTAATCTCTTAACTCACCCCCAGAGAAGCAGAAGGCTGAAGAAGGAGCTCCTGCCACACAAGGTGGGAAGTTTCTGCTCTGTCCTTGCTCACCCCAGCCCTGAGCTGAACTCCCTGCAGGGCCTTAGGCTGGCTCTGAGCAGGACAAGAGTAGAAAAGAGCTCTGCCCAAACTGTGGGACAGCCCTTCCCTAAAAATCCACAGTGCATCCTCAGCCAAGGGGGTCTGGCAAACCAAAGGGCTCCAGTAAACTGATGGAGACCCCTTGTCTCTGAGGCTGCTCATGGAATCAGAGTATCCTGAGCTGGAAAAGCCCCACAGGCATCAGCCAGTCCAGCTCCTCGCCCTGCACAGACACCCCAACAATCCCCCCCCGTCCCTGAGAGCATTGTCCAAATGCTCCTTGAACCATGGCAGAGCTGCTCCTCAGCAAGCCCTGAACTCTGCTTTATTCCAAGCCCCAGCTCCCAGAGTTTGCTCTGGGGAAAATAAAGAAACAAATAAATAAAATTCCCTTTGCTTGTACACAGCAAGAAAGATAATGCTGGTTTGCTGTGGAATAAAAATGCCACCAGTTATTTATCCAGGTGAGGAATTAGGCACTGCACGAGCTCGGAAAGCTCAATGAGAAAGTAAATCCTTAGGATGGAGCACACGGGGAAAAAAAAAGATTAATTGATTTGTGACTACAAGGAGGTTTATTCAGAACCATATTTATCACTACAGTGTGTTTGAATTCGGCAGGAACTCCACTCAATTTTCTTCTGCAGCCTTTCTTTGCTGTTCAAGGAAATATATCAGCAAGAAGAGAGAAATGACACTTCATTTTAAGGAGCATCACCTTCCTTTAGAGAAGAAACTCTCCCTGGAGCTGTAGCTCTGGGACACTTGCCCAGCTCACACCCAGGCGGGACCTGGCAGCTGACAGAGCTCTGCTGCCACAGTGAGGGCCCCCAGCTTTACATTCCAATTTGAGTCACTTTTCACCTCAGGGGGCTGAAGGTGACAAGTTACTTGGAGTGGGAGAGAGGGGAGGGAAAGGGAAGATGGAGGGAAAGGGAAGGATGGAGGAAAAGGGAGGATGTGCCTCTGTGCCTGCCTCCCCTCCTGCAGCAGGAGCACCCATGGGCTGTGCCAGGGACCCTCTGGCTCTGCAGACCTCATCCCCGGGGCACTTGGTCTGTAAAAGGCACAGCTGTGGGCCTCGTGTGGGTGGGGACTGAGTCCCATTCCAGTCAAACAGCCCAAATTCTCCCTCAGCACCAGTGCCTTCTCCACCAGGGAGGAACTGGCCAGCTCCTTCATTTCTCTGCATACAGAAGTGGCTCTGTCCTTCAAAGAACTCCCAGGTGACACCCCAAAAATCGCCTCAAACACACCTGAGCCCCGGGCTGTTACACCCATCCCACAGGGAAGCTGATAGCAGGAACAGATAACTGACCCCAGGCAGCAGCTGGGCAGGTCCTGAGCTGGGAATTCTCATGGATTCTGGTTCCCTGATCCTTCTGTCCCTCCTCTATTGCCTGTTCAAACACACATTTGCTCCTATTTACCCACTTCAGCCTTAAAATACATAGCGATTTCAACACTCTAAAGACAAGTTAATCATTTATTTATTGTTTGCTTCTTATTTCAGAGGCCTGAATTACACCATAATTGCTTGGAGGGAGGCTCTAACAACCCAAGCTGTTTGTCTAGCAGCCTCATTTATTTTTGCATGGCAAAACCATTATTCCCCCCCAAAAATCAGAACAAGATAAGAAAAATACCCTTGAGCACTTCATCCAATTTTAAAGCGAGAGCTGGGTTAGTCCACACAAGAGCCAGCAACTGAATTCCCGATTACAGGACAGATCCAGCAATAACCCTGGATCATCTGGCACAGCTCAGGCAACTCAGGAAGGAACAGGCAACTGCAGGAACTGGGCTGCCAAGCGCTTGGAAGGAGCAAACTGAGGGAAAGCTGACGTCCTGTGCAGTCCCGTGAGGGCAGGGAGGGGAAGCCCAGCCAGCCCAGGGGTGTGTCCAGTTGTGCTGCCCCAGCAGGAGGAAGGAGAAGGCATCAGGCAGGATCCCAGGAATGCTGCAAAGCCCTACCACAGATGTGCTTTGGGCTCCCTTTGTGCTTTGGGCTCCATCACTCCCTACCCCCAGCCCGGGAACAGGAGCTGTGGGGTCAGAGCCACCCCCTCCTTCCTCTTGTCCTGCTGATCCCAGACATCCTTGGGCTGCCTGGGTGCTGGGTGAGAGCCCTGTTCCATGGAGCTGTGCTCCGCTTCAGATGGACAGGGAGAGGTATCCACACCCCTGGCAGTGTCCAAGGTCAGGCTGGACGGGGCCTGGAGCACCCTGGGACAGTGGAAGTTGTCCCTGCCCCTGGCAGGAGTGCAATGGGATGGGATTTAAGGTCCCTTCCAACCCAAACCTCTCTGGGATAAACAAAAATTCTCCCCACAAACACTCAGGGCTCCCAACATTTGTCCCCGCACAGTCCCGGCCGTGCCTTGCTGTGAACATTTAAAGATGTTTTCCCTTAATTCTCAGTTTTCCCTGCTTCTTCTGGAAAATGAGCCATGACACATGAGCCATTTGCAACGTGCTGCAAGTGTGACATTGGCTGTATTTCCATGGCAACTCTCCCCCCTGCATCCCCAGCCTCTGGATGTGCATTCCCGGCAGACCCGGGCTGCAGACACACATCATTATATTTAATCTGAACAAGTGTGTACCTGAGTTGACTTTATTTCATGAAACTGCATAAGAAATTAAATTTCTCTCACTATTTCCTGCTCTCCCATCCCGGTGTCATTACTTGCAGGGCTCTGCCATTACTCGTTGGCATTTTGCATCAGTACATAATGATACAATATCAGATAATGTTAAGATGCAGAAACCACTCCAAACACCAGACAGCAATTTTCTGCTCAGTTTCCCAATTTAACCTGAATTGATACTACACTGTAAGTCTGGATGAGGTTCAGGGACTGCTCTAATTAGAGCAGCATCTTGGGCAGCAGCACTCACTTGCATCCTGCCTTTCTGGTCCCGGCCTTGATTGGGCAATTAAGAGGCAGAAGAGAGAACTCCTCTCCAAGATCTGTCCTAATGAACAGCTCCAGGTCCTGTTACACCACGTCCTCTGATCCTCCAGCCCAGCACAGCTCTCAGCTCTCATGGAATTCGTTGTGTTTTATAAATCCCACTTCAAATGGACAAGTTTAACTTCCCCTGCCCAGAAAAACGCCGTGGGATGGTGAGCACACCTCCTGGACACAACTCCTGCAGCTCCTGCAGCGAGGCCAGGGCAGCTCAGGAGTTAAAAAGTGCCCAGCAGTGGCACCAGAGCACCGGGCAGGGCCTGAGCCCAGCAATTGCCCTGCACAGGAGGCAGAACTGCTGCCCTGGGCAGGGCCCAGCCCTGAACAGGCTGGCCAGGGAGGGGCTGGGGTCTCCCCCGGGGATATTGCAGAGCCCTCTGGGCACAATCCTGTGCCCTGTGCTCTGGGATGGCCCTGCCTGAGCAGGGAGGTGGCACCAGGGACCCTCTGGGGTCCCCTCCAGCCGGGCCCAGCCTGTGGTTCCCCACCTCTCCTAACCACTGGCACAGCAAATCTTCTCCTGTTGACTCAACTCTGGTCTTTTCCACCCCAAGAAGAGGTCACACGTGATGGCAGCAGCCCAGCCCGAGCTGGGGATTCACCCACTGCCCTCACACGAGACAACAGCAAATGCATGGACATAACCACAGGAGGGTTCTTCCCTGCTGTCAGTCCAAGGAACCTGTGGGAGCTGTGCTGACTCCCCCAGGAATCCCCCCTTGGCCCCATGAGCCCCATGCAGGCAGAGGGACCCTGCCCACACCTGTGGGATGGCAGCAGGTACTGAGCTCCCGGGGACTGAGGGAGGAGCTGCTCCAGGAGAAATCCTTCTTCCACAGGGAGCACTGAGAGCTCCACCTGATGAGGAGCAGGGGGGCAGTGAAACACCCTCCAGAGTCACCATTAGCCCCTTTTCCCCACAAAACTGTGCATGAGCCCAGAAAATGGCACCGTTCGGACAACGCTCTCAGGCACGGGGTGGGATTCTTGGGGCTGTCCAGTGCAGCTGGAATCTGCTGATCCTTGTGAGTCCCTTCCAGCTCAGGATATTCTGTCCAGTGACTGTTTTATGAGAGGACCCATCTCCCAATGTGCTGAGCACACACAGCCCCACTGCATCCACAGGCCTAGGTCCCAACCCAGGGCATTCAGTGAACAACTCCATGGGGTGTGATAAAAACCACTGGGTAGAAAGTGCCTGAAGGAGCCTTGGCTGCATTCTTCCCTCTTGGAAAGCCATTGGCAGGAGCTGCCTTCTGTGCAGCTCTGTGGCCAAATGCAGGAGGAAAGCTGGCAGGGGGAAAGGCAGCAGGGATGTTCCAATCCAGGGCCGAGCACGT
>NW_008238349.1:593216-594015 GCF_000691975.1 Corvus brachyrhynchos
GCCGATGCCTGTGGATAGAACTTCCTGCCTGTCCAGCCAAGCCTATGAGGATACAGAAAATAAACCCATCACACCCAGCTCTGACTGCCCCGTCTTGCAGAAACGGAGCCTAAATGAGGCAAAGCCAGGATGAGATGAAAACTAAACAAAGCTGGGATTTGCTAGTTTAAGCTATCAGAGATGCATCCTGCATCTCTCCTCAGGAACACTTCCCTGTGTTCACAAGGATGCTTGTGGCAGATGAAAAAATCCATGTGGAAAACATGGAAGTTTAAGTGGATGCATCCAAACCAAAGCCACGGCAGTATTTGGCCACACATTTGGTGTGCTCACCTCTCATGCTGTGGTTTGAGTGTCACCTGCACAGACACGACCTTGTGTTATGTCATTTATCACACATGGGGCAATCTGAGAATCTGAGTCAGAAATGGCCCCATCACAGGTGTAAAAAAGTGTCAAATCCCAACAGGAACCAGGGGCCACACTTGGAATTTAAGCCACCACCTCCCACCACACCCAGTGACACCAATGGCTGGGGACAGGGAAGAAACAAAACTTTTCCAAAGAGGAGAAGAAAGAAGGATTTCAGCATTTGTTTCACTCTGACTGGATGTAAGATTTATTGGCTTTTCCCTAGGGAAGGGGGAAGGATGAGAAAATCCCAGAATCACTGAGGTTGGAAAAGCTGTCCCAGACCAAGCTGTGCTCAATGCCCACCTTGTCCCCAGCCCAAAGCTCTGAGTGCCACCTCCAGTTCTTCCTTGGGCACCTCCAGGGATGGAGACTCCAAACCTCCCTG
>NW_008238349.1:594047-598887 GCF_000691975.1 Corvus brachyrhynchos
TGGGGAAATTCCTCCTGCTGCCCACCCTGAGCCTCCCCTGGCCCAGCCTGAGGCCGTTCCCTCAATGGCCCTTTCCAAAGGACAGCACTGTCCCAGAGCAAACACGTGCAGTACCTTGTTCAGGATGTTGATCAAAAATGGGAAGCATCAGCTGCTTCCAGCAGATCTCTGTGCAGCCTCACCCTGGTGGCTGGGAGAGGATCTTGCTTTCAGCCCCTTCCCATGTTTGATGAATCCCACAGGTTCGAAGGGCTCCTACCAAAGGCCTGGAAGCAAACCCAAAATGCAGAACACAGACCTGGCACTACCCAAGCTTTGCTTTCCCATCCTTCAGCTCCCTGCCCTGGCCCGAACCAGCCTGCAGGCTGAGAGGTTTCACACTTCTCCCAAAAGCCGAACCCAGGAGCTCTGGGCAAGCTTGGCTGCAGCTGCTGAGGCACCACTGAAACTTCATTTGGGAAAAAAAATGGCAAAAAGAAGGAATTTAACCCAACACTTTCCCACCTGCACTCCAGAGGAGCCTCTCAGGTGCCACCGCTCTGGCTGAGGGTGAGGCCAACACCAGCTCCTTTCTGGGGCCCCAGACTTGGGCTTCCAACTTTAACCCCTCTGTTGTTCCATCTCCACAATAACAAATCTTTTCCCTTTAAAAGCAGCTGCTCCAGTGAGACTGGAGATGAGTTCACTCATGCACAAGGAATTAAGACATGTTACAGAACTAATTTATGTGCCCTGCTGGCCACAGAGCCTCTCTGGACACAGACTGGGGAAGCATTTCCACGTGTTTGAGTTGAGTTTTTCTAAACAGTGTTAGAAACAGCTGGAAAGTTCTGAACTTTGTTTTTCCAAATGAAAAACTTCATCAAAATGGGCATTTACACACAGTTGGGGCAGGGCAGGGCAGGTACCATCAAACGTTCCATCCCTGAAAAATCTCCCAGCTTTTTCATTTTTTAATACTGAGGGTGCAAATCAGCCCAATTTCCTTTCATTAGGACTTGTTATGTTGTTCTTGCTTTCTCCAAAAAATTTCACAGGAGGAAAAGAATTCCCGGCCAGCTTTAATTTGAATTGATTCCTATTCAACCCAATGAGGTCATGCATGTTTAATTATCATCATCCCTATTACAGACGGAAAATCAACTTCCTCTGATGTTGCCATGCTAATTACCATCTCATTTGTTTGGCAATGGCATCCCATAACCGATGGAGATTATGGAAAACCAAGAGCAAAGGACCTGTACAGAGCACTACAAACAGTGGCCAGCACTCAGCAAAGTCCTGGATGGATCCCACGGATCACATCCAGCACCATTTGGAGATTCCTTTTAGCTCTCCAAGGCAGGAACATGCTCAAGGATTTTGCCACAGTGAACTTTCAGTAAAATAAAGAGGAAAAACGGGATGAAAATATCATCCCATTCCTTGAAGTGCTGGGAATGGAGGGGGAGAGGAATTAAGGATGAGGCTTTGAAAGGGAAAAAGCATTTGTGAAATTCAAGGCTGCTCCAGACACCAGCTCAGGGCTCTCAGCCTGGGAATGAAACAGAATCCTGGAATGGTTTGGGTTGGGAGGGGCATTAAAAACCAGCTCGTTCCACCCCCTGCCACAGCAGGAACTCCTTCCCCTGTCCCAGGCTGCTCCAAGCCCCGTCCAGCCTGGCCTGGGACACTGCCAGGGACCCAGGGGCAGCCACAGCTGCTCTCTGCCAGCCCCTCCCCACCCTCCCCTACTCTGGGCACATTTCTGTAAATCCCTGGCAGCACCAGTGACCATCAGGCCCCTCCATCCCTTTGCCAGTCTGTCCCTGGGAAGTTCCCAGTTCCCTGTCAGTGACGATGACTTTTCCCCCTGATGATGCTGTTGCTTCGAGACTCTTCAAAAGTGAGCTGGGGTCAGGTATGAGAGCAAACAAAGCCAACCCAAAACCTGCCAGTGGACTGGAAATGCTCCTCTTTGCTCCCAGGGAAGGAGGTAAACTTGATGCTAATCTCTGCTCCAAGCAAGTGTAATCCTTCTGCATCCCAATAAACTGTGGCATCTACAAGTACAGCTCCAGCACATCAGTGCAGTGATGTGTGTGACCCAAAATAAGAACATGAGGACCAGGAGACTGCTCTCCAAAGCAGCTGGGTGTGCAGAGCTCTGCAGCAGTTATTAGGCTCATTTAAGCACCAAATTAAGCAAAGAGTGGGAGGAAAGACTGATGAAACCAAAATCTGATCTCCTGCTCCAAGTTTAACCTTAACTTGGCAGCTCTGTCTGCTTCTATGCTTATTTTTAATTTAGTAATGCTCTGATGATTTATTTCCATATTAAAGCCTGTTTCACAAAAGCTGAAAAAGAAACGACTGCAGGGGCAGCAAATTCTCCCTCAGAGCTGAAACGAAGCCACTTCTGCAGGCACACAGGGAATGCGGGCTGATTTATGGCCAGCTAGGCCAAGGGAAGCACTGCTGCCTGGAAAATAAGCACTCAAACGACATTGTCTGCCCTGCTAAAACAGAAAACGTGGCTCTGCTGCAAGCCCTGAGCACTGCTGGGGCTGCAGAGCCTCTTGCTTTGTGTCAAGGCCTGCCTGGAAATCTTGGACAGGGCTGAGAGCCGCTCTGGATGGAAGATGTGGAGGCACCACCAGCCTGGTGCCACAGCCCACAAAAACTGCTAATCCTGTGGTATCCTTGTTCCCATGAATTCCCAAGTGATTTCTCCTGGCAGTAACTGCAGGTTCCCATCCCCAAATCAGGCGGAACAATCCAGCAAAGCAGCCATCTGCTTCCTCCATCTCCTCATTCCTGTTCCAAAAGGAATTGGGATCGCTCCTTTCCGTCCTTTCCACTTTATTTTTAGAGCGTCTTCAGCCAGAGCTCAGCTCCCCACCCTTAAAACTGCACCCTGTGTGCTTCTCTCTCCTTCCATCAAAGTGTTCTTCCATATTCTAGTGGACACAAAATGTTTGGTGACCAGTGGACAGAGAGCTTTGCAACACAAAGAAAACAAACCATCTTGTGGATTAGACAGACCTAGATCCTGAAATTCACACTGAGGATGGGCAAAGAGCTTCAGCAGACTTTGTCATCTCCGCGAAAACCAGATTTTTCATTTTGTTCCCTCTCAGAAAAATGACAAACCCATGACTGCCCACACACAAGTGCAGCTGCCTACGGACACAGGGAAAATACAGAACTCACAGCTCCTGGAGTTTGTTTGGTTTCTGCTCTGGAGATGATACCCACACAGCTGTCAAGTGGAGCAGAGAGATAAGCCTAAACACGAGGCTGATAGAGCTCTCAGGAAGTGCTCCCATCCCTTTCCTTCCCCAAGAAGAAGCCAGCAATGCACTGAGACATCCCAATGCCCTGGGAAAGAGAAGGAGGCTCAGGGGAGGTGCTGTATGAGGTTAGTGGGGACACTGGAGCACCTCCCCTACGGAGAGACGGGCTGGAAAGCTGGGATTGCTCAGCCTGGGAAAGAGGAGGTTGTGTGGAGACCTCACAGCCCCTCCCAGGGTCTGGAGGGGCTCCAGGGAAGGCAGAGAGGGACCCTGCCTCAGGAACTGGAGGGACAGGACAAGGGGAATGGGGTCAAACTGCCAGAGGGCAGGGATGGATGGGATATTGGGAAGGAATTGTTCCCTGGGAGGCTGCCCAGGGAAGCTGTGGCTGCCCCTGGATCCCTGGAAGTGTCCAAGGCCAGGCTGGACGGGGCTTGGAGCACCCTGGGATGGTGGAAGGACCAAGGCTTGATCCCTCTGTGAAATTCCACCACATGCAGGGAAGAGCAGTTTTTAACACTCCCATTTTCCTGCATCGACTACTCCATCCCAACAGCTTCATATCATGATCTGCCTTATTGTCCCTTCCAGTGCACACAGCCCACTAGGGAGCTTCCCAATTCCTCCAAACTTGGAGCAAAATGCATCAAACTTCATCCTCACACCCTTTCTCAGTGCCAGCCTTTGCTCCTGCCTCTGTTTTGGCTGCAAATGTTCTTGACACATTTAATGGTTCAACTGCAGTCCCACTCAGGACTGCCACAGTTTCAAAATCTCACGTGGCACCTTCCCTGGAGCCTGTAGCTCTCCAAGTTTTTAGTTCTGCCTGCATGGAGTTTGTACCAAGAGAAATGCACAATTCCTTGGCACCCTGCCTTAGCTAACTTCCCACACCTCAAGAAAAAGTTCTGTCATTGCAACAGGAAAAAAAAAAAAGAACTTTTCCCTAAAAAAGAAGCCAGAACCACGGGATCACATGGCCATTAAGTCCCACTTGTGGAGAATCTTGGAAACCTGTCAGCTGCTCTTTCCTCCCAGGGCTGGGCTTGACAGAGCAGCAGTGATAAACGGGGAGGCAATCAGGGTGCACATCTGGGGCTGTGATTGATGCCTTTCCTCACTGCCAGCAGAGCAGAGCTGTGCTGGTGCTGCCAGGGCTGGTCACAGGGGGCCAGGGCCTCTGCAGGCACCAATCCCCTGCTCAGCAGAGGGAAGAGCTCCTTCCAAACAGTCCCAGCAGTGACTTTGGGAAGGACTGACAGAGCAAACCTGAGCCTGCCTCTCTGCAGGGAGTGAGGAGCCTCTGTGGAGGCTGCTCTGGGTATGGAGCCCACCCTGTGCCACCTTTTCCCAGCACCAAACCCTCCTCCTAAGCCCGGGTCTCCCATTCAGATCAGTTTGCTGCAGCCACTGAGGTCTTATGGCAGCACTCAAAAACGCTGGCAGATGTTCACCTAAGTATTTCGTGTCCTTTTCTTTTCCCCTCCCAGAGTACTTCTTCCTGAAGGGAAAGCACAGAGAGTGCAGAGAGGAGGGGGAAGGACACACCAGGCTGGTGTTCAGCA
>NW_008238349.1:598904-599706 GCF_000691975.1 Corvus brachyrhynchos
CAGCCCACAGCTGTGGCTTGCAGCGTGCCAGCCCAGTACCAATGCCTCAACACCTGCAAATTTAAACCAGGCCTAAAGAAGGGAGGGGATGGGCTGCAGGGCAGTAAAAGGCTGCTCCCCAGGGCAGATGAGCCCGGAGCAGCCCCAGCCCCTCGCAGACACCCGATTTCTCTGTGTCCTGTGGCAGGCTCGCAGCAGCTCCGTGTCCCCAGCAGAGGCGAGTGTGCCCAGGCATTGATCAGAGCAAAGCGAGCACGAGTCAGATCAGGCTCAGAACAACCCCAAGCTGTGCTCATTAGCAAGGACCTGCTCGTTTTCTGACAGTACAGCAGCTACAAGGCACCAGGGATTGGAAAAGGTGTTCATTAAGCACCTTGGGGCCCACGGCTCCCTCAGCTGTCACGGCACAACCTCGGCCAGAGCTGCTCCCACCAGCTGCTCCCAGCCTCCATCCCCCTGCAACAGACTTTGGCTCTGCCCAGGCCCTCTCAGCACTGCAAGCACAGAGGGTTTCTGATTTGGAGACCCCAGAAATCCTATTGAGCTCTGAGGACTCCTCCACACCTCAGGTGTGTCCAGGTAGGGTTCGTACCCCTGAGCCAAAGCTGAGGAGCTCATGGTGGGGAAGGGGGAGCAGGGATGATCCAGCACCTCCCCAGGCCCTTCAGGATGAGCAGGGCTGATGCTCACCTGTGAAGTTCCTACAAATGGGCTTCTGTGGGTAGGGAGCCCAGAGCCAGCCCCATGTACATCATTTCCAGGCACTGACAGGATCAAAACCAGCAACTAAAACATGTCCCTG
>NW_008238349.1:599829-623042 GCF_000691975.1 Corvus brachyrhynchos
TGCAGTGCTCGAGCTGTGCTTTGAAAGAGCCCAGCAGTAACTCCACCAAGAGCTGGTGTGGGTGCAGAAGGCAGCAAATCCCAACTCTGGAGTTGTTCATCCCCAGACGGGAGGTGGGGAAAGGGTGGGGGCACCCACAGGTGTCATGGAATCCCAGAATGGGCTGAGCTGGAAGGGACCTCAAAGCCCATCCAGTGCCACCCCTGCCATGGGCAGGGGACACCTCCCACTGTCCCAGGCTGCTCCCAGCCCCAATGTCCAGCCTGGCCTTGGCCACTGCCAGGGATCCAGGGGCAGCCCCAGCTGCTCTGGGCACCCTGTGCCAGGGCCTCCCCACCCTCACACCCAGGAATTCCATCCCAATATCCCATCTAAACCCACTCTCAGTTTAATGCCACCTGCCTTGTCCTGTCCCTCCAGGCCCTTGTAGAGTCCCCTTCCAGCCCTCCCATAGCCCCTTCAGGTCCTGCAAGGCCACAGTGAAGTCACCCCAAAGCTTCTCCTCTCCAGGTGAACAATCCCAGCTCTCCCAGCCTCTCCTCCCAGCAGAGCTGCTCCATCCCTCGGATCACCCTGGAGCCTCCTCTGGGCTCCTCCAGCAGCTCCAGCTCCTCCCTGGGCTGGGCCAGGGCTGGGGCAGCTCTGCAGGTGGGGTCTCACGGACCATCAGGACCCTCCCAACTGCTCTCCCTCAGATTTCCCATTTGCAGATTTTCAAAGCTGTGCTGGGAACCCGGGATGAAGGGAGGTGCCCCCCTGGCTTTTGGGTTTGCCAGGGCCCTGCTCCCATCCCTGGGAAGACACTCCACAAGCACCAGGAAGACATTCCAGGGTGGAATCTGGGGGAGATTCAGTCCAGCACAAAGCAGCAGGAGGGGCTCTGGGCAGGGAGGGACGGGAGAGTTTGGAAAACCTCCCATGCTCCAAGGCTGAGGGGCCGGGAGCTCCCAGGGCATCCAGCACTTACTGCTGCAGCCCGTGAGGATGAGAGCAAGGATCCATTTTCCCTTTAATTTAATCTAGGCCTATTTATGCACTGCTGGCTGCAAAGGACAGTGAATTAAAGTGCACATGAAAGGAAATCATAGCCCTCAGCCCTGGCTCTCAAACGCTCTCTAAAGTCTGTTTGATGAAGGGCTGCTCTGCTTTGTCACCGAGCGCCCCTAGGCTCCATTATCACTGCTTTGTTTGGAGTCCCCACCTCCAAAGTCATTAAATACTTGCATTCTAATGAAAATGGATTGGTTTTGGCCAATAAATCACTTGAAAGCCATCTGCCAGTGAAAAAAAAAAAACTTCAAAAAGCCAAATTCCCCCAACTCCTCCTCGCATATTTTTCCCCTCTGCTTTCGATTTTAGAGGGAAAATATGTTTGGATAATCCATCAATGGCAGCTTTCTCCTGGGAAGTGTGAACAGACCACAGAAAAGGCTCAGCTTGGCTTTGGCTTCCAAAATCACTTCATGGACCACTCGGAAACAATTCAGGCAGCGGGGTATGAGCTCCGAATATTGGTGCTGCCCCAGATTGTTTTGTTTTTATTAATAAGACTATTGCAGTGAAAACAGGCTCTCTGAAGCTTAATTTTCCTAGCAATTGTTAAATAATTTAATACCCATCTTTTCTGTCTCTTTAATGCCTCTGAAAAAATCAAAACCCGTCACAAATTAAAGGCCAAATCCTGTTTACTCTTTCCATTTCTAAAGCAACTCTGACATCAATAAAGGCTGGTTTTGTGACTTGGACTCAGATTAAAGTTCTGTCAGTGCAAGTAGTTTTATTTTTTCAACCAGGAGCATAATTTTTTTTTTCTTTTTAATCAAAATAATTCTCTTATGCAAAGCTCTATAAATACAAAAGCAAATGCTTCCAGTATGGCCAGCGTGGTTTTCTTCATGAAAATGGATTACATGAACATTTCCTGCCAATAAACTACAGCTCCCTTCAGGAAGGAGGATTTGCTCCCTTGCCTGCAGCTCTGTTCCCCCCCTGGAGGGACAAGCCAGGGGCTCAGTGTCCCTGCCCAGTTTCCAAGGCCTTTCAGGGGGAAGCTGGGCTGACTGGTGCTTGAGGGATTTCAGTTTTACTTGCAGTCACACCTTTAATTTGGCCTAGAGTGGTGGTTTTGTAGAATCACAGAATAACCTGAGCTGGAAGGGACCCACAGGATCAGCGATCCAACTCCTGGCTCTGCACAGACACCCAACAATCCCACCCCTCCTGGCCCTTCACCACTTCCCTGTTCCTGCCTTGGATCATCTCCAGTAACTCTGGATCATTCTTACACTGTCCCCAGCGCAGAGCAGAGAGGGACAATCACAGCCTTAAAGCCTTTATAAGTGTCCCAGGATGCCCAGAACGATGATGGAATTTACACCATCATCAAGACTTCCTGCATTTATTTTCATCCAGGAATCACTGAAACAACCAAGGAGCCCCCCCAAATTCCTGACTCCAGCCAGCCACTTCTCAGGCAAAGCAGGGAAATGTCCTGGCAACAACAAGCAGCCCCACCCAAGGCTGGGCAGGGCTGCAGGGGGTTCCATCTGCACCAAGCTGGCCTGGAGCCTCAGCCCCCACGGGTAGATGTCCCCCGTTCCTTCCCTGGGGCAGGTATTTCATACTGAACCCAAATCCCACTCCATGCCCCCAAATGTCCCACCTCAAGGGTGCTCAAACACTGCTTTTGCAAGGTCACTTGGCCAAACCAGCCAGGCACGAGCCCAGCTGGGTCCCTCTGCCACGGCGCTGTGACAGCCCTGCCCCCAGCACTGGGAAGCTGCACAAACACAGCTCCTCCACTCCAGAAGCTTCTCCCTAACCCACAGAAGAATCACATGCCTTTGGGCCGTCCCCCAAACCCTGGTGCTTGGTGGGGACCTTGCCAGGTTTCAGCAAGGATCTTCTGCTCTGGGTGCAGCCAATCCCAAGGAGATTCCCTTCCAAGAATACCAGGATCCAGCACTGACATCCATGGAGAGCCTGCTCATCCCACGGGCTGCTGCCAACCAGCCCCAGGTGCACAGAGCTCAGGTGCCCCCTCAGCAGAGGCTCTCCAGGCAGTGACATCAATCTGCTCATCTTGTAAAACCTGACACCGCTACAAGTTATTACAGAGACTTCTTTACACTTGGCACTAAATTAGGTGACATTAAAAACCAGCAGATGAAGAATTCCTCATAAAGGGGCCCAACAGCAGCAATCTGAGCTCCAACACGTCCGTGGCAGCTTTCTCACACCACAGGGAATCTCTGGGAAGTTTAAGAGCTTCAAATTAGCACACCAGGGAGTGAAGGCCACTTTGTGCAGCCAGTTGAGGATTACTTCTCCCAGTACCGTTAACATAAAAACTGAGAAAGTCAATTAAAAGATTTTTTACTATGTGGCCTCAAATCATCCCCAAAAAACCCTCAGCATTAAAAGGAAAACCCAAACTGAGAACACTGAAGAGGTTCTTGCTGGAGTACTTTAGAAGCTGATAAAGCACTTGATGGTTTTAATTTAATCTGGAGATGGATGACAAAGTTATTGAGGTCATGATTCTGACCTAAATCTTCCCTCTCCTACATTTCGAGCCCAAACAAGACTGACGCTAATTAAACAAAAAAAAATCCCTCCATTTCTTCTCTAGTAGACCAGGCTGGACAGGACTGGGAGCAGCCTGGGACAGTGGGAGGTGTCCCTGCCCATGGCAGGGGTGGCACTGGGTGAGCTTTAAAGTCCCTTCCAACCCAAAATATTCTGGGATTCTTCTGTTATTTGTTTTCAAGTTTTCAGAGCTTCATTCTCTGTGGCAGCCAGGAGTGATCAGACCTTGGGTTTCAGCTTCACACCCCTGGAAGCACAGCTCTCCAGGAGCTCAGGATGGATGGGTTTGATTTTGTTCAGGTGTTTACACAACAAGATGTTTGCAGCAGCTCTTTCCAGAAGCACCAACAAAGCCTTGCCTGGGGAAGAATCACAGAATCATGGAATGGGTTGGGTTGGAAGGACCTTAAAGCCCATCCAGTGCCACCCCTGCCATGGGCAGGGACACCTCCCACTGTCCCAGGCTGCTCCCAGCCCCAATGTCCAGCCTGGCCTTGGCCACTTCCAGGTTGTTCCCATGCTGGACCAAGGTCTGGCCCAAAGTCCTTTGGGGCTCCAGGGATTTTGCTGGAAATGATGCTGAGCCCTGACATGGAACTGCAGCCAGTGCAGGGATGGAGGAGTACCAGACCTCAAGGGAGATAAAGCCTTTGGGTGGCCAACACAGAGCTCTGGTCTCCTTGAGCTGCTCAAGGAGAGGGCCTGGCCTTTAGAGCCTGGGGTGGATCACCAGTGCCAACATCTTATCTTCCTGTTTGATTTAAATTTTATCTGTTTAAATTTCATATGAAGCCATTGAAGAGCTCCATGAGCCTTCTGCAGCTGTTGGGACATTCCCACCCATCCCATCCCATCCCATCCCTCTAAGCAAACACCACCATCTTCTCACACATTCCAGATGAGGTTTCCAAAAACAAATTCTCATTTCACTGCCCCACATCTGGCTCCTATGGAAATCTTTCCCTCAACTTCCAAATGCCAGAAGAGTGAGAACATTTTAAACCATCTTCACACAGAATCAGGGACCTTCCTGCAGTTTGGAGATGTTAAAGCCAGAAAGAACCAATTTAAAAAATATTCAGCATTTTGTACAAACGCCTCAAGTTTTTTTCAAAACAAACCAACAGAAACCCAGGACAAATCCTGAAAATCCTGCCTTTTCCTCACACCTGTGTCCAGGCACCATCCCTGAGATGCCTTCTGCCACCTTGAGCAGCTCAGTGGTGATGAAATTATTTATAAGAGTTTAAGCAAACCTGTCTGAATCTGTTACTGAGGGTCTGATGTGCACCTTGCTCACCCTGCAAGGGTGTGGATGTGGGATGTGCCACAGGAACCACTTGTCCCAGGCACGGAGATCCTTTTCCATCTTTTTATGGCAGTAGAGGTTATTCCCAAGAGCCCATAGCTGCTTCAGAGGTTGTGCAAATCCTGTGTGCACAGAAGTTTCAGGCTGTTACAGTGAATTCCTAATTCCTAGGAATTAGACTAAATGAGGAAAGAAACAGCATTTGTTTAATTAAAACAAAGAAAACACCTTTGGGCTTTTGAATGCCATCATGGGATGGTGGCTGCAGGAAGCCCCACGGAAAAATCAATAGTTAGTGGTTTCTGGAATGAATAAATAAATATGATAATGATCCCACCACAAATCCCTAAGGTCCAGTGAAAGCCCAGCCACCAGAGAGGGGCAGCTCAGCACCCCCTGAGCTCTGTGACTGAGGAACACTTTAATTAAACACAAACTCTTTGTTAAGCAGCAGAACCTTCTCCCCGCTCCTGGGCCATACTCAATAACCTAAAACCCCTCTGTTTTTCCCATCTCCGCCCCTGCATCATTCCCACACCTGGGATGAAGTTTGCTCTTTCCTAAGTACACTGCAAGAGCAAACTCATTAACATTTGTGAGGCTGAGACAGCAGGTAATTGGGTGGGTTAATTAACATTATTTTCATCTTTATAAAAGAACCCCAAACCTATCAGCCCTTCTATTCTTTCCTGATCCATAATTCTCAAACCCCGTTTCCTCCTCACAATTATCTTCATTCTAATTAAATGAGCTTTTGTCTTCCAGCACCAGTAAAGATGAAGTGCCACATAAAACATCTGCAGCAAAGCCCTGTCTGAAGCCCAGTTCAACCTAAAAGCTGCTCCCATCTGTGCATGGCAGGCTTGGAAAGAGGCTTCTTGTCACCTCTGGAGCCACCTGAGAGCTTCTCCAGCCCCAACACCTAATGGGGGTTGCTCACCAAGGGAGCCACTGAGGCTCCGCACAGCCACGTGTGGAAAAGGCAAAGAGAAAGTCAGGAAATCCATCACGTTGTAAATAATCCAATCTATCCAGGGAGAGGGTGCAGTCAGCAGCCCTGAAGCGTTCCAAGAATGGGCAGACCTGGCATCTCACAACGTGGTTTTTTGGGCATGGGGGCACCTGCTCAGGGGCTGGCCTTGAGGGTCTTGGAGAGCTTTTCCACCCTCAGAGGCTCTGTGATGCCAGTGACAGCGGCTCACTGCCCTGTCCCCCCACCACTGAGGGACCCAGGCAGCAAAGATCCAGGTTGCACAACTCCTGCCAGCCGAAAGGTGTGGCCAGCCCCATTTCCACGCTCAGGTGAGTGTCCCTCAGCCCCAGGGCTGCTCAGTGTTCACTCATGTGGCTCCTGGATGAGATCCAGGGGCAGGAGAGCGTTTCATTGTTTTCCTGGACCAGACCCCTGGAGCCATCAGTGTCTCACACCTGTAATTACAAGTCCTGGGGCTGCCTCTGAAGCACCATCAGCACATGGAGCCAGAAACCTCCCAGATTTCAGCAGCTTTTGGACCAAAGCTGATGCGACACAACCAAACCAGGTCAGGCTCTGGGGTTCACACCAGTGAAACAACAGGCTCCAGACCTCAATGAACCTCAAAAAAGCTCATGTTCTGTCAGGGGGAAATAAATCATTCCTGAGGATGCTAAAAAGCTGGGTCCCACCATGGGATACGCCAAGACCAGGTCATCAATCTGCTGTTTCACAGCATCTCCAAAGATCTCACTTGGATTTCCCACAGGTCACTGAAAGCATCAGCTTTCTTCCATTTTTTGTGGCCTCACAGGTTTCTGGGCCCTCAGCAAACTCTGATCAACACCTGTCATCAATAACTGGATCAATCCTGGCTACATCTCCACAGCAAAGCACATCCAGCCACGGAATGCAGGCAGATTCCCTCCTAGCACTCAGCAGGCAATCCCAGCAGCCCTGCCCCTCGTCTGCCTCTTCTGGGAGAGCTAATTCAGCCACGATCCATTACCCTGGAATCACAGCTTTATCTCCTGCACAGAGGTAGGCAGAGCCTGGCAAGGCAAGCCTGGCTGTGAAATCAGGCCCAGCTAGTGCTGAGACTGGGGGGATCTTTGGTGTATCAGCATTTTAAATGTTAATGTGACAAAAATACAGCAGCAGATGTACTGCAGAGCCCAGGTGTTAGAGCAGAATTCCCCCCTGGGATTCAGTGAGGCTGTTTCTTGCAGGGTATTACTGGGTGAAGCAGGAGCCAGTTTGAGACTGGGCCATATTTTAGACGAATTTCATTTCAAAGAGGCCATCAGCTCTCTGCCTGGATAATCATACCTGGGAATTAGCCACGAGAGAAAACTGCCCCAAACATAACCACAAGTTCTGTCTCCAGTCCCCACTGAGTGAATTTGGTCACTTGTGGGCTCACACGGCTGGAGCAGCTCTGGTGGGCAGGGAACTTCTGGGGCTGCCACAGTCCCCATGCACCGAGAGTAAACCCAAAAATAAGGGAGAAGCTCTTTACTTCACTCCCATCCTTTCATCCTAAAATATCTCTAAAAAACTAATGTACCTCTGTATGCTGTAACTTCCAAACTTCCTCTAATCCCATGCCTAGGCACGTGGAGCACTGCACTGGCATCCCTTCCATGCAAATATTGCTGCAAAGTGCAGATTTTCACAGCATTGTGTGGCACAGAAAGAGCTTCTGTCGTTATTTCTGATCTGTGTGTGCTTCCCCAACAGGACAGAGGTGCCATTAGCCTCCTGCTGGGGACACTGCCCATTTATCTTCTCTAATCCTGCCCCAGTGCCTGCCAGCAATGATATTTCAGGTGTTTGATTATCCAACACGGCTGGGAGGTTCCTGGGTGTCTCAGGGCTGTATCCTTCGCCCGGGCTCCCTCAAACCCCTGAGGCCTCTGCAGCAGAATCCACATTTCAGATGCCTTTAACAAATCCAGGTGTCTCCAGAACCCTCCTCTGGTCTCTTTTCCATGGAGCTGAGCGGGCAGATCCCTGGGATTACCAGGCTGTGGATGCCCTGGGGATAATGGGGCACCCCCTGCTCCAGGGTTGTGTCCAAAAGGGTTGTAGGAACCCCAGATAAAAACCTCTCCCAGCTCCTCCTGTCAGTGACTGTTTGCAATCAGCTGAAATGCATGGATGTGATGCTCAGTGTCCTGCCCAGATTTTAGCACCATGCCTACATTTTTTAAAGATAAAACAAGCACCACAAAAACCTAACAGGACCTTCTGGCCAGCAGGAGCCAACTCCCACAGAAAACCCTTCCCTTCTGTGGGTCAGCAGCAGATCCATCCCCAGGCAGCACCTCTGGTTCTCTGCACCAAACCAAGGACAAGAAATGTGTTGTGGAAGTATCCAACATCCCTGTGACCCCATTTACTCCTGGCTCATTGGTAACCCCAAACTGGTTCATATCTGGGGAGCCTGGGGCAAAGTCACATCCTAAAGAACCCAAATCCTCCTTGTGTAGGTCCTGACCTCCCCATTCCAACCCTTCATGATCACCCAACCCTCCAGCTCCCCTCAGGTCTCAGCTCAGAAACTCCTCAGCTCAGCACTCTCTGCCTTCTCATCTCCCCTCACATCAAACACCTTCCAAAAACCAACATCAAACATCTTCCAGAAACCAACCAACCAAACCTCACCTCCCCTGCCCCCAAACACCTTCCCCAAACCAAAGCTGTCCCTCCCCACGTGGCTCTGCCCCAGCTTCTCCTTAAGCACCCCTGAGTGCACTGACACAAACTCCAACCCCGTTCTGTGAGCACAACAGAGCAGAAGGTGTTGCAGATCTCTAAATGTCACATTGGGGGCTCCAGTTGCCTCAGTCACCTCAAGGGACAGGTTTTGAAGCCCAGCCAGCTCCCAGGGTGGTGCCACAGTCACAGGGGACACTCCTGGGTCTCCCAACTGCACCACTTTGGTTTAATAGAAGAGGTTGTTCTTCCTTGACTGCTGTATTTACTGGCTGAGAAAGGTTTATCCCAGCAGTGTTGATCCCCTTTTATCACCCTCCAGAGGCTCCAGCAAGAGCTGCCAGCACCACACTGCTCACACCTCACCTGCAAAGGCTTTTGGATTCCTCAGCTTTGGCTTCTGCATGGCCCAGCCATCCTTAAACACGTCCAACAGCCTGAATTTGGTTAAAATAACTGTTTATTTGTCAAAGCCCTGATTCCTGTCCAGAATAAACTGACAGTTCCTCCTCTGAGGGCTGAATGAGCTGCCTGGAACAAGGGAGCCAAAGGAATAACAAGAAGTCTCAGTGTGAATGGGAATAGACCTAATTCCAGCTCCCAGGGATTATGTCAGTGAGCAGAGCAGAGCTGCTTGGGTCCAGGATTCCCAGCAGGCAGGGACTGCACCGTGCAGCTGCTCTGGGCCTCAGGACGAGGCTTCTCCAGATCAACCACGCCAGGAGCCAGGGGGATCCGACCCTGCTGGCCAGACACCACTCCTGATAGAGCTTCACCTGTGATCTCTGGGAGCCATGGAGGGAACACCTGTGAGCTGTGCACACAGAGCAGCCCCAGCTCCCAGCCACACCCAGCTCTCCCCTCCCCTCCTGCTCTGGGTTTGGGCTCATCCCACCCCTGAAGCCTGGCAGGGCTGGAGCGCATTTCAGAGCTGCCAACCCTTCAGCTGGAGTGTTACAACAGCCTGAGACACATTTCTCCAACGCTTGCCCTGGGAGGAGAGGGACTTTCCATTCAGGAAAACACAGTGCTGTGTTTCATGGATCCACACTCAATCCATTCCATGGGAATAACCTCCCCATTCCTCATGGTTTGCACAAACTAACACTGGAACTGAGGCCAAACCGCTTTGTCACCTGCACTGCAACACCAGACTGGCCAAACCTGCACAGTTCTGCACCTCCCCAGTGTGTTTGTTACCAACACCCTTTTCCAAACCCCAAACCCTTCCAAACCCTCCCTGGCTCATGTCACACAGCTGGTGGGGGTTATGACGTTGTCCCTGACTCTCCAAGGTGGCTGCCTCACTTCATCTTCCTGCATTTTCATAGAACTATGGAGTGGTTTGGGTTGGAAGGGACCTTAAAGCCCATCCAGTGCCACCCCTGCCATGGGCAGGGACACCTCCCACTGTCCCAGGCTGCTCCCAGCCCCAATGTCCAGCCTGGCCTTGGGCACTGCCAGGGATCCAGGGGCAGCCCCAGCTGCTCTGGGCACCCTGTGCCAGGGCCTGCCCACCCTCCCAGGGAACAATTCCTTCCCAATATCCCATCTAACCCTGCTCTGTCTGAAGCCATTCCCCTTTTCCCTGTCTTTCCAGGGTTCTGTGTGTCCCTCTCCAGCTCTCCCACAGGAGCTGGATGCCTCCCTGCCCCCAGTGCTGGTCAGTGAGTGCCCCCAGCCCTGGCCGTACCTGATGGGCAGTGAGGGGTCCCCGGCATCCCACCAGTCCTTGGGGGGGCTGATGTACATGCACCACAGCTCCCAGCTGTAGCCGTGAGCAGAGTTCTCGTAGCGCTGCACCTCGAAGTTGTCCTGCTTGATGTTGTCTATGGAGGGCAGGATCACCCTCTTCCTGTTCTCCTGGATCCGGGAGAGCACCGGCTCGGCCCTGGGGGGACAGGGGCAAAGCACAGCAGGAGAGGGTCAGTTCTCTGCAGCTTCCATTCAATTCCTCCCCAATATCCCATCCATCCCTGCCCCCTGGCACTGGGAAGCCATTCCCTATGTCCTGGCACTCCAGGCCCTTGTCCCAAGTCCCTCTCCAGCTTTCTTGAGGGCTCCCTTTGGTTCTGGAATTTCCTCAGAGCCTTCTTTTCTCCAGCTGAACAACTCCAGCTCTCTCAGCCTGTCCTCACAGGAGAAGTGGTCCAGCCCTTCATGTTCCTCCTCTGCACCCACTCCAACAGCTCCATGTCCTTCCTGTGTTGGATGCAAACATGATCCATGGGCTGGGAAGCCTGGCTGGAAACCTTCCCTTCTGTAAAGCAAGGCCAGGAAGGGTCTGCTTGGTTTAAACCACGCTTGAACTAGTCCAGACTCCCCCCAGACTTCCCCCAGATCCCAAAACCCCAGGCAGAACAGGGTAAATTCTTGAAAGCAGGACTGTTGGAAGGATCTTTTTTTCCCTTGGGATGCAGTTTGATGATATACAGCTAAAAAATTCATCTCTGGGATGCAGTTTGATGGCTTTATAGCTAAAAATGTCATCTCTGGGCCATTTGCACGTGTTCAGAGCAGGGCATGTGCTCAGCCTCACCTCTGCAGCCAAGAGCCAGCTGGGCTCAGTGTGCCCACACCAGGGGGAATCTGGGGGAACTGGTACTCCCAGTGCCCCCAGTAACAGCAGCAGGTGGGAAACACAGAGAGAGCCAAGCCCACAGTGCAGAAATGCCTCCTGTCTATCCCTAAAAAAGAGCTCCAAGAGCTGTCAGTGGGAGCTCCTCAGTGAATCAGGTGTGAGGATTGAGTGACCAGAGAGAGGAATGTTCCTCTGGGAATACAGATCCCAACATAACAAACAGCTCCTGAAAGACCCCCTCCAGCTGCACTGGCACTAAAAAGGATTCAGTAGCTGTGCAGAACTCTGGCTTTAACAGCTGCAAACAGGTTTTTTGTGGCTGTTACTGTGTTCAAATTCAACACAAGCTTAGCTTCTTCCACCTCCACTTTTCTAAACATGGACCATTTACTTTTTACTCTTGGTTAAAGAAAAAAGAAATCCCTTTCAGGCTCCTGTCATGATATAGATTCAAACTTGAGCCACTTGAGCTCAAATATTTTGAATCTCTCTGAAAAAAAATCCTTATGAAACACCTCTTGCTGCTTCTGCACCTCTGCACTTATTCCCAGCAGCAGAGGAAACAAATCAATCCAAAGCATCTGAGCCTTCCCCACTGGGATCCAGCAAAGGGCACAGAAGTGGGAAACACTTTCTCCTTCATTCCTTTGCTGCCTGGGCTTTTTTAAACTTGCAGGAATTACTTAAGGCTAAGGGAATGGGAAATCATCCTGAAAAATGTAAGTAGGGAGCAGGGAAAGTGCAAGCATAAAGGCAAGGAACAGAGAAGGATTACAAGGACCAAGGGCAAGGAGAGGTTTTCCTCGTAGGTTCCCATCATGCCATTCCATCCAGAAGGAATCCTGACGGAATCCTGGAGAAGGATTAACAAGGCAGAGGACTTGTGTGCCATTCCGCAGGGACACATCCCTACAAAAGGATGGACACTGCCTGGTTACTGCAGCCCCCGAGCACCTACCAGCCAGCAGTGAACTCCACGTGGGCATCGAAGAAGCCGGTGACCTGGCCCGTGGCCGCTTTCCAGCCCTCGATGCGGGCTCGGATCAGCCCTTCCCTCTTCTGGTTCCTCACGACCTTCACCAGCCCCGGGTAGCGCTTGTTGACGTATTCCTCCAGCGGCGCCTTCAGCTCCTCTGGGGACAAGGACAGAGCCGTGGGAAAGGGCAACAACAGCTGAGCTCTCACCTGAGAGAAACCAACCCACTGCGGGGAGGGCTTGGAGCAGCGTCACGGGGCCGAACTCCTCCTGCCCACGCGGTCAGGCAGCGCTGGCTGGCACAAGAGGCACTGAGCACAGCCCACACTGAAGGAGTTCGAGGTGGCCCAAAACGCTGCTGCTGGGCCAGTGAGGAGCCCACAGGCCACCTCAGAGCAGGGCAGTGAGGGGATGCTAACATTCCTTTGCACTAAGGGAAATGGAGCTGAAACACGAGGACAGAAAGAAGGCACCCATGGACAGCAAACACTCTGAACTCCTGATGGGGGTTTGAGCTGAATGCGTTGCTAGAAATGCTGCAAAACCCACCTGAAGTGACTCAAACTACATCAAAACCATGTGGGAGCTTCACTGCCCTCTTCTCCCAGCCTCACCACTTACAGCCTCGGCACTTGCTGTTTGTTTTGCCACCAGAAAAATTGAAATTCCCCTTGCTTTTATGAGGGGATGAAAGGGATTCGGGCTTTGTTCAGGAGATCCTCCCACCCCAGATCTCGTGTTCACTGCAGCTCATGTCCCTCTGTTGCCCAGGCCTGTGTGTGCAGTGCCTGGCACCCTCAGGGACCTGCAGCCCTCAGCCACCCCCAGCACAGAAATTCTTGAGAGTACGAGATTTGAGCATAAAAGACACCGAGGACTCTGAAGGTGGGAGCAGATGGAAGGTTGCAATAAAGGATAAACACGAGTGTGTTTTTCAGCCCTTTGGAGAAGTGCCAGTTCTCTGCCAGAGAAACCTTGGTCCTTTCAGTGCCTGCTGCACCAGCTCAGCGCACAAAGCTCTGCTGGAGAGAGGAACTAAAAGCTCAGCAAAGCCACTGGGCACCAAAACAAACTCTCAACACCATGAAAGCAGTTCCTGAGAGTATCTTTTATCCCTGTGAGGCTTCAGGACAGCAGAAAATTAAGGCATGATCCGTGACCTCGGATTATAGTCTACTGCCCTTCACTGCACTCTCTGTCTCCAGGACAAAAAGTAAAGAGGGGAAAAAAAAGTCACCATTAACCACCCACAGGGTGAAATCCTCGAGACACATGAGCACACGTGGGCTCCCACATGAAGGAAACACACAATGGAGAGCAAAGGAGTAAACAGCAAGGCTCATCTGCTTTGAAACCTTCAGAGGAGAAGGATTATCTGTTCCCTTCCCCACCACGCCTCCTCCCAGGCACAGCAAATGTGCTTTCTCCACACTGCCTTTCTGGGATGCTTCCCCTCATATCTCCATTTCCCCAAAGTCTCCTTTCTCTTTTATGCTGAAGTGGGAATAAAAAGAATAAAGCAAATGAGCCCCTTCCTCAATTCAAAGCATCTGCATCACACACATCCATAACTCAGCAACTTCCATTTCGTGCTGAGCCACTCGGAGCAAAACCAGGATTTTATGGAGACAACAACTCTCCCAAATGGTTTTAAGGAGACAGAGACACCGATTTTTTTGACAGATGAAGCCCCACAAGCACAGCACGTGGGGCTTTGGCAGCAGGTAAGTCATTAATGCAGCAGACCAGTGCACCACGGAGTGATTAAAACAACTTTCACATTGGAGCTGGAATCTCAGTGGAAGGAAAACAAGAAACTCCTCTGGGGAATTGTCTGAGCAGCTCAAAGCAGAGCAAAGCTGCAGTGAAACAGAAGAGCTGTGATGTCACATCTCACAGGCAGCAAAGGGTCAGACCTGAGAGACCCCCATGCTCACCCTGCTGTGTGACAGCAGCTCCTCAGAATGTCCCCAGGGAGCCAGAGCAGCACCTGGGGAGTGGCACCAGAGGATGTGGAAGGTGCCCATGGTTGGCACCACTCTGCCCCTGGTCACTGGCAGGGGGCAGGGCCCCTCTCCTGCCCACAGAGTGTGACACAGGTGTCCCCACAGGGCTGCTGCTACACTCCAGGGACACAAGCACTGACAGCTGTGAGAAATGCAGCTCCAGGCCCTCTCTCCACCAAGGGTTTCCTGTACAGCCTCACACAGATTTCAGGCTTGCTCCCTCCCTCAGCCCACAGCACACGGCTTTTGGGGAGAACTCCCTTTTCTTCCACGCCTGAGCAGCCCTTATGGAGAGGATGGCTGCACCCCTGCACTGGGCCAGCCTCACCCTTCTGAGCTGTCCTGCAGCTCTGTGAGGAGAGGGCACAGAGCACAGCACTGTTCTGATATTCTGGGATACATCCCTGGCACTCAGATGGGGTGGGCTCTGTATCTCATTTCCCAGAGCATCCAGAAGTGCAGGAGTGGAAAATCCAGTGTTGGCTAACAAAAGCGAAGTGCCAGTCTCCAGGAATCCCAGAATCCTGGAATGGTTTGGGTTGGAAGGGACCTTAAAGTCCATCTCATCCCACCCCTGCCATGAGCAGGAGCACCTTCCATAGCTCAGGTTGTTCCAAGCCCTGTCCAGCCTGGCCTTGAACAATTAAATTCTCTGAGAAACTCCAGCAAGCCCTGGCCCAGGGCCCCTTGTCAGTGATGTGGCTGTGTGGAAAAGCATCAGTGGGAACCCCAGTGCCTGCACAGCTGCACTGGCACAGCTCCTCTGCTCCTGGGGATGCTGATCCTGTGGGACCACACATGCTCAAACCTCTGGAAACCATCACTGACTCAAAAATCTCATCCCACTCCAAGTCAGGTGAAGTTATCCCTAATTTCACCCCATGTTTCCCTCAGTCAGCAGTCACTGAGGAACACCCAGCTCCAGCCTCGGGACCTGCAGAGCTGCTGCTGACCTTGAAGCTCTTCATCTGACCTGTCAGCTCAGATGTTTCCTCCCCAGGGAGGTTGGGAGGCCTGGAATAGAATGCCAGGGATTTGTGACTCGCACCAAGGGACAGCAGCAGACAGCGGCTGTCACACAGAGGGGCAGCCTGGCCCCTGGATCTGCTCCTCCCAGGACTCCACACCAACCACAGCAGGGCCAGAGCATCTCCAGCTCAGGGCATTGCTCCATCCTCACCCCTGCCTGGCACGGGGCCTTGGTGCTGCACTCACAGGGCTGACAGAGAGAACATCCACAGGATCCTGAGCCAGGATAACCAGCCTGGAGTTCAAAAACTGGGACTCTGGATGTGAAGGAGGTCAGAAGCCAGGATGGGAGCAGAGCAGTGGCCCCCAGCTCCCCTCATCCTCCCCAAAGCAGAGGAGCACTTCCTTCAGGCCTGCACTCCTGAGGATTCCCAGGGCTGGGTCCACAGGGGCTGCACCACCAGCAATTCCCTCCAATCCAACACTGCCCCGGCCCCTGGAGCCTCCTTCCTCTCCTGCACCCCATGGCCCTCCTCCCACACACCCCCAGGCCCCCTCTGAGGAAGCCAGCTGGACCATCCCCCAGAGCACACCCCAGCACCTCTGTTCATTCAGGGTGCAGTCTGGGAGGGTTTGATCTCTGCCATTGACAGAGCTGCTGCCTGGGAAGATCTGCAGAGAGAAAGCCTCCTGAAAATGCCAGCAGGTTCAATTGCAATGCTGCCTTTTGTTCTCCATCTGTCCCTGCCGATCTGCCCTGAAGGGCAAGAGCAAGGAACTCGAATCCAATGGACCTGTTGCTCCATTAAAACCCCAGCTGCTATCACTTATGTTACCTACTGCAAACTATTCTGTCACCTACACTGGCTGGGAGATGGGGCTGCCAGGGAAATGGGGCTGCCAGGGGCTTCCAGGGAAATGGAAGCACCTGATGCCAAGGAAAGTAACCCCACCATGGACATCAGCCCAACTGCAAGCACAGAAACACCCACTGCTCCATGCCCACCCCAAATCCTGCCCAAACCTCTCCAAATCCCGTGGTAGCCCCCAGAAGTAAAGGTGGGAGCTGCCTGTAGGCACACAGAGAAAGGAGCAAAGGCCAGCAGCACCAGGGAGCTCAAGGAATTACCAAGGGCAGGGAATTCCTTGTGCAGCACTGGGCCTTGGGCGAGGACCACACCTCCTCTACACCCCTAAGGAAAACACCCCTGTGTTTGCCAGGCTCAGCTGGGTGGGAAAAGCCTACAGAGCCCGAGGTGTTATCAGAAACACCAGAGGGCTCAGGGCTGGGGGTGCTCCAGTGCCATGGGAGACCCCAGGCACCCCTGTCCCAAACTCTTACCTGCCTGAACCTCCGAAGCCATCAGGGCTGGGATTTCTGCAGGAAATCACTAAAACAGCTCATTCAACAGGCAATAAATAAATAAATGGGAACATTTTTCAAGGAGACTCAAAGCCAGGGGAGTTTCTGAAGCTTTTTACCTGCAGCTGGACCAGAGGAAACTGTGACAGGGGGAGCAGGGGGAGGAATCAGTTCTCACAGAGAAAGCTGCTCCCGGTCAGGGCATGCAGCTCAAGCCTCTGGTCATTGGGTTCAGCAAAACCCAAAGAGAATCACAGAATGCCCTGAGCTGGGAGGGACCCACAGGGATCGTGGAACCCAACTCCTGGCCCTGCACAGACACCCCAACAACTCCACCCAGTGCTCTCTGCTGCTCTTCCCTATGGAGCCCCGAAAGCCTCGGGGCTGGACACCAGTGGGACAGCCCAGGTCAGCTCCAGTTAAACACCCCATCCTCAGGCTGGAGTAATTCAGCACTGGGAAAGGCTGGAATGGGACTCAGCTCCTTGCAATTCCTCCTCTGAGCACAAACACCCAGACAGGTCCCGGGAGAGCGAGGCACAGAGCGCTGCTGTTGCTGCTGGAATGAGCTGCAGAACAAGAAAGGGATCCCTCAAGTCTCACTAATGTGCAACGCCGAGGTAAATTACAACCCTGAGCGTGTCTCCCCTGGTGCAGCCAGCTCCTTTAAGCAGCCTTTTATCCAAAGGGTTTCCTTTATTCCGAGAGGTTTGCTTTTCAAAGAGATGTTATCCCAGATTAAAAACACTAAAAGACACAACAACAACTTAAAAAAAAAAAAGCAGGTGATGATTAAACAAGAGACTCAGACAAAGTGTGCAGCTGTGAGATAACACAGCATCTCAGGGGCACGTGGCTGCATCCTCCACCAGCCCGGGAACCTCGTTATCGCCGCCAAACACAACCTGCACACTGCCTGTGGAACTGCAGCCCTGCAACAAGCACAAACAAAAGCAGCCTCCAAAGGAGTCTTTATGAAGTGTAATGTGCAGCTCAAGGGAGAACGGGGTTCAAACTACAACTCCCCGAGCTTTCTCCTTCAAGGAGGGATTTTTTTTTTCCCCCATTACAATACATTGACATCTTTTATCTATTTACAGCTCAGACATAAAGCATCAGAATGCCTGTGTTCATTAATTTAATCTCTCACTGCACACTTTTTGTGTTGTGCTGTGCTGTTGTACAACAAAGCTGAGAGCAAGGAGTGTCTAATGAGGCTTCAGGAGCTCTTTGTTCCAGCTTGAAAACCTCACACCAGCACCAGGCTTTGCAGTGGCTGCGGCACAGCTCTGCCTGGAGGGCACAGAGCCAGGTGGGCAGGGCAGGTGGCTCTTGCCTCTACCCCTGGGGCTAACCTTAACACTTGATTTGGAAATCTCTGCTAACTTTGTTCTCCAATTACCCAGATCTGCTGTGGTTCCTCTTCCCCCTGACAAACCCACACAAACCCCAGCCAGGGACTGTCCTGAGCCTTCAGCAACTGCCCCGAAGCTGCTTCTGGTGACCCAGGGGACAGCACAGCTCCTGGGCTTGGGCACTGCTCCCTGGAGTCAACCTTCTCTCAGGTTACACAGCTGAGCCCCCAAAGGCTTTTCCTGGGCTACAACCACATCCCCACAGAAACTGTCCCTCACTCACACCCACACGGCTGCTCCCAAAGAGGCTGAAGAAATTCCTTCTCTTGCTCAATCACAGCCTCCAAAGTCACACCCACACAGCCCCATCCTCTGCTTGATCCTCCAGGATTCATCTCTAAATCTGAGAGCTCATGAGGAACTATTTTCCTGTAATTATTTTCCTGTAGAACCCAAATCTATTTATTATGATGACTTTGTTTGTAATATCCAAAGCATCAACTCTGCGGTGTTGCTGTTGCTGCTCAAAATTATTGCCTACTATTAGTGGGAACTCTGTGACAATGTTATTGCCATTAATAATTCCTGGCTGTCACTGCAGCTCCTCGAGGATGCTGAGAGGGAGCACACGATCCCAGAGCTGCGTTCTGGTTTGTATCATTTCTTTTACATGAGAAAAGTAGATTATTACACGCTTGGGAGGAGCTCTTCATAAACATCTGCCAAGTTACCTCATTATCTTCCTTCAAATCCCTCCTTAAAAATCTCATTTGTCATGAGGCCTGCAAAGCCTCAGCAGCAAACACTGGCATGATTAACTCACCCTCCCAGCTGATGGCACCACCTCGCTCCCCACGCCGCTCTCCTTGTGCACCTCCATCCCAATGTTTCTGAGGACAGAACCCCTCAGGGATGTCCAACCCTCAGCACAGCCCTGGGCCAGCATGAGGGACCCTGGATGCTCCTGATGCCAATCAAAGCACCCTCAGGGTGGGATGCAGCCGAGGTGTGCCAGGAGACTGTGATTTTCCCACCTTGTGCCCAGGATGTCTGAACTCGTCCATCAGCTGGGGTCATCTCCCTGCCTCTCCCTCCCTGGTGGTGTACAATGCTCCAACACAGCCCTGGAGGTGTCCCAGGCCAGGCTGGACATTGGGGCTGGGAGCAGCCTGGGACAGTGGGAGGTGTCCCTGCCATGGCAGGGGTGGCACTGGGTGGGCTTTAAGGTCCCTTCCCACCCAAACCTCTCTGGGATTCTGTGAAACCCCAGAGCTGGAAGCCCTTGAACACAGCCCAGTCCTTGGCCACCCCTCTACCTGCCCTGCCACCCCCCAGCCCCACCCAGCCCCAGCACTGGCAGACCCCGGGGATGGTGCTGCCCTGCAATCCCACAGTGGATCCGGGGATTCCATCCTGGTCCTCACTGCCAGCTGCAGCCTCGGCCCGTGGAAGAGGCAGATGCTTTTGGAAGGATTTGTTTTGTTGTCCTGTGCCTTTCCAGGGTCTCCAGAGCACCTGGCTCACCTCAGCCCCTCAGTGAATGAGGAAGAGGCTGTTCAGAGACATTTCTTTGTGCACAGCAATGAGGGGAGAAGCTCGGGGATGGGCACCAATGGCTTCTCTGTGAAAGGGTTCTTCCCTTTGCCCCATTAATAGGATAAAATTTGCAGAAGGAGCCTCTCATTTTGGTATTTCAAGCCCTCCAAGTCCTGAGCACTGTGAGCAGCACCTCACCTGCACTTCCCCTTCACCAGCCAAGTGGTTCCAGCTCTGAAATCCCATGGCTGCACTGTGGACACCATCCAAGCTCTGCCCTGGAGCTGCTGTGATTCCCACCAGCTGAGGAGCTGCCCTCCTGATTCTTCTCCTGGTAATTAGAACTCATCATCTTTCCATGGTGCTCATTACTGTGGTGCTTGAGTGCCTGTTTTTACAGCCTGAACAGCTCGCAGTGCACCAGCTCCTCTGCTCACAGACAGAGAGCAACCTCTCAGCTCCCCCTGGAATGAGCTCTCCACATCCTGCACCCTGCCCTGCTCTCCCCTCCAATCACTGCGTCCACAGCACTCCTTGATTAATTTTTTTCAAATAACACTGAAAGGAGGAAAAGGCAGCACAGCTGAAGAAGGCAGTAAACAAAGTCACTTAACTCTTTGCTGTCCTTCACGAGGATTTTAACTGCCCTGGTTATGTTGTCCAAGGGTATATTGGGAGAAAAAAAGACCTTGGAAGAATCTGAGTGTGAAAATGCTCCCTGCAGTTCTGTGTTATCAAAAGCCAGAAGGGAAGGGATGAGAACAGTGACGGAGAGCAGGGTGAACCAAAGGACCCTCATGTGCAATGTGGGAAACCAAACATCCCCTCCAGGCTGTGGCAGGGCCTGACCTGGACAGGTGGGCTGGGACTGTTTCCTCCTCTTCCACTTTCCTTCTCCTACCAAAAGCAGAACTCAGGGAAGGAGGGTCTCTGCAGGGCACCAGCCATCCATAAAGCCCAGGATGGTATTTTACAACAGGGAAACCAAGGCACACACAGAGGAAATACCTCAGTTAACACTGGGAGGTGCCAGAGCAGAAATCCCTCAGGGCTCCAGGCTCTCGTCCTGCCAAATACTTAGAGGTGCATCTCTGCAACAACCAAACTGTTCTTATCAGAAACAAGGATACCCTGAAACCAGAACTCCTGGATGCTACTGAAGGGAGAGGTCAGATGGCTCTCTGGTTTCCTTCACCTCCCAGCTCTCAGATATGCTTTCAAACCACAGCTCTCTCAGATTTACCTGTGGTTTGATCTTGTTCATCGCCAGAGAAGCTGGAGAGAACTTTGTGCCAGCAGCACACCCACCCCTTACACCACGTGCCCCTGCCCAAAGAACCCTCCAGGAGATTCCCAGAGATGAAACCCCTCCTGGTGGAGCTGGGAGCTGCCAGCACTGCTCACCCTCATCGCTGTTGTCATCCACCAGGATGATCTCCTTGAGCAGGGGTGCCGGCGTGTGGTTGACGGCGCTGTGCACCGAGCGCAGGATCACCGACAGCGCCTCGTTCACGAAGATGAAGATGATGGAGATCTGCGGAAGGTCCTTCCCGTATTTCAGCTCTTTGCACCTGCAACACAAAGCGCAGAGAGAGACACGGGGTCAGCAGAGCTCACAGGGCAGTGCTTCCAGCCAGGCACATGGGAAATACCCAGGGGAAGCCCACAGCTGCCAGCTCCCAGCTGTGCACAGCCAGGGACCCCCAGTGCCTGCAAACCCATCCTTGAATCCCTGCTGCTGGGAAGACACAGCAGCAAAGCAGAGCCTCCCCGGGCTCAGAGAGCACAGGCAGAGCTCACCTGACCCAGGCTGTGTTCCTGTGCTGGTGGGCAGGACCAGGAGTGGCCTCCAGAAATCAGCAGATGCCTTTAGCAGTTCAAGGGAAACTCCCCAGCCCCACTCTGTCCCAAGGTTTCCAGGTGCTCAGAAATGAGCCTTGTGCTTAAGCAGCACTTGGGAATTTTCTTCCCATTTGCTTTGGAAAGAAATGAACGTAAAATGAGCCTTGGTTAAATAGTCTCAATAAATGTTTTTGCTCCCTCAGCAGATACTTTTGAGCACACTCCTGTCTCTGAAGCAGAGGGGAAAAGGGGAGAGCAACCTTGAGCTCAAACATCACTGGAAAGGCCAGGGGAGAAGCTGTTGGGAACAGTGGGAATGGTGAGGGTGTGGGGTGGGAAGTGATGGGGTTTGGGGTGTTGGGTGATTTGGGTTTTTTCTTTAAAGCATTTTTAAAGACCTGGTGTCTTTGTACTCCACAGCCAGGATGGTTAAACCCAAACACTGGTGATCACCCCCCTGGGTTTCAGGAGTCACTCCTGAACTCGGGCAGGGTTTGGGGCTGGCTCTCTGCTCACACACACTGCCCAGCAGGACAAAGCCCAAGCTCCCAGGTTTCCACCAGCACCATCCCTGGCAAGCAGCGGGTCCCTGTTACATGGACACAGAGACCTGGAGAGAGGGACACCCCTGGAGCAGGGCTGGGGCAGCTCCAAGGGAAGGGGTGTTCTGGGTGACCCCCAGCTCTCCAGGGAGCACAGGGACATGGGTGTTGTTCCTCTGCCACGTTTCATCTCAGCCAGACACCTCCTCTTAACAGAGCAACTGTGGAAGGCAAACAGGAGATCTTGAACCACTTCCAACAATTTAATTCAACTCTCCAGCTTCCCCTTCAATAAATCCACAGGGGGAAGGAGAGAAGGAGCCTCCCCACATCCATGACAGATCAGACATGGGAGCAGAGTTCCCAGAATTACAATGAGCGTGCACAGAACAAACCCTGCCCAGATCAGCAGAGAAAAACCAAAGGCAGAGTGACATCCCAGCAGCTCCTCAACTCCCCAGCAATGCCTCTGCATTGCATTGTCCTGGGGGTTTCTCAGGCAACAGCAGGTGTTCTTCAGACTCCAAAACGAGACTTGGGAGACAAAGATTTCCACAGAAACACAGTTTTCTTTATGAGTCTCCTTTAGTTAAACAAGTTTGCTGGATGAAAACATGGTTGTGTTTCTCGATTTAACTATTGCCTTCCCTACAGCAAGCCAAGAGCTCGACAGACAGCAACCAAAGGATCTTCCAAAGGGAAACTTTCTTTAAAATGAATGAAAGAACGGTCATGATGGGGCAAAGTGACAAGGGACCCTGAAATCCTGCCAAGAAAGTCAAAGTAAACTGACTCAGACATTAAAACCAGCTTTTGGTAGATGTTGATACCTGCTCCGATGAAGACAAGGCTGTCACAGGAGCAGGAGCATTTCCTTTAATCATTGCTCACCTCTGGGCAGCCTTCCCCCGAGGAATGCTGCGGGGGATAAAGAGCTCAGCCTGTGATCAAAGAGCTTTGGAGGCAAATCCAAACCCAGCTCTTTGAGGTTCATCTCCTGCTCATTGGCATTCTCCCTGTGCCACTCCTATCAGGGCTCTCCTTCCCCAGTCTCCGAGGACAGGCGGACAGAGATCCAGGGAGAGGAGATAAGCCTGGAAAGGAGGAGTGGGAAAGGCAAACCCCGCATTGTTGGGGGCACAGAGCCCCAGTTCTCCAAGGGCAGGAGAGGCTTTGCATAAGCACCCTGCTCTGGTGGCTCTGGCTGCACCCACAGGGGTGAGAAAGCAGCAATTTTAAGCCCAATTCACGTCAAGTTTGTTGTGCTCCTCCCACGGGGTCCCTTCAGTGCTGGTGCCAAAAGCTGTGGGGTGAGCGATGCTCTGCCACAGCCTTTGGCTCCACCAGGCTCTTCCCTGTGGACAAGCCAGCAAATATCCCTGCAAGTGTGCAGGAAAACACCTGGAGCTGCTGGGCTCTCCTGGGGCAGGGAGGGGAAAAGGGGAGAGCAACCCT
>NW_008238349.1:623453-633682 GCF_000691975.1 Corvus brachyrhynchos
AGAACCCAGCACTGAGCCCAGGTGCCAGCAGGAGCTCCAGAGGCTCAGGGACAGTCCCAAGCAATGCACCAAACCTCACCTGAGACACCTGACACCCTCTGCCCACAGTTATCCCCCTCAGCCTTTGGCTGTGTGCCAGCCAAGGCCTTTGGAATTCAGATCCCAGGCCAAAATACTTCAAAAGACCTTCGAGCCCCTTCCATTGCCTAACGGGGGCCTATGGGAAGGCTGGAGAGGGAATTTTTGCAAGGACAAGCAGTGACAGGATAAGGGGGAATGGTTTTAAGCTCGAAGAGGGTCATATTGGAAAGAAATCCTTCCCTGGGAGGGTGGTGAGGCCCTGGCACAGAGAAGCTGTGGCTGCCCCTGGATCCCTGACAGTGCCCAAGGCCAGGCTGGATGGGGCTTGGAGAACCCTGGGATATGGAAGGTGTCCCTGCCTGGAACAAGATGGGCTTTGAGTTCCCTTCAAGCCAAAGCACTCTGGGATCCTGTGAATCTCAGGTTCTGTTTCAAACACCCAGCTCACGCTGTACCTGGCCAGCCCAAATCAAGGCTCCTTCCAGGAAGCTGAATGTTCAAGGGAACACTCCAAACACTTCAAAACTTTTAAATTTAAATTAAATACAAGGGACAGACCACCACGATACGCTCCAGGGCCAGTGATCAGTTACCCAGCTAAGGCCCAGCCCATCATTTGATGTTCCATTTAGCCCATGACCATCATTCCATCTGTACCAAAGGCTGCCTCAGAAAGTTCTCCCTGCCCATGGAGCCGGTGCTCTCCAGCCACGTGCACAGCTGCAGCTGGCCCCAAGGCAGAGGTGCTGCCACATCTGCAGGACACAGGCACTGGGCCAGTTGGCAACAGGGCCTAACTGGAGAAAATGGAGGGAGGCTGCAGGTGATTCCTCCCCATCCCTGCTTTTCCAGGTGAGAAGCACCCCCCTGGCCCAGCACAGAGCCCCTGCCAGCATCTGGAAACGAATCAGTGCAGGTTACACAATTACATTTTCCCCCACTAAGTCCTGCTCTCTCCAATTAAACCCAGGCTGGCACCTGCTCGTAGGATTTATATCCAAATATCGTGAATCAATAGCAGAAAGAAAGAGCCCCCTTAGAGTTTTGTCTCTCCTTTAGATCAACGGGATATCAAAGAGGCATTTTATGTCCCATTAAATCATGCTTGAATATGTTCCATTAAATCATGCTCACAAAACTCTCCAAGTCTGAGGAGGCTGGGGAAAACCTCCCCATGTTCAGCACTGGGTTTAATTTAAGGACCTCACCAAGGTCTCATTGAGAAATGATCTTGGCCTTAAACAGGGAAAAAAAAGGGGTTTCCTCTGTCCTTGGTCCAAGGCTCAGGCATGAAGGGAGAGGTTTAGGCTGGATATCAGGAAAGGTTCTTCCCCCAGAGGGTGCTGGGCACTGCCCAGGCTCCCCAGGGAATGGGCACGGCCCCGAGGCTGCCAGAGCTCCAGGAGTGTTTGGACAGCGCTGCCAGGGATGCCCAGGGTGGGGTTGTTGGGGTGTCTGTGCAGGGCCAGGGGCTGCGCTGGGTGATCCCTGGGGGTCCCTTCCAGCTCAGAACCTTCCAGGACACTTTCCTCACTTCAGAACTCTGAGGAGCTGATGACTGACACCAGCCTCTGCACAAACCTCCTCCCAACATCCTCCCCAGCCCCTCCTCCAGGGACACAGGGGCTGGATGGGTGCAGAGGTGACAGCTCCTGGACTGTGAGCACCACCACGTTTTTGGGTCCAAGATCTTTACTCTACCTAAAGCCCAGGCCTGCAAACAGGAGAACCTGCAAGGAAACCCACAAACCAAATGTATTTACGGAGAACATTTTTTCACCTGAATCTTTGCAGTTCCTGTTTTATGTAAGAAACCATCCCGAAACAAAGGAAGGCTGAGCAGGGCAGCTGGGGGAGGGGGGAAGCAGGGCTGAGTTTCTGCTGAACAGCTTGGCACACATCAGGCTGGATTAATCAAGACAGCCAAATTCAAAAGACAAAACAGCACAAACCCCCAGCTCTGCTCCAGCGCGTGTTTGCCTGCTGCAGAGCCTGCTTTGAATCCTCAGATCATTTGTTTTCTGCTCAGCACACAGCTGTAAATCCACTCTTCAGAGCAGCGAGTCAGATTAGGATGTTTATTGTCTGTCTCAGTAACAGGAAAGGGATAACCCAGCATTTACTGCCTCATGATCCCTCAGCAGAAAAATCACCTGGATTCACAGCGAGCACTCCTGGAGCACAGAGAGGCACAAAGTGGCAGCTAACAGTTACAAAGCACCTCCTCCTGCCCAGGGACTTAACGAGATCCACTCTATTACCCAATTAACACCTTTCACCTGTTCTCTGGGGCACAGAGCCATTTCCATCAACCACCTGGAACTGCACTGCCTGGCACCAGCCAAACCCGATGGCTTCTAACCTTCCCTAGCCCATATAACCCATTGATCAACACCAATCAAGGCAGCTTATGGACAGCCTGGAGTGTGGACTGTTCCAGGACAACAGAGGCACTCCTTGGCTTCAAGGAGTCTTCACTCCTTGGCCTTCACATCAGGCCAGGTTTGCACAGAGCTGCCAGGGAATGTCTGTGCCGTGGCTGGGACCTCCCCCAGGTAGCCCCTTTCAGAAAGAAAACAATTTAAGGAAAGACATAATAATATATTCAAGTTTTTCAGGAGAGCTTTAGGCTGGAGATCAGGGAAAGGTTCTTCCCCCAGAGGGTGCTGGGCACTGCCCAGGCTCCCCAGGGAATGGGCACGGCCCCGAGGCTGCCAGAGCTCCAGGAGCGTTGGGACAGCGCTGCCAGGGATGCCCAGGGTGGGGTTGTTGGGGTGTCTGTGCAGGGCCAGGGGCTGGGCTGGGTGATCCCTGGGGGTCCCTTCCAGCTCAGGTATTTATGGATCTGTGATGCCCTGAACAACACAGAGCTCAGGGAGGAGCTGGGCAGTCAGGCTGCAGCTTGCTTTGCCCCTCAGAGCACTGAGCAGAAATCCTGCTAATGCTGAGAGATTGGGAATCTCTAATCCCAGAGGCTGCACCAAAGATTACATCCACCCTTGGCCACAGGAATTGTCTTCCCCCTTCCATGCTGTGCCATGATGTGTCGTCCACTCCTGACAGCTCCCACATCTACTCTGCACAGGAACTCAACATTTCCAGACTGCCACATTCCCTTAACCTGTGCCTTTGGCATGGCCCCTTCCCCCAGTGCCAACATAAAATCTACCAAAGCTTTAAGAGGAGATGGAATCCCATTAGGTGTAGCTGTCCCCATTCCCAGGGAGGGGGCAGCACTCCATTCCTCTGGAAGCCTGCTCTGGTCAGAGTTCCCTGGTTTTCAAATATGTCCAATGTTTGAAAGGGAATACTTGGATTCAGACAAAAACCAGGCTGCCACAGGCCATCTGAAATTATCCAGCAGTAATTTGATTTTCCTAATGACGCCCTTCTAATCAATCCAGCCTGGAGCCCTCTGGAGCCACCTCTCCATCTGAGGGATGGGGGGCACAGGCAGAGCTTGGCAAGATCCAGAGAGACACAGACTGGGAGGAGCAAAGAGGTGAAGAAGTAAAGAGGTGTTAGAAGAACACCCCTGAAAGAAAAGTGGCTGCGGCTCAGTCTCAGAGCACTGATGGTGGTTTAAAATCACAGTTCTAATAAACAAGGTAGGAAAAAACCCAACCTCACCCTCACTGTGCCTTAAACACCAGGAACAGCAGTCCCACCGTCTGGCTGGAGATGTATTTGTGCATTTTATGGAACCACAGATAGAACATTTTGCCCTGAGCTGTTTTATCCAGGCTGGTGCCGCAGCTGGAGCTCAAGCAGAGGTTCTGCTGGGAGGTTTGGCCATGCAAAGAGCCAGCCCAGAGCTGGGCCCAGCTCAGCCCCAGCAGCACAGTTCCCCCTGCAGAGGTCACTGCCAGCCCCGCTCCGGGCTCGGCCCCTGCTGCCAAGGCCTTGGGATGCCAAGGCAAAGGCCAGGGAAGCCAAATGGGAAGTGAAGAAATGCCAATGGAAATCGGAACCCTCTCATTCAGGGAAGGGCTCAAACGTGCCCTACAACCCCAGGGAAGAGTCACACACAGGGCTCCCGGGCTTCCTGTCCTTCCTTGGGTGTAAATCATGGAATCACTGAGCTTGGAAAAGCCTTCTTAAGGTCACTGAGTCCAAGCACTACCCCAGCACTACCACCCTGTTCACCACTGCCCCACGCCCCCAAGTGCCACATCTACAGGGATGGGGACTCCACCACTGCCCTGGGCAGCCCCTTCCAGTGCCTGAGCACCCTTTCAGTGAGGAATTCCCCCCAATATCCACCCTGAGCCTCCCCTGGCCCAGCCTGAGGCCGTTCCCTCTCCTCCTGTCCCTGTTCCCTGGCAGCAGAGCCCGACCCCTCCCCGGCTGCGCCCTCCTGTCAGGTTCAAGCCTCTACAATTGTCCATCCCTCAAACCCAGGACACAGAGGACACCCTGTGCAGTGTCCGTGTTCCACACAGGATGGAGCAGGTGCCACACAGGATGGGCAGGCCCTGCTCTGCTTCGGATGGATGTCAGGTCAGGAAAACACACCCAGGAGAAAAGGTCAACAAAAAGCAGCAGGGAAACAGCAGCCTGCTCTGTGCAGCCCCTGGAACAACTCCCCTGGCCTGACTGATGCCCGGCACAGGCAGGGATGGGCAGCACGCTGTGAGATCGTTTGGAGCACACAGCACCGTGTTGAGCTCTTAGGGAACACATCCATGGCCGGTGCAGGAGCAGGACCTGCTCTGTGCTGCCTCACTGCGAGGGTCTGAGGAGCAGAGTCTGCTCAGAATGATCGATGACCTCAGTGTCCATTTAATAACTGCAGCACCATCAGCTCTGATGCTGCACCACCCCTCATCTTCCCAGGGATGTCCCACAAGGCTGGTCAGGACACAAATGTCCCCCCTACCTGTCCTTCTGAAATGCCACCAGCAGCAACCACCATGGAGAGGGCTGGACATCCCTGGTCTGCACAACACCCAGGGCTCTGGGGCTCTGTGCTGCTCCCACATCCTCTGGAGTCATTCCTACAGCTCCTAATGGGGTCCTACTGCACCATCTCCATCTCTGTGGGATCAGCCATGACAGACACTCAGCAGACATGAAGAGTCAGACATGGAAATCTGTGCCAGCTGGCACAAAACAGACCCAGATCATGGAATCATTGAGTGGCTAGGTTGGGAAGGACATTAAAGATCATCTCAGCCCATCCAGATCCTGTGCACCTGTGGAAGAGCAAAGGGCAGACAAAGAATGTGCTGGTTCTGATTATGGACATCACAGCGCCTTATGAAAGCAGATCCTGATGATGGCTGTTCCAAGATTTCCTCCTCTCCTCCATATCAGAGTGCCAGATCTCCCCCCCTCTTTATTTTTAATTCTGAGTTCCCCAGAATGGATCCTGACTTATTAATAATTTCTCTTTTGGCCATCACACTGAATAAATCCCGCTAACGTGCTTATCAGGAGCTTATCCCTTCCTGACATTTCAGTCTTGTATCAGACTCAAGGGTTTGCATATTTAAACAGGCAAATACTCTTTTCATCAGCAGAACAAATGATTCTTGTTACTTCCTTCCTTAAAGACACTGTGAGTATCATGGAAGTGTCAGCTCTGCTGGCACAGCTTCCACGGAGTTGTGGAGCTGTTCCTGTAAAACATGGCTCAGGAGCAGAGAGAGAGTTCAGCTCAGACATATTTAAATGCCTTTTCTACAATGAGCTGTGGAACTGCCACAGTAAAGCCAAGGGTGCGTGAGGGACAGCTCAGTCAGATTAGTACACAAGAAGTGGAATTCTCCCCAAAATTCCCATCCCAGAGATTGCTGCTTCAGGGAAACATCAACTTGGAACTGTCACCACTGCACCTCTCAGTGCTGAGGTTCCCAAAACTGAAAGCACTCCTCAGATATGAAGTCCCAGCAGTTTTACCCCATTACAGACGCAGAGATCAGCACTCTTCCAGAGGAGCAGGATCCCATGGTGTGGTGCAGGAGCCCAGAGCCAGCCAGCGTGTCCCTGTCACCTGTCACTTTTCAGGACAGCACAAGTGATGACATCCACTGTATCAGTTCTTGCACAGAGCCCTTGGCTCCTCATCAGTCCCAGCAGGACAAGGCAGAGCAGGACACAGCTCCAAGGTCTCCTCATGGCCACACCTGGCCACATCTGGGGGCTCCCAGCTTGACAAGTCCTCAGGAGAAGGAGGCCGCTGTCCCCTTAACCAAGGCATCAGGGATTCAAACACAAGATGCCAAAGTTATGATGCTCAGGGATGAAGTGGTCAGCCCTGGGGGGACAGGAAGTCAGCAGGGCTCAGGAGCAAAGCCTGCAGGTCCTGCTGCCTGGCTGTTGGCTTTTCTCTCCTCCCAGGCAAGTCAGATTGGGCAGGGAGGAAATTCAGGAGCATTTTTAATTCTGTTTGTTTTAAAACAGTGCCCTGCAAACACAGCTGAATGCTGAATGATGTCCAAACGGGCAGGGACTGAAGGAGCAAGCTTTGAAATGCGTGTCTGCAGCATTTTACACCATCATGACCTCAGAGAGGAGCACCCTGGCTTCCTTGGCCATGAGGATCCCAAGCTGTGGGGCAAGGGCAGCTCTGACTCCATCACCCAGTGCTGAGCAGTCCCTCAGGGAAGGCACAGGCAGGGAGCCCTGACTGCTCCCCAGGGACAGCACCAGATCCTGGCCACTGGCAAGAGGGTGAGTGAGTGCCCAGGGATGAAAGGCAGTGTCACAGGTTACAATGTAAGGTGTAACCAAAAGTGTGTATTCTATCACCAGCTGCTAAAACCAGCTGGGGCAGGGTTCTTTGTCTCTCCAGTGACACATCCCTGATAACTCCCTCCGGAGGGAAATCTTCTGTTACTGAGCCATCCAGCCTCACTGCATGACTCACAAAATTACATCATCCCACTGTGAGATGCTCCACCCAGGGGGAGGAACCAAGCATTCCATCCTGGATGTAATCTGAGGTTTGGAACACCGCAGTCAGCCCTGACCTACTGGATTCCCGGAGGACAAGAGCTACATAACCACCCCTGGACCTTCAGAGGAGACCAGACCCTTCTACAGGATCACTGCTTCAACAGAACCGTATCTATCGCTTCAAAGAGGACTGCAGCCACCCCTTAATCGGACTGCTGCCACCACCCAACAGGGTGTTGGGTTGTACCCTGACTCTGTCAGGTTAAGCCAGTGTTTCTGTATTATTGCCTTGTTATATTTACTAGTAAAGAACTGTTACTCCTATTTCTCATATCTTTGCCTGAAAGCCCCTTAATTTCAAAAATTATAATAATTTGGAGGGAAGGGGGTTACATTTTCCCTTCCAAGGGAGGCTCCTGCCTTCCTTAGCAGACACCTGTCTTTCAAACCAAGACAGGCAGCAATGTAAAACTGTAAATTATCAGTAAAATGTAAATTACCAATAAGTTGTAAATTACCAGTGCATGTTCTGACAGCCTCTGCTAGAGGCAGCTGCTGCTCTGTACCTGCTCACACAGGCACAGTCCTGGATGAGGCAATTCAGAGCCATCTCAGCTAAGGCAGGAGCCAGAGCTCCCTTCAAGGTCAGTGAAGTGACACTGCCACTGCCAAAGGACAATTCACTCCACCTCTCCATCCCAGGTATATTTCTGTCAGGGACATCACTGAAGCTGGTTTTTGGGTGGGTGAAAATGCCTTTTTCCTCCCCTGATCAGAGGCAGCCCCAGGCTGAGCATTCAGACAAACACATCACTGAGGGAAGGGAGCCCTTCGTGTCCCAGCTGGGGATTCCAGGGTGACAGTCCCACAGCAAACACAGCTCTGCTCAGGCAGGTGGGGATAAAACTGGCACTGCTGTGAACCTTCCCTCTCAAACTGAAAAGGAAATCCTTGGTACAGAGCCTGAGGTGGGAGTGTTTCACTCAAATACATCTCATGGGAACCCAGGATTTTGACATCCCCAGGACAGACTTGGGGCAATGAAGAAGAAAAGTGGCCACCACTTGTGCTGCCTGGAACAAGGTGGAATGATGCCACTGCTGGAAGAGCTGGCATAAAAATGATGAACTTGAAAGGCTCAATGGAATTTTAGAGACAGCTCTTCTTCCCTGTGATCACAGAGCCACGCTGCTGACGGCTTTATGAACTGGAAGATGGAGAGGTTTTTAAACCTTTCCTGTTACGTACAGAATCACTGGATGAGTTTGTTTAGCCTCTGCCAGAATTGGATCGGCCTCGGCAGAGCGGCGCCCCTCAGCCCTGGCTGCCAAATTCCTGAGTGGGGAGTGCCACACAGGGAGGGCTCTGCCATCCCAGCAAGTGCCACACAGGGAGGGCTTTGCCATCCCAGCAAGTGTCACACAGGGAGAGCTCTGCCATCCCAGCATCCCAGAGCTGGCACCAGGGAGAGCTCTGCCATCCCAGCATCCCAGAACTGGCTCCAGGGAGAGCTCTGCCATCCCAGAATCCCAGAGCTGGCACCAGGGAGAGCTCTGCCATCCCAGCATCCCAGAACTGGCACCAGGGAGAGCTCTGCCATCCCAGAATCCCAGATCTGGCTCCAGGGAGAGCTCTGCCATCCCAACATCCCAGAGCTGGCACCAGCACAACCTGCCCCAGCACAGGCTGCTCACCAGGGCACGCTGACACACTGGTGAGACATTTGCGCTGCTTTAGGTGGAAAGGAATAAAAACAATCCCAGGCACTATGAAAAGAGTCAAACCAGCAGGTGGGGCTGATTTAGATTTGCTTTTCTGCTCACATTGCAATGTCAGGTACCCATTCACTGAAGGCAATTAACTGCCCACGAACACGGGTGCCCCTTCATGCAGGGGCCATCAGGTTAACAAACCACAAGACCACACACAGGCATTCACTCCAAAGTGCCAGAAGTTTCCCTTCACTCCACAGAGGAAGCCCCACACCAGCCCTGCTCTTCTGTGGAGAGATTTGTGGCTGCATTCTCCACCTCTGCCAAACAAAATACACAACAGGCAGCACTGGGAGACAAAGGTGACCAGTTCAGAGCCTGAGCACACACAGGCACCCAGTTTAACCCAGTGCAAAACTGCAACACCGTTAAATCCCTCAGAGCAGGGGAAGGAGGGATCCAACCCAACCCAGCCTGTCAAACAAAAGCTGAATTACCACAAGGGTCAGAAAAAAACCCCCACAAATAAAAATACCCCAACCTCCCTGTCCCCTCATAACACCCCAAACCAGAGCACTCTTGATTTTTAGTGACAGGCTGGATGCCCCATCCTTTTTGGTTTCACAACCCTTTCGTTGTGCCTGCCTTTACCTGCAGGGATCCAAGGACAGCAGCCACAGCTCCCTCCCACAGATGCTTTGCATTGTTCCTCCATCCCTGAGAACAGCACTGGGGCTGGGGATTTGTTCTCTGTCACACCAGAGATGCTGACAGGAGCACCAAAAGCCTGACACAGTGACACAGCTCCTCTGTCCCCCTGCCACCAGCCCGGCCCCACAGGAGCCAGACGTGGCTGTGAGCACCCTCTGCCTGCCTGGCTGTGTCTGAGGAGCACTGGCCGTGGATGTGGCACTTGGGGACATGGTGGTGGCCTTGGCCGTGCTGGGTTGGACCTTGGAGGGCTTTTCCAACCTAAATATTTCCATAACACATTTGACAAAGCACAGCAAACTCATATCAAAATATGTGCAGAAGTACAGGATGAACTTTAAAGGCTTAGAAGTGATTTCTGATGAACGTAACTCTAAACCTGCCCAAGACATCCTTGTCACCCGCACACCCCAGAGGTTTGGATGCACACCTGAAAAGTGGGGAATTCTGGACTCCTCTTCCCTCTCACCCTCACCTTACCAAGGCCATTGGACTTTTTCCTGCTTTTCACCAGCCGTAGCTCCCAAGCTCCCACCACCTGCACAGCCAAACACATCCATGCACACCCAAGGCTTGGCTTTGCTGCCTGCAGCTCCTCAGGAACCCTCCTGGCCCACAGAGAACCCACAGGAACTTTGCAGCTGAAGGCCTGGGAGGTAAATCCTGATCCATGCATGAGGCACTGGTAGGACTGGATGATTTCCCCATGGCTGGGCTGCAAAACATCGTGGCTGAAGCACAAAATGCTGTAAATCCCACTGCAATGTTCTGCTGTGCCAGCACAGGCAGGGTCAGGCTCCCTGGATGCTTTAATCCATAGGCGTT
>NW_008238349.1:633731-636326 GCF_000691975.1 Corvus brachyrhynchos
AGCAGCAGAGGAAAAACCCTCTGGGTTTGTCCTTCTGGTGACAAAGAACTCCACAAAGGAAACCCACTGGTACCAAACAAGCTCCGTTTGTGCTCCAAAATAAAGCTTCACCAGGAAATGAATTGATCTCCATTTGCCTTTTGTAAAGATTATGAACAGGCTTAAAAGAAAGCAAGTGCTCAGCCTGCTATTCATCCTGCCACTTCCTCATCATGCTCCATTCATTAATTGCTTATTCTAGTTTGGATTTTGCTGATTTGGTGCACATGTCTGCTTGCAAAAGGGACTGACAACATTAAATCTATTGTGTCTATCCTATCATGTACATTTTTTGTGACCCAACCATCTTAAAACACCTAATGCTGTCTGGTACAGTTCATTGTTTACAGATCCAGGTTCTCAAACTATTTCTGACTGCAAAGCCTGGAAACTTCCTCACATTTCCCTGGAAAGCTCAATTTTAAAGCATCAACTTTATTCCCAATAATTCTTCTTCAGAAATGTTCAGCTCTATTTTAGAATTAGGGTCTCAAGAATAGGCATCACAATTTAGGGACATACAGACATTTCTAAAGGCACATTACTTGGCAAGCCCTAAGAAGAAATTATCTGCAAAGTTGTAAAAACAGAATGTAGAGAATGGGATTTACTCTGGCGAGAGGCTCTTGTAATAAAGTTATTAGGTTCAGGCAGATCTAAGGGAGATAAAAGCCAGAGCAATTCCGAGTGTCACATCCACTTACCCAGCTCTGCCCGTGCCCAGCTCTTTCCCACACACACAGAATAAGTCATTGACACCTCCTTGCTCTTGGATTTTCCTGCTGGAAAACTGCACAAACGGCTGCCGGACCAAGGCTGTCAAAGCAGCAGAGCCTGACTCCCCCTCTGCCTGGTCTGGCTGGGAACGTGCTGGTTTGGAACAGAAAAGCTCTGGGCAGTCCAGGGGAGCAGGTTGGTGGCACAAACAAACACACAAGCCCTGATTTCCTTGGAAGCCAGCTGGAGGGAAGCATATCCAAAGCTTAAATTGGTTCATTTATTCTCATAAGCACAGTTTAGTCAGAAGTATTGATGATAACACGGGTATTTTTCAGCAGTGGAGTTCAGAGGAGCACAAAAGCGAGTTGTTAAATTACACTAATCCCATCCTCTGCCAAAGTGATCATTTAATACTTGTGTTTGCGTTAGGAAATGTTTTATAGCACACTCCTGCCACAGAAGTCTTCCCTGAAGCACCATGTTCCCAACTCACAAGAACAGGTAATAACTTTGTAGTCAGGAAGGGAAAATTGACAATTAGTGGGATGTGTGGCATAAAGAACCCCGAGGTGCTGTGCTATAAATCCATGGTCACAGTGTTTGCAGGTGACACTGAGCAGCACAGTGGAAATAAGAGACTCTCTGACAGCCTCTAAACAAACTCCAGCTGCTCTCCCCAGAGCACTCTCTTCCCCACTGGGGTTCCAGAAGATATTGGGGCTTCAAGCACCAAAGGCTTCTGACACACTCCTGACCCCGCACAAGCTGCCCAAGTGTGCTCCAGTGACCTCTGCTTCCAAAGGAAAAGAAGGGAAAAGCTGCCCTGTGTCCCCATCTAAACCCACAACAGAAACACAGCACAAACCCCTGAACTTTTCCACAGGGAGTCTGACAGGTCCAGTTCTAGGGGGACTTCTCAGCTCCCTGGAGCCAGCTCCAGCTGCCTGCATGTCCAAGGAGCCAGGCTGCTCCTGCAGGTCACAGGAGCAGGCTCAAATAATAACCAACAAATGTTAAAGCGCAGCTGCAAAAGCATGTCTTTAGAGTCTTTACTTGCCCAGTTTTCAAGAAAAAGCATTGCTGGAAGTCAGGAGCAGCATGTCCAAGCACACTGAGGAATAAAGATCAATACTGGTATTTATTCAACAACCTGCTGGTTTGTATTAGTGCTGGAGAAGCAGTGGAGCAGCAAAGAGGCTTCTTCCTGTCTGCAGATCACCCCAAAGGCAGCAGAAGCTGCAGCCCCATCCCTGGAGGGGCAGGAGGGGCACAGGGCACCAGCAGCCCCTGCACACACAGCGCAGCAGCAGCGGCTCCTCAGAGCTCAGGGCCCTGTTGATGCAGGAGAAATAAAAACCTGACTTTGTCTGGAGCTGGGTTTGGAAGTACCTTCTACCCCTGTGACCTTCAGAGCAGGGAGGGGACAGCCTGGGTACAGCCTCGAGTGAGACCACCAGGACCTCACTGGGCTGCAGCTCCTCCCGAGGGCAGCTCTGATCTCTGCTCTGGGGACAGGGACAGGGCCCAGGGAGCGGCTGGAGCTGGGCCAGGGAGGCTCAGGCTGGGCAGCAGGGAAAGGTTCTTCCCCCAGAGGGTGCTGGGCACTGCCCAGGCTCCCCAGGGAATGGGCACAGCCCCGAGGCTGCCAGAGCTCCAGGAGCGTTTGGACAGCGCTGCCAGGGATGCCCAGGGTGGGGTTGTTGGGGTGTCCATGCAGGGCTGGGTGATTTTGCCCCTCACTTTAAGAAAGGCATTGAGGGGCTGGAGCGTGTCCAGAGCAGGGAACGGAGCTGGGAAGGGGCTGGAGCCCCAGGAGCGGCTGGGGGGGGAGGGAGG
>NW_008238349.1:636543-644951 GCF_000691975.1 Corvus brachyrhynchos
GGAGGTTTGGAGTGCCCATCCCTGGAGGTGGCACTCAGAGCTCTGGGCTGGGGACAAGGTGGGCATCGGGCACAGCTTGGACTCGATGGCCTTGGAGGGATTTTCCAACCTCAGGGATTCTCGGATTCTCCTAAGCTGGGTGCCTTCCAGCCTGGCAGAATAAACCTGCCTGGACCACACAGAGATGGGACAGACTGGGCAGGACAGAACACATGGACAGAAAATATCCAACAATCCATCCCTGAACTGCAAATCTGCTCTGGCTGTGGTTGAGCCCTGCTCTGAGGCACAGCTCCTTCATGCCAGAGCTGTGACACTGATACTCACTGCTTGATTTCTCTACTTGCTCTCCCAGAAAATTTTCAGGTGGCACCTTTCCAAGTACTGGAAATTATGACTTTTCCTTTTTTTATGGCTGAAGCTATAAAAAGCCAAGGGCAAGAGTGTTTTTCACACAATGCTGGATCAAACCCACAGCCATCTATTAGGAGAGAATGTGCACAACCAGTCCTGGCTTTTTCCTAGAGCTGTAAGGATCTTTTAATACACTCCCACATGTGATTCAAAGGGAATTTCACATCTGAGAAAGTAATTTTTTTTTCATTCTTCCACTGTCTTGGTTCCTCTCTAGTTTTGGCTTCAGCTGTTTGACGAAGAAAAAGCCCTACATCTTGCCTCTCTTTTCCTGGCTGTTGTCTGGATGTAGGGCTGAAGCCCATCAAAGCACTCTTTGCAGAAGGTAAAATAATGAACTGCAGTAACACATTGTGCATGCAAGAGAGAAGGAGCTCTTCTGACCTCCTTTGTTTGCAATAAGCAGCAATCACAACAAATAAACAGGCAAGAAACTCTATTTCCCAGCAAATACCACTCTCATAATTCAAGTAGTTTGTTTTTGTCTGCTCAAACGTTGTCCTTCTCCTCAGACTCACTGCATCAAGCCTGGCTGCCCAGCCCAGGGCAGGACACGAGTGACCAGCCCATCCCCACAGATGTGTGCTCAGGGATGTCCCAGGTCCTTGAGGAGACCATCTCTGAGCTCTCCCACTGGCTGCAGTAATATCTGCACATCTCAGACACTTCTGCCAAAGCCAACATGGTCCTGTGGGGGGAGGGGAGAGGAAAAAAGCATTTTGTTTCATTAAAGGAGGCTGTGTAACCTCAGCTTTGGGGAGGAAATGAGATGAGATGAGATGAGACGAGATGAGATGAGATGAGATGAGATGTATGGAGCAGTGACAGGGGCACCTCCTGCCCAAGCTGTGGCAGGTGCTGAGAAAATACCTCATTTCAAAGCCTTGGTACCAGAGAAACCTGAGCCAAAGGCACCTGCAAAGCCAGGGAGTTGAGTTACTGCCACAGCAGAGGAGATCTGCTCTTCCCCACAGGAAAATAAATATGATGGCACGTGAAACTTCTCCATCAGAGCCAACCAGAGGGCACAAACCCCCTGGCACAAACCGTGGCCAGGGTGGGCTCTGCAGGAACATTCTGGATCCAGCACAGGAGAGGGGAAAGCAGGAGTAGTCTCATGGGCAGGAGACTCAATGCCCGGTCTCCTCTTGGGCAGTCCTGATGTGTGTCAGTCACATCCACACTCACCACTCTCCAAAGATGCATTCTGTTGTGGTTATAAAGCCAAAATGGAATTCTTGGGCCCTGCAAGCTGAGGGGAGGCTGAGGCCCCAAGGCAGCCCCACGGCAGAGGGCAGGAGGCCCTGCAGGGATGGGGAGAAGCCCCAAGGGGAACAGGGCCTCTCTCCACCCCACAGTGTGCTCTAGCACTCAGCAAGTGCACACTGAGAGCCCACAGAGGCCACACACGGACCACTTTAGATAAAAATTAAATCAAGGCTTGATTTCGTTTCTTCAAGTTAAGTTGTCAACCAACCACCCAAAGTCTACCCAGAAGCTGAAACTCTCCATGTTCTGCACCATATCCCAAAGAAAGGCTCTCAGCTTGCTGCTCCACAGGACCCTGGTAACAAAGCAGCCGAAGGCAGATGGTGCTGAAAGGCCCAGTTGCTGCCGGGCTCCCATGGCAGCAGCTCCGGAAATAAACGCGTGATTCAGGCACTCGAGACAGGCGTGTGACAGCTCTGAGTCAGCCCCACACACGCCGCAGTTAAACCAAGCCAGCGTGAGGAGCTGTTCCCTCCTGAGCTGATGGCGATGGGAAGGCTCTGCCCAGGGCACCTCTCCAGGCCCAGGGGGCCCACGGCAACCACAGACCGGGTGCTGTGAGAACACAGCAGCAGATCAGGCTCCCAACACCTCCAAAACTTTTCCATCACAGAATCGTGGAATGGTTTGGGTTGGAAGGGACTTCAGAGCCCATCCAGTGCCACCCCTGCCATGGGCAGGGACACCTCCCACTGTCCCAGGCTGCTCCCAGCCCCAATGTCCAGCCTGGCCTTGGCCACTGCCAGGGATCCAGGGGCAGCCCCAGCTGCTCTGGGCACCCTGTGCCAGGGCCTGCCCACCCTCTCAGGGAACAATTCCTTCCCAATATCCCATCCAGCCCTGCCCTCTGGCATTTTTAAGCCATTCCCCCTCATCCTATCACTACACCCCCTTGTCCAAAGTCCCTCTCCATGCATTTCCTGCCGCACATGCAGGACCCCGAGGCAGGCAGGGGAAGGGGTTGTGTCTCCAGGCTGGGAAGCCCTCAAAACATCTGAAAAATCAAACTGTGGGAGTTGCTTATCTCTTACACCATCCTTGATCATCACTGTAATACCTCGAGGATCTCCTGCTGAGAACAGCTGTCAGGAGATTTGCAGAAAAAGCAGGAATTTGTCATCTCCACCCAATGATCCAATAGTCCGAACAATTGTGGGTATTATTTCTCTTAAATCTACCCCTTAATCCTATAATGCCATAAAATACCACTGAATCAGAGCTTAGCAGGATTCCAGAAAGGAACAGACTTTTAAAGAGATAATGAGAACTCCACATTTATATTGGATAGGATGGAAAGGAGAGAACGGGGGAGGCAGAACATACCAGATGGGCAGATTATCTCACAGTTTTCCTTAATATGATTTCTTCAACCTGAAGCATCTGGTAATTCCACTATCAGAGATCAGATACCGGATAAGATGGACAGGCAGGCTGATCTAACAAAGCAATTTTATTTTCTGGCTGCACACAGGAGAGGTTCCCATTAAATCCTGTATCATAGGATAAAACAGAGGTGCATAAAATGCTGTCTCCAAGCAGGGAACATCTGCAGGCCCTGGGATCCCATGTAAATATGCTTCACTTTCAATATAGAAAACAATACATCTCCCTAACCCCCCTATCCTCCCCAGGCAGGCAGTGTGTGCTGAGAATGGATGAACAATAAAACTCACTCAGCAGCCTTATCCTTCAGAGGGTTTTGCAGAAAATTGAAGGAAATCTCTCCAGCTCACTTTTGTGGAGATTTGTGTAGAAGTCCTGCAGGCTGCAGGCAGCACCTTGGGTACTTCCAGCCTGGAAGCAGAGATTGTTTACCAGAACAAGATTTCCTGATTATAGGCAAAGAAATAAACTGTATTTTGGGACTTGTGGTTTTTCCTTCCATTGTTTGTGCTAATTGCAATGAAGAATTAACAGTTTTAGTACAAGCAGTTTAGTACACACAGGAATCTCATCCTAAAGCGACAAAACCCAATCAAGCACCATAGAAATGTCTTCCCAGTGCCCTTCTCATTATGGCACTGTTTGGCAGCAAGTTCTGGGTTAACTCACCCCAAAACACCAGTCCTGCCTTATTTGGCCCAAGGACAAGCTTTCCCAGCCATCCAAACTGGAATCTATTCTTTGATTAACTGGAAAATCTCATGCACACCCAGCACAGCCCTTCCTGCTCAGCAGAGGGTCGGGATCAGGAACATCAGTGAGGTCCAGGTGTGAACAGGCACAGCTCCTGTTTGGAATCAGCTCCACACACGTCATTCCATGGATCCAGAGCATCAGCACCACTGCTCTGGGAACCAGCCCAGGGCAACACCCAGTCCTCTCAGTGGGGAACAGCAGGGAAGAGTTTCCACCTCCCAGCACAGGTGAGCAGCCCCAGCAGCAAGGGGGTAAGGGAAAGGGGAATGGGGAAAGCAGAAAAGGGGAAAGGGAAAAGAGGAGAGGGGAAAGGGGAGGGGGAAATGGGAAGGAGAAAAGGGAACAGGAAAGGAGAAAGGGGAAGAGAAAAAGGAAAGGGGAAAGAAGGAAGGGGGGAGGTAAAAGGGAAACAGAAAAGATGAAAAGGGAAGGAGAAAGGGAAAGGGGGAAGGAGAAAGGGAAGGGGAAGAGGAGAAAGGGGAAGGGATAAGGGAAGGGGAAAGAGAAAGGGGAAAGGGAGAGGGGAAAAGGGAAGGGGAAAGGCAGAGGATAAAGGGAAACGGATAAGGGAAGGGGAGAGGGGAAGAGGTAAGGAAGGACAAAGAGGAAGGGGAAAGGGGAAGGAAATCTCTCAGCTGAAGCAAAGATGATAACCCAAACAACTAGAAAGTGACACCACAATTCCCCAAATCAGGACAAACAAGGTATTTTGCCCCAGCTCCTGGTGCTGGGAAAGACCTGACCTTCTCCTGAACATCACCCTCACACCTCTGGGACCATTTTCCCCAGGGAACCTCCCTCCTTTCTCTGCCTCTGGGCAGGACTGAGAGGCCCTGAGCTGTGAGCTGGGCTGGCTCCTCCTCACCAACAGCACCTGACATCCCTCGGAGCAGGCATATCTGAGTCCCTGGACCCTCAGTGATGCTGACCACGAGGTGCAGGGAGCCTGGAGACACAGAAATACACACAAAATGTGCCAAACTTCCCCTAAACTCTCCTCGCTCTGCTTCCCTTCGGCCACAGGCACAAAGAGGGAGCAGGAGCAGGCCTCAGAGCTCTGACCCAGCACTCAGGGCACGGACACCTGGCCACGTGAATCTTTCCTTAAAAAGAGGGAAAACAGAGGAAAGGATGGGGAGTGCCAGCCTGTGCCAGGACCAGGCCCAGTCCATTGGCATTCCAGACACTCAGCAGCCTTTAGCTGAACCACACAGGCTTCACTATTATATTTAAAACTACTACATGCTTTGTAATGCTTATCAGCTGGAGGGTTTTCAACAGTTTTTCTCCACTAATGCTGCAATTTCAAAGCCATTTAGGCTAATTTCCCTTTACTTGAATCTATTTTAATCAGAGACCAGGATACTTGACTTAAATGGTTTGTGTTCAACCCTTCATAAAATCAGCCATAAACCTGAATGCACTAAATAGCAAGGGAGCCCTGAAGCCAGAAGTAGGAAAAGCTGAAACTTTCCAAACTCTCCAGCAAACTCCAGCCTAACCAACTGTTCTCTTGCAGTACCAAGATAATTGATCCCCAAAACAAAAAGAAAACCAATAAACAAAACGCACTCCTGAAATTCTTACACAGATAAAAGGCACTAAGTTGTGCAGCTGCAGTCAATACCCACAAGTTCTCTCCCAAGTCTCAGCCCAGCTCCAAACTGAAGCATTTTTAATGAACTGCTGTGCCCTGTCCTCTCCCCCACTCTCCCATGGAATGATGGACAGCGGAACTGAGGAAAAATACAACGCGAGCCTAAAAATGTCAGAATTAATCCTTTTCTTCCCCCAAAATCTGAAAAGAAACATTACTTCTCAAATTAATTCCCACCAAGTAATGCTGGCTCTGCTGGAAGTCAGAGTTGTGGATGAGAAATGGAAATCAGCAGCTCAGCCTCAGGTAAGTGCTGGAGAAGGTCTCGCTCCAAGGATTCGGCATGGTGCCGGGATTTGCATATCAGAGAGGCAGAGGTGCAATTTGCACCTGCAATTCAGCGTGCCTGGAGGAGCTGCAGCAGCAAAATGCAGGCTGGGCCTCCATTCCTTTGGAAACTCATCCAAGGATTTCTGCTCTCAGTGGCTGACAGCCCGGAATGCTCCAAGGGGCTGCTCGGGATTCAGGCAGCACCCGGTGAGGGGAAGGAACAAGAGCTGCCCCTGCTCCCAGAGCCTGGACAAGCTGCCAGCACCTGGGGACACAGAGCTGCATCCCTGGCTGCATGATCTTCAGTGCTCTGCAGATGCCAGGCAACAGCTTTGTCACTGCCCCAATGGCACAGTGATTGGGCACGGATCTTTCACAATTGAAACCTCTCTCAGCTCATTTTTTTATCAGGGATTTCACTCCAGGCCTGGACAAACTGACACTTTCCTATTTTGAAGAACACTCTGGCAGCTGTATCTAAAATGAACCTTCACAAAGATAAACTTGCAGCATGTCTTTCCTCCTCCCCTTAACAAAATGATGTGTCACCTCTTTTAAAGCCTCTTCTGTGCTGCTTGGCAGGTAAACACCACCAGCACCTTAAAAGCTCAATCAAAAAAAGGAGAGGAAGGATATTGTCACTGTAAAAACTCCCTTTAAAGGCCCAGATCTCCAGCTGGAGATCCCAGAGTGTCCCAGGAGGATCCCTGTGCTGAGAGGAGCCCAGGGCCTCCAGAGGTCCTGCAGGGACATGAAGGAGCTGACAAGGAGGGAGAATCTCTGCACACTTTTACAGGGTAATAAACACCAAAAGCTCAGTGAAAGCAGAGCTGAGCTTCTGATGGCACCAATTCCACCCAAAATCCTGTACTGTTTTAGGAAAACAGAGACAGACTGGGAAGAAATTCACTGCTTTCCCCTGATAAATCATCTTGATGAACTCTCTCACTCTCACCAACTACCTGAAACAAGGGTGGGGCCAGGTAGGGATCACTTTCTTCTCCCAGGTACAACTGACAGAACAAGAGGAAACGGCCTCAAGCTGCGCCAGGGGAGCTTCAGGTTGGATATTGGGAATTATTTCTTCCAGAAGGGGTGGTCAGGCCCTGGCACAGCTGCCTAGGGCTGGAGTGGAGTCCCCATCCCTGGAGGGGTTTAACAGCCCTGTGGATGTGGCACCTGGGGACATGGGGCAGTGGTGGCCTTGGCAGTGCTGGGGAACAGTTGGACTCGATGATCTTTGAGGGCTTTTCCAACCTCAGTGGTTCTGTGATTCCACGAGCTCAGTTCCAGCCCAGCCACCCCAGCCTGAATGATGAGGGAAGAGCCGACAGCACCAAACCTGAGTGTGAAAGCCACTGGCACTTCTGGTGCTCAGGTGACAGCTGAACACAACCACTCCCTCCTGGAGCACCTGGCACTCACTTGGTTGGGCGATAATCCGGGATGGAACGGTCCAGAGAAATCTTCTCGCTGAGGTAGGAGTTGTAGCCATACTTCTCATGGGGTCCCTTTGCTTTCTCCTCCTCCTCAGGGGACAGGGTGGCTGGGAGGCCACCCTTGCCACGGCCACCATAGCCCTCAATGAGGCCAAGGGACTTGGACAGACCTGAGGGAAAACAAAAACATCATCACTGGTAAAACTCATCATTGGAAAAACCCATCCTTGCTAAAACCCATCCCTGCTAAAACCCATCACAGGTAAAACCCATCACAGGTAAAACCCACCCTTGGTAAAACCCATCCCTGCTAAAACCCATCACAGGTAAAACCCATCCCTGCTAAAACCCATTGCTGTTATTTCCCAAAGAAACAAGACTACTCCAAAACTCCTGGGTGTTTGGGTTCCTGGGTGTTTTGGGTTGGTTTTCTGCAAACATTCCAAATTCTCCTTCTTTGGCCCAGCGCTGGAACAGAAGTGACTCAAGTCTTGCAGTTCCTCGTGGCTCAAGCACGCTGCTCCTGCCAGCCCTGCCCCTGGCGGGCAGCTGATAACCTGTCCCAGGATCTGTGTATTTATTCAGTTGGTGGGGAGGTGATTCAGGCCTCCTTCCCACTCTTGGAGAGGTAATTACATGGAAGGTTAGATGTCCCCAGGAGAGGGATAGGTTGAACACAGAGCAGGAATAAAATAGGGTTGGTTAAGTGCCTGCTGAATGAATTTTTGCTCAGTGTGAACAGTGAACAGCATACAAATGGTACGGATTTAGAAACAATTTCCCCTCAAAGCTTTCTTATCTTTTAAAGTACAGCATTCCCAGACCCTTATCAAGGGGAATTATTTATTTATATCTGTATAGCTGAAGGACATAGGCAAAGTTCAAAATGAGCTGCACATAAAGAACTCCATGGATGATCTGTGGTGCCTGTGGGAAGCCGAGTCCATGCTCATGTTATTATTCATTAGACAGAACACCTGCAATTTTAATATTTTTCATTAGCAGAGATTCAGTCTCCTTTTGTCAGAAACATAAAAATAATAATGATGGATTCTGTTTTGCTTTTTTGTCTGTTTGGTTGCTTTTTTTTCCTAACAGACACCAGGGTATATTCCCATTGTTTCAATGACAGAGGCCTGACAGAACAGGACAGGTTTTGTCACCTCCGAAGCTTCTGAAGGGACAATAACCTTGAGGCTGGTCCAGCTCCCAAACCTGCC
>NW_008238349.1:645421-648053 GCF_000691975.1 Corvus brachyrhynchos
CAGCTCCCACCCCTGCCACTGACTTCCATTGTCCTGGACAAGACATTCCTGCCTCCCCACAGATTTAAACACTTTTTTCCTCAAAAAGTAGCACTGAGAGGCAGGAAAAAATCAGCTGGGAATGTAAATCACAGTCGGAAGCACAGTTTGAAGAATTATTATTAATTATTTTTATTATTATTATTATTATTATTCCTTCTGACAAGGAAGCTCTGAACATCCTTCCCTGCTCCACCAGAGCTGACAGAGCCCCTCTGACCACACTGGGCTTGATTAGGTTTTGTCTGAGGACAGCAACAACAAATCAACTGCCAGAGTTTGCTGGCTGTGACGTGGGGATGGATCCCACATCCAAGCTGCCTTTCCCAGCTCCAGGCTCAACAGGAGCCAGTGATCACTCAGGAAGGCTGGGAAAGGAGGCACTCTGCGGCCTGCAGAAGGTCAGCAGATCCCTCTGTGAACTTCCCAACCCCAAATGCTTCCACTCCAGGAACCCTCAGCATCTCCCAGTTTGCTTTTAAAGCTTAATTTAACTTTTCTTGATTCATTTGAACCCATTTCTCACTGCCCCAGTGCTTCTGCTTTTGGTGCTTTGAAGGCACACACCTGTAAGAGGGGCTGCAGGGAAGTGGGGACTTCCTGAGGAGGGCAGAGGCTCCATGCATGGAGGACACTCAGTGGGATGTGGGAACCAGGAACATCCCAGCACCTGGCTCTGCTTAGAGCAGGTTTTAAAAACACAAGCTCTGGTTATTATCAACACTAATAACAGATAATTAACTCAGACACCAAGGCAGTGCTTCTCCCAGAGCTCCACACTTGAAGCCAGCAGGGAAAGATGATCCCTCCAAGGCTAATCCATCCCCCACAAGATCCCAGTCAGCCTCCAGAGGTTCTTATCTCTGGCTCAGCTAAGGGAATTGTGCTCCCAACCACAGCACCTCGGTGAAGGACCTGGAATTCGAGGTGAGGAACCTCCCTCTGTTCACAACACCACCAGCCACAGAGGCCACGCCGGCCTGGGGGCCTGAGCTGCCCTTTGCAGCAGTAGGAGATGCCAGGAGCAGGGATGTCTTTGCCAGGCAATTCAAACTGACAGGCTGGGTGCCCTCTCCAAGCAGCCAAATTCCAATCCTGCTCCACCAGGAGAGGGATGGGAGCTGCTGGACAGCCCAGGACACCTGCCCTGCCCACCTGAGCTTTTATCACACAGTTCAGGTACCCCAGTGCCCACTCTGTGCCTCCCAAAGCACAGCCAAGGCACGGGCAGAGCCAACCCGTGCTCCCAGGCTCGGTGGGAAGCTCCGGGGCAGGGTCCTGCTGAGCTCTGCTCCCTACAGAGGCACCAGAGAAAGGCCAAACATGACTTTATACCCACCAGCTTTGAGTGGCAAACCTGTAATGCCATTAACTGCTTTATTCCAAACCACAATCAGGGCAACACTCAGATCCCAGCACACATTTCTCTCTGCTCACTCGGTTTGTTCATGATTTCTGCATATTCTGTCCTTCTACTACTCCAAGTCAGTAAATGCTGATAAACCAACATCATTTAACCAAAGGAATCAATCAAATGGATCCATTTGTGCTGGGCAGGGCTCACCTCGAGCCCACCATCCTCCCTTCCAGGAGAGCACCAGGACAGGCCCGCAGGGAGAGTCATGGAGGTGAATATTCCCAGGTGGGATGTGCCAGGCAGGATCCTCTGGCTGTCTCTGTGCTGGTTAAACATTTCCTCTCCAGTCCAGGCTGTCAGGAGGGCTCAGCAATGTCACTTTGGTGTGTGGCACTCAAAGCAGGAATCAAGGAACGTTTGGCCAGGAAGATAATCCATGTCCAAACAGAACAGGAGATTTGTTTCCAGCTGGCTGAAAAGGTGCCTCAGGAGAGGCAGAGCTGAAAACAAATGGTCACAGCCCATCCTCATCCAGTCAATCCATTCACTGGCTTTTATTCACCACATTTTTGGGCACCTTTCTATGAACTTGAGGTGCCTCTGCTGTGATGTCAGGAATTGCCCTGAGCCCAGCCCATGTGGCTGCTCAGGATATTCTGGGATTCCATGAAACCTGCTTGAAATTGGCCTGGAAGGGCCAGATGTGACACACAGAGACACCATGAGCGAAACAGAGCAAGAGCATGGTGCCATCAGCTCATTTCCTGGGAGAACAGGGCTGAAAGCACAGAGCCAGGGCTGTTCCCGAGTCACAGGGCGAATCCTTTGTCATTCCGGGCAGGCACAAAGCAGGAGTGCTGAACCTCTGCCAGGAAGTCTCTCCTGATGCCTGCTCCAGCCTATCTCTAGTGATAAACACCACTAATCCCCACAAAAACTCTTGATCTTTGGAGTGAATTCAGCCTCCAGGGAATTCTGCAAGCTCAGGAGATGGGAACAGGCTGCATGGAGATGAGGACTTGGTGCAGATCCCAGCTCTGAGCAGCCACGAGCTCCACTCATCCCAAAGCCCCACTCACCCAAACCAAAACCAGGACTTTTTTTTTTTTCAGGATCTCCTAAAAATTCAGAACTTTGGAACAAATAGAATATATTGCTATTGTACTGCAGGAATAGAAGGGAAAAGAAAAACCACAACACCACTTGGAGCTGCCAAGATCTGAGCCCTTCCTGCTG
>NW_008238349.1:648074-657829 GCF_000691975.1 Corvus brachyrhynchos
CAGGGGATCCCTGGGGACTGGCAGGGGGTGGGTTTCTTCAAGATGATATGAAAATTTAATCTCTACAGCAAAAATATTCCTAGACTGAGCACAGTTAGAGTAAATATATCCGGTTCTTCTCAAGCTGAGTGTATTTCAGGAGGAGCCAGGAGTTTTCTAGGACAGAGAAAACCTTTAGTGAAATACAATCTAATGTGATTCCCAGCCTTCATTTCCAAAGGCTCCCCGGGAGCTAGAGGGGGAGAAAAGCTTTTTGCTCCACATCAGCCTGGATGAAGGAAAACATTAACCCTCCCATACAACCCTCAGCTGAGGAAATTTGTGACTGAGGGGGCTGGGGAAGAAGGAAGAGCCCTGAAATGAAAAGGCATTTCTGAGAAACAGGTGCTGAGTGGGGGCAAGGAAGGAAAAGAACATCAACCTTGCAGTGCCTAAGGGGGTCACAGGGGGCTGGAGAGGGACTTGGGACAAGGGATGGAGGGACATGACAGGGGGAATGGCTTAAAAATGACAGAGGGCAGAGTTAGATGAGATATTGGGAAGGAATTCTTCACTCTCACCCTGGTCTGGGACGGGGGGCTGGGGCCAGCCTGGGACAGTGGAAGGTGTCCCTGCCATGGCAGGGGGTGGAACTGGATGACCTTCAAAGTCCCTTCCCACCCAAACCATTCTGGGATTCTAATAAAGGAAAGATATTTGGAAAAGCAAAATTTTTAGCTGCATCCTTCTGTATTTATATCTCCTGCAGCACGAGCTACAGAGCACACACAGCTCAGGGTGAAAGCCACATTCCAATAGGGAAGAGGAACACAAAGCCCCCCTTCTCCAGAAGAAATAAATAAATAATACTGAAATAGTCCTGGAAAGCACAGGAACCATGAAAACAAAACCAAAGCAGATGTCTCTGCAAAGTGCAGCCCTTACTCACTTAAGCACAGTGCATTTTCCTGCCCCAAGAGCTCTCACAGGGGTGTTTGTTCCTGGCCTAAGTCAGCCACAGAGCTGAAGGCCACCAAGCAATCTCTGGCGTGGGGAAAAAGCCAAACTGGGAGGTAAATGGCCCAATGTGGGAGTGTGTGACCTGGAGGGGACAGAGAGAGAGAGGACACAGCAGAGAGCCTCTCAGGGCATTGATGAGAACCAGCTACAAAGGGCACAATGTCCCAGGAAATGCTGGAAATGATGGGAACTGCTGAAGTTTTTAGTGCTGTGCTGCTGATCGCTGCAACACAGACTGTTAAAGGGAGGGCTCATTGCTGAAAAGGGGCATTGGCAGAAGAACAGGCACTTTCAGAAGAACAGGCTGCTTTCCTCTGCAGCTTTGGTGGAACCTGGGGCATGGGATTTTCTCTCCTTGCAGCAGTTTTTCCACCATTTTAGCCGGTCTTTGCTCAGAGCTGTTGTTTTTGGGGTAAATAACTCCCACTCCTCTGGCTGTACCTGTGTGCCAGGGAACGCTGTGCTGCCACAGGGCTGTGGGAACTGGGCAGGGAATACCAAACACAGCTGAGCCTGGCAGCTTCCCTTGCTGTTACTGCCTCCCCAAAGCATCCTTATAGTCCTGCAGGGGAAACTAAAAGTAGCAGTAAAGGGATCACAAGCTGAGAGTTTGCTTTCTCCTGGGGAAAAAAAAAAAAAATATATATATATAAAGTTTTAAAATGAGCTTAAACAGTAGAGCCCAGTGAAAAGCCAGCATTTCCCTGAACCCTGTACAATTCTATTCACTGTACCTGCTAAATTGACTTTTTCCAGGGCTGACCACTTATCAAAAGGTTATCCCCCAAATCAGATGCTGCAGCTAAAGGGTCAGTGCTTCCCCTTCCACTGAACAGTCCTTTTCCAGCAGCTGGATTTTAGCATATCAGAACATCTCCCCCAGGGCACAGAGCTGCCTGCTGTCCTTCACCCTGCAAATGATGTGTTGGTTTGCTGCAGAGATTACCATGAGCATGGTGACTTTCAAAAGTGGGGGGGTCAAGAAAACTCCCACCCTCTGCCTTCACGCTGAATGACAAATGGGAACTCAGAAAAAGCAGCAGATGAATGGGCCCAGGCTTGGCAAGCAGGGATTTTAGCAGACACAGACTGGAAATAGAACATATTTTACCTGTACTCCAACATATTGCATCTCTGAAAAAGCTCCTGCCTATGAAAAATAATGTGAATAATGCTGGCTGAAATGAATTTGTCCAACAGAGCATTAAGATTTCACTTAAATAATTGTGACAGGTGGGGGTGAGGGAATTGAACCCATTTTCTTGCAGCCCAGCCAGGCAAGGACAAAAACCAGGATGGGAACAGCTCATTGCTAAATATATTTAATAATACAACCTTTTTAATGCCAGGCTGGATGAGGCTTGGAGCACCCTGGTCTGGTGGAAGGCGTCCCTGCCCATGGCAGGGGGGGAATGAGATGAGCTTTAAGGTCCCTTCCAACACAACCACTCTGGGATTCTCTGATTTAAGCTTAGATTGAATGACGACCTGTAGAAGAATGTTTTAAACCCAGCAGTGCTTAAATCATTATGGGAACAGTCAGAAACATCAAGGTTTCTCCCCACCTTGCACTCCTTGGAAAGGAGGGAGAAGGGAGCACGGTCACTGCACAGGCTTGAAGTCTCGTGTGAAATGTTTAAGCACAAATATACATTTATATATCCACACCCACAGGGATTCAGAAAAGAAGTTTTCTTATCAAATGGGAATGGAAACAGAGGGAAATTACCTTTGGAGCCAGAGGGAGGATGAGCACCCAGAGCAAGGACAATACAGTCATCAGGACAATGTCAAAGCCTATTTAGCCTATTACACTACCAAGTTCTGCTTCCAAATTATCATTTCCCAATCAAGATTTGCCCCTGGCACAAAATAACAGAAATCCTTCCCCAGGCTGAGGCTATTTAGTTCTGAGGAATGATTTATTTGGTTCCAACACCTGGGACTAGTAAAAGAGCTTGGACATCGCTCTGTCCTCCCTGAAAGTCCAAAAATAGTGGCATTTACCACTCTGTTCACATTGATGAAATAACTTGTTGAAAAAGGCAGAACTTGGCAGCAGAGCTGGTGCAGAGCAGAAATCCATCAGCTAAAGAAAGCTCTGTGCAGCTCAGCACTGCTGCCACGGGAGTCTCAGGCAGAGAGACCTTGTTCAGACACAAAACACGAGACTGAAGGTGATTCATGTCCCAGGGAGAACCTGCACACGTGTGAGGCGTTCCTGGCGATGTGAGAGCAATGCCCTTCCCTGTGGGTACAGCCACCAGCACCCCAGGAGCTGTCCTGCTGCTGGACCGCCCCTCCCAAAGGGGAAATCCCACTCAGGAAGCCAATCCCTTACAGCTGTTACAGGTTTGTCCCAAAATGACCAGTTACACCCCACTGCCCTTCGTGTTCATTCACATTCACAGCACCCGCAGCTGCCTGGGAATTCTGGATAACAGCCTGGGATCCAGGAGCAGGGAGGGATGAAGGGTGCTGGCAGAAAAGGTAAAGAAAAGAGTTTGTTGCAGCAATCTGACCTGCATGTCATGACACAAATACAAATTTACACCTCGGACTGACATATGGGATCATCACATTCTGGAAATACTGGAGGAAAGGGAGGAAAAAGAGGCGAAAAAGAGCAGATCACAGCGTGTAACAAAAAGGAAAATCAGGGTTAAAACCATCGCTAAGATCATTTAGTGAGACAGCTGACTCCAGTTACACCACACCTGTGTTTGAGATGTCAGAGAACTCCAGAGAACTGGCTTTAGTGAGCCCTGCCTAAGGGCTGCTTTCAGGGATTCAGTATTCCTGGGATTCAGGCACAAGCATTTCCCCACCAACACACAGCAAGGTATTTCCATGAGCTGGTCAGAACAGTCCAGAGCAACCTTCCCATTGGCTTCTCCCTGGTCTGTTCCTCCACAAAGCACCACCATGCCCAGGCAGCAGTGAGAAAGCACAGCGGAGCCTCAGAGAGGGGAGGGAGCTCTGTGAAGAGCACCCAACACAAAATCCCAGACTCGTTTAGGTTGGAAAGGACTTTAGATCCGATCTCATCCCCACCCCTGCTCCCAGCCCCAATGTCCAGCCTGGCCTTGGACACTGCCAGGGATCCAGGGACAGCCACGGCTGCTCTGTGCCAGGGCCCCCCAGCACAGCCAGGGACAAGTGAGGAGACCCAAGCAGGGAGAGATGAGATGCCCCACAGAGCAGAGCACATCCCCCAGCACAGCCCACCAGGACAGCAGCTTCATCCAAGGCACCAGAAGCACATCTGCAAGGCTAGAGCACCCTTGGTGAGACCTCTGCCATCAGCAGCCTGGGCTCAGTGCAGTTCCAGGACCTTCATCTCCACCACTGTCACTCGGCAGACAAAACACTCCACAGGCTCCTCCCTCTAGCCTTTGGGCCATTTCCCCCTCCTCAGACGCCAGGCCCATGCTGGGGGAGCAGGGCTGGCTGCTCCAGCCCAGCCTGAGCCTGGGGTCACCTGCTGAGGCTCCAGGACCACAGGGGCTCTGGGCCCACGGCTGCTGCTGTGGATGCTCCGTGAGAGGAGGATGGAGGGAATTATGCCAGGCTCTCCTCACCCTGCCAGCAGCCAGGGGAAAGAGCCACACTAAAAGCTTTGCCCAGCCATCCATCTGCTGGGAGGGAACCCACAGGGAGCTAAAACCTGATGAGAAATCGTAAGGGGAGTCTGTATTAGCAGCTACCAAGGCCACAGAGCACAACCCACGGCAGGGCCTGACGCTACAGATCTGACACTGTTCCAGTAACTTCAGAGATCAATCCAGGGCCTGTCACCATTCCAAAGACAGACAAGGTCCCTGGCCCCGGCACCTAACGGGGTATTGATTCTCCACACACCTGAGTGCGAGCTTTGCTGAAGGGTGGGCTTTGCTGAAGCCCCCAAACCGTTCCCAGCCATGTGCCTGGCTCGGTGCCTGTGGGTGGCTCGAGACACAGGAGCTCGAGGGAGCAAGGCCAAGGGCAAAAACAACCTTGCACATTTACACCGGGCAGCCAAGGGCCCATTTGGGTGATGAATTAAGCAATTACCTGCAGCTTTACTTTTAGGAGGCAGGCTGCAATTCAAGCAAGAGAGAACTTATCTTGCTCTCCTCTCTGAGCTGCCAGGACATCGCTCTGGCAGGACACTCTCCTACGTGCCAGGCTGCTCAGAGGCCATGGCAGGAGCAGCTCTGTGCCCAGGGAAATCACAGACATCCCATTACTGGGAGTCTTCAAGGTCAGGCTAGATGGGGCTTTGAGTGACCATTGGAACAAGATGATCTTCACAGGTCCTTTCCATGCTGAGGTTGGAAGAGTCTGGAAACTTCTTTACTACAGGCAGTTTCAGAAGTTCCCAAACTCTTCCATCCTCAGCAGCAAAACATCAGCCCTCACATTTGTGCTCAGGGAGTGATTTCAGAGGCCAAACTGCAAACTGTTCATCCGCAGGTAGTCACTCCCACCACCACTCCGGGCTCAGGCAGACCTTTTGTTGAGCTTTCATTGCTGCTTTTATCCTCCAGTGCAAAATTTCAGTTCTTTGGGTAACGCAGTCCATTCCCACCCAACCATCACGACCCTTCTGCTTCCAGGCAGAGCTGCTGCTTGGGCACAGAGATGTCAAACTTCAGTGCCAGTCCAAAACCACACAGCCAAAGGTGGAGAAACAAGGATTTCCTAAATCCACCTTTTCCCAGAGTAGCTGTGAGTGGAGTTGCACCTGCAGTGTGATGGGATTACCACAGGAACTGGAGCAGAACCACGGGAACAAGCATGGAAGCGGGGAAAGAACAGAACCCACAAAAACACAAGCCAACAGTTTCTGAACCCCATTCAAAGGTTATAAATAATATTTAGCATTTTTATTTTCACAAGGAATCTGTGATTTCCAGATCGTGTCTCTATAGCAAGCTGTTAGTGTTTGTGCTTTCCTCCAATGCATGTGCCTATTTTCCTTCTGAAAACATTTCCTCTCTGTATAGATTGGCCTCTTGGAAAGGGGAAAATCGTTGCCATTTGGCAAGATAAGAAATGAAGAAACCCCACAGTGGAAGTGCAGACGTCATCAGTGCAAAAGTGGCTGTTCAGGTTTTGGGCTGACTTTTGTGGGTAGGTGGGAGGTTACATAACGCTGTGAGCCCCGTGCACAGGGCACCCCCTCCACAGAGCCCTGGGAGAGGCAGAAACTGCAGATGGTCACCAAAACACCTCCCAGGCTACAGCACCTTACAGAGGCCTCCCTGTTTCCCACTCCTGAAGTGTGGGGAAGGGAGGAAAACGCGGGTGGTGTTTGTAACCCAAGGCCCAAGCAGAGTTCAAGGTCACTGAGACAGGCTGGGCACCAGGGGACAAAGAGGGGACGTGGGGGTGTACCCTGAGAGCCCCACTTGCACAGGGGCCCTCAGAATGCTGCCAGGTTTCTCCAGAGGGGCCCTTTGGTCCAAATAATCCCTCCCTGGGCTACCTCGAATGTGCTCATTCTTTAAAGACCAACAGATCAGAGAAGGGATGACATTGCCCAAAATTGGCTTTCCCCAAAAAAGAATGTAATTTTGATGTGAGCGTGGCTGCAGAGAGAGGGTTTACAAGTGCATCATCAGCAAGTGTGTACAAGCTTCATCCCACTCATGGCATTTTACTGAGCTGTGAACGCACTAATTACTTTTTAAGGTCAAGAAAGTCCATTTGGCAAGGGTTTGCTTGGTGCATTTAACTTCTGTGCTCAGGCACTGTCCTCACTCAGTGCCCAAGCCCATTTACTGCTGGTTTTGGGGTGTGCACTCAGTGCTCTCAGACACACAGAGCACCCCAGAGAGTGCTTGTGCTCTTCAAGCTCCTTCCGTCTGTTTGTGCTCTGCCAATGGGCCGTAGGGGTGACACGGCCAAAGCCAGAAATAAAGGAGCTAATTTGGCCATTAGAGAGAAATCTTCTCCACTGCAGTGCCTTTATCCCTGCACACATCTGCAGTCTCCTGCCAAACACGGCAGCCACGGAGCCGGGCTGCTTTATGTAAGGGATGCATTGTTGGAATGAGCACAGCAGACGCCTCCTGGACACAAACCTGGCATTGTCCCAGTGCCACCCAGTCTCTGTGTGGGGAAGGCAGAGCTTTGTGTGCATCCAAGGACCCTGCTACCAAACCCAGCTCGCTGAAACCACTCAAGTGCTCAAGGAAAGCATGAGCTGAACTGCTTTGCCTCGAGGAGTGAGCCGGAGCTCACCCTCCACCATCCACGCACATCTGAGAATGGTTACACTGCTCAGCATTGGGAACAGCTCCTCAGAGGCCCCAGATCTGTGACTGTTTAACTCTGTGTTTCTGTAGAGAGCTTCTGATGATAGACACTAAGTGCTTTAAAACCATAATTAATGCTCAAAGCACTCCTGAGAGGCAGCTAAATATAGGAGTGGGAGTTTCAGCTACCTGGAGTAGGACTGTCCTTGATCCTTTGTAGAACTCTTGGTACAATTCACAGTATAATAGGGTCTCGGTCCCATTGTGTTTGAGGCTCCCAGAGAATTCAGGGGAAAACACACCTCACTCCTTATCTAGGTGTCAAACACAGAAAATAGTTTATCCAAGGTGACTTAGCCAAGGATTAGTGTTTACAGACAGAACCTGATCTCTTAGGAAATTAGAGAAAGGAAATTCGAGAACCTGCCATGGCAGGGGGTTTCCTCCAGAGGCCCTGCCCTCTGGAGTGACCACACCAAGTGACAGGTGGCACCTGAGCACTGACCACTCTGCTTTGGCTGCCAACCCCTGGCTCTGTGGCTGATCTGGAAGGACCAGATCAATCCAGAGGGCCTTGGCCACTCCAGCACTTCACAGGATCCCATTTTTAGCCGAAGAGGAGCGTCTGGAGCTGTTTTGTGAGAGCCAGGTGTTCAATGAGAAGAAGCCCCTGAGCTGGATCATGCACCCAGGTGTGTGGTGTCCCCATGGGCCTCCCTCAGCCTCGTGCCCTGTGGAAGGGATTCCCAGATGTCCTGGGGAGTGCCACCAGTGCCAGGACAGTGCACCCCTGCCACTGCATTTTTCACTTGGGGAGCAGAAGGCAAAGAGGACTCACAAAACGTGGCCTTTGCCAATCCTTCCCTCTGGAGGAGCTGCATGACTTCCCAGGCCAGCACAGTCCTCATCTCCATTCTCCTTCCCACCCTCCCAGCCCTCCAACACACACACACCTCCTTCTTCTGTCATTCCATCCTGCCTCCATCTCATTTCCACCCCTCTGAGTTCCAGTCTCCTTCCACACCACATCCCCTGAACACTTCAGTCCTTGCTCCCCACAGTCCCCTCCTGTCCCCAGCACTGCACATCCTCTGACCTGCCCTGGAGCAGCCAAGATCAGGCCTGAGACTCCCACCCAGACTGCCATGAGTACTAATTAATTCCCCCTAAAACCCGTGCTAATGAGTAACCCTGCAGCTGCCCAGCTCACAGGCAGTGACTGCTCTTTTTGTGTTGATACTTACAGTTTAAAAAAAACCTCTAAATGCCTTCCCATTGCTTGTCCTAGACAGGCAGGGAGAAATCCAAATTGTTAAGGCCATATTTTAATTAATTCCCAAACTGATAATCTTAAACAATTTGGGAAGTATCTTGCAACAGCTCAAAGTGAATTATATCCTCCCCTCCCTCTTCCACCTCCCTGAGGAACACAATCAGCACCCACCTGCCAAAGCTTGGCCCTCCTCACCCTGCAGCAAAGTGAAGGAGTTAAGAAGGAGGAAATATTAAGGGTATTTCCCTTCTGAGCAAAGCAGCTCCTGCTTCAGATGGGCGTCAAGAGAGAAACCACAAGCATTACTTCCACTTCTCCATGTTTACTTATTAAGGAAATCCCATTTTTGGACAACACCTAAGAGCAACTTGGATCTGTAATTCAAAGAGAATAACAAATGGTGAGCAGGAAGTGAGGAAAGGCAAGTTTTGGGCTCAAGTCTTGCATTTCCTGTACACACTTTCACAGTGGAAGGTGACTGACATCTTTCCAGGATCTGCCACTTTTTTCTTCCGTCTTGCCTTGGCCAAGCCTTCCACACCCCCAGTGTGCAGACTGTGTTGTCCTTGGGGAAAGGACATATTTTAATTAATTCCCAAACTGATAATCTTACACAATTTGGGAAGTATCTTGCAACAGCTCAAAGTGAATTATATCCTCCCCTCCCTCTTCCACCTCCCTGAGGAACACAATCAGCACCCACCTGCCAAAGCTTGGCCCTCCTCACCCTGCAGCAAAGTGAAGGAGTTAAGAAGGAGGAAATATTAAGGGTATTTCCCTTCTGAGCAAAGCAGCTCCTGCTTCAGATGGGCGTCAAGAGAGAAACCACAAGCATTACTTCCACTTCTCCATGTTTACTTATTAAGGAAATCCCATTTTTGGACAACACCTAAGAGCAACTTGGATCTGTAATTCAAAGAGAATAACAAATGGTGAGCAGGAAGTGAGGAAAGGCAAGTTTTGGGCTCAAGTCTTGCATTTCCTGTACACACTTTCACAGTGGAAGGTGACTGCAGGACTGCACTTGCTCTTCAGTGCTGCTTTTCCAGTCTAAAGCTTCCCATCACACCAGAAATTCCCATCCTGCTTCCCCTTTCCCACAGTCACCCTGTGCTCACAGCCCTCCGGCATCTCCACAGCCAAGTGGCTTCCAGCCCATCCCCACGCACAAATCCTGCCCTGTGCACCAGCCAGCCCTTCCTTTTCCTTCCTTTTCCTTCCTTTTCCTTCCTTTTCCTTCC
>NW_008238349.1:657896-666753 GCF_000691975.1 Corvus brachyrhynchos
TCGAGGTCCTCAGGAACATCCTCCAGTGCCACCGACCTGCTCCAGTGCCTTTTTCCTCTCAGAGAGGGAATATTGGTGTTTCTGGCTATTAAAGCATCTAATGGCAGCATTCATCCCCCTCTTCCTCAAAACTGACCCTTCTCACTTCACCCTACCAGCAGACAACCCTGGGTACCAAAACCCTTTTATTCTGCACATCCAGGTTTTATTCCTCTGGATACATTTGTCTTCAGTTTTCAAATTATTGATGGAAACATTGCCTTCAGAAACCCAGAATCCAAACCACCAAGGTGAACATCTTCAGGGGCTGGTGCTGATTTGGCATCAACTACAATTCAGCCTTGAAACAAAGACTGCAGGACTTTGAAATCCGAAATTTGGAGTTGAACTTTCTAAGTCTGTGAGAGCCTTCCCTGGAGGAAAGGCAGGAAGAACCGTGAACCTGATGCACTGCTGTGCTCTGCAGGAACTCAAAGTGAGCCATTAGATTCATTTGCATGAGTCAAAGTAAGTTTTGAGCCTCAGAACCCACAGCTGGGAGCCCTGGGTGCAGGGGGACAGCACCTGAAGGCATTGCAGCATTGGCAATTACTCTGCACACCTTCTGCTGGGGATTAAAACAAGCAGTGAACTCCTGAACCCGAGGTGCTGAAATGGCTTTGGAGCAGTCTGACCTCCTGGGAGTCCTTCCTCTTGCCTCTGTGAGCCCCAGGACACATCCCTTTTATCTCAAACGGACCAGTTTGCTGCGGGTCAGGGCTTTCGGAGGGGAGCGTTTACTGAACCTCATTTCAGACCCAGGAAAAGTTTTCTCTGTGGCACATCACCCCCATTACCTACTTGTGTCCATCATCACTTCCCTAATTTCGGTACCAGGCAGAGAAGGAGCAGCTGGAACCAGGTTTTTTCCTCTGTTTATGCAGGGGGCAGGGCAGGGCAAATAGAACACACAAAAATACAGCACAGAAGTAATAAATGTATTTGTACTGCTCAAGGTTTCTGCTCCAAACTGGGGCTGGCAGGAGTTTGTGGTACTAGGAATTATCTTGCTAAAAAAACAACAACAGAACATCCTTTTTAAAGGTCAGATTCTCAGGAGGATACATTTAGAAGGACAGTATCACATCCTCTAGGCCAAGCAATTTGTCATATTTTCAATACATGCTTGGAAGGGATGCGCTGCTCATTTCAACTAGAGCAGCCTCAAAAATCAATTGTTTTCAGACCAAGGCTTTTGAAACAGCACATGTGCTACACCCCAAACCCCCAAAATCCCCACCCCGTTTGCCAGCACAGGCAGAGACCCTGCCAGCCCAAGGAGAGGCCTGGGAGGGGAGTGGAAACTGGAAAATACTCTGCACAAATGAAGGCTAAATGGACATTTCTGGCTGTGCTTTGATGTCCCAGCACGGCTGTTCTTCTGTAACCCAGAGCAGAGGGAAAAACCTCAGGATGAGAATATCTGACAGAAAAAAGACAATATATGTTTACTAATGTTTCAAAAGGTCCCAGGGCAAATTGCCCAATTTTTTATTGCACAGATTAATTAGAGTCATTAGTTAAGTCATTAACTGTAAGGTCTGTGAAGCACCGTGTTATTTTATTGTTCTTTTGTACTCAATGAGATCTTGATACATGACTGGGTTTCCTGAACACCACCTAGGCACAAATAACCAATGACAACAGCAATAAATGAATATATTTAAGGTGACTGCAAGACTCTGGGGCAAGCCTCTGTTAATCAGCACAACTTTATCACCCTCAGGAGGGAGGTGAGCCTGGCCTGGGGGCTCTGTGTGCTCGTGCCACAGCAAAGCCAAGGAGCCCCACAAACTCCCCTGGGTCTGAGACTGGGATTATTGCATGGCTGAGACTGCAGGCACTGAACGGAATTTTACCAAATCTGCTTTTATCTTTTGCAGTGTCAAAACTCTGATCTGCAGCCAACGCTGACTTATTTTTAAACACTTGCCAGTGTGTTATAAAATGAACATCCCTCCCCTCCCCAGGCTGGGGAGAGAGGAGCTGCTCCTCCTCCAGGAGCAAACCCCATCTGCTGCAGCTCCTGGGATCCACCACGTGGGAGGAAGGCAGGGCAAGAGCCTGGTGGATCCAACTGCACTGAGCACTCAGAGCTCTGGGCTGGTGGGGATCAGCCAAAGGCTGGACTTGATCTTGGAGTCTTTTCCAGCTGGGATAATTCTATCAATCACCAGCAGGATGCTTTTAGGAGCACCTGACGGGCAGCCTGTGCCCATTTCTTGGTATCACTCTCTGAGAGCTCATGGAGCTTCCTCATGTGAGTTGACTGCACTTTGTGCTGTAAATACAACTTCCTCTTATTCTCCACCTGAATGCCTACAACCCCCAACATTTCCATCAAGCTCTTCCCTCGCAGAGGCAATGAAACCCCAATGAAACCCCAAACACCGGGGCTGTGTGTGGGCTGTGCCAGCCCCTCAGCGCCGTGGTGTTCGTGCTGCACAGGAACGTCTGTCCACAGAGCAGCAGGAGAAATGCTTCCCATATGGGCCCTGAAATAAATACCTCATCCCATAATTCCCCATATGTTACATGCCTGTAATTGTCTGCAGAAAGTAACTTGCTCTTTATGTGAAAAAAAAAAAAAAAACCACCAAAACCCTGCTGTGCATATTTCTGGCTTTTATTCAGCTTGGCTCTGTGAATGCTGGGTTAGGCCATGCATTAGTCAAATGAAATAATAAACAGCTGAAAATCATTACACAAGGCCTAATCCTATCTTAAGGATAAGTCTATATCCTAGACTTAGTAATCAAGTACTAAGTCCTATTTCCTACTATTAGTAACGGAAAAAAAGTGTGATTCTGGTAAAAGTTTTCAGGGAATCACAATTAATGGCCAGGAAAAAAAAATCAGTAACTTTTCTTCTCAGGTTTGATTCTCTATTCAGAGTAATGTGGCCACTGCTGCCGTGCCTAAAACAAGCACATCATGTTTTCATTCACATAATTCCCTGTTCTGTGAAATTTAAACAAAATCCATATGTTGGCAGCAGCTACCAAATACCTCATGGCCCAAACCACTACCAGCAGCTCCACAAAGCCAGTTTTTCCCTCCTTCCAGCACGCCACCCTTCCAGGCCATCTCCTCTGCAAAGCCACACTGGAGCAACAACACGTGGCTGCAATACCTTGTCAGCAGAGGAGGGAGGGAAATCACTCCCCAAGGATGCTGTGCCCACGGTCAGGTGGAAAAGCTGACATTTGGGTGCAGCCAGCTGAGCTGGAAGAGCCCAAAGCTCTTTGCAATCACATGGATTAAAACTCTCCAGGTTCGGAGCTCAGCATTACCCAGCACACGGGGCTGGCTGAGAAGGAGTCTGGTGGTCCCTTCCTTTCCATCAGGGCTGGATGGTACCTCTGGATGGACAACTCTGAGTCCCACCTGGGATCCTTTGTTTCATGGGCAGAGGTTGTTTTTAATCACCAGTCGGGTAAGGTAAAGGCAGAGAAGGAATTCCCCCCTGCACCACCACCAGAATTAGAGGCAAGTGGTCCATGACCTTTATAAGTCCTTTGTGTCACATACGCTGCAGAAATACAGAGAAATAGCCTAAATCACTCTTAGATTGGAGACTCACTAAGACTGCTCAGGCCTGGAAAAACAGAGAGTTTGGAGAATTTCCCCCTCAAAAGCCAAAGCTTTGGGCAGCTGTGACTGTGGGAGCACAGCCCCTCACGGGAACACTCCGGTCACACAAGTGTCACTCCCCAGTGTCCCCAGCAGAGCAGTCCCGCCAAACATGACATCAGTCACACCCCAAAAGTCCACCCTGAGGAACACGTCTCCAGTTCCCTCACTGCTGGGAAGGAGCACTTCCAGGAACCAGGAATGCACCCAGGAACAGGAACAGGCTCAGAGGAATGGTCAGGTTGGACTGGATGGTCCTTGTGGGTTGCTTCCAGCTCAGGATATTCCATGATTCTGTGAGCACTGAAGGCAGCCAGCTGGAGCAGCAACAAAGCCAGGAAGAGGAACCACAGATTTCTTGCATCTTTCTGAGCACTTGACTTGGGCTTGGCTATAAAACATTTATAGGAGTTAGGATGCTGCACAGCAAAGGCAAGAACAACGCTGTTATTCCCTCTCTGCAGTAAGTTTGGATTCTGCAGCTTTTGCTGGAAAATCAGCAGGCAGGCACACAGAGCAGCCAGGCTGGAGGCTGAGGAGACTCTCCAAGCAAAGGGAAAACATGTGCCTTCCACAGCTCACTGGCAATTCTCCCACTGTAAGGTTATCCAGCAATAAATTTAGTGGCAGATCTCTGGGTTTTGTCTTTTGAGGCACGAATACTTCAGGCCTTACAGTGCAAGTATAAATATAATGTAGGTGATGGCAAAGGAGGAACAGTCCTGCTATAAAACACACACAGCTAAATGCTACTTTGAGGGAATCTGAAGGAGAATCAGTGATTTCACAGGATGAGTTTTCCCCTGGAAACCTGCTCGTTTTCTAACATCTCAATACATCTGTGCAACCCTTTTAAAAATCCAGCCATCCAACAGATCCAGCCGGGGCAATGCTATCACAAACACTAAATAAAACCCCAATAACATTAGAGCAGTGCCTTTCACAGGCAGCAAGCCGTGATTAAGATAAGAAAGGTGAAGAAACCCCGGAGATTCGAGGAAGGAGCAGCTCCAGGGGTGTTTGCTGGAGTGGATCCAGCAGCATCACAGCCCAGCTATCTCCCATGTCATCGCCCCATCAGATTGCTGCAGCACATCACAGCCTGTCACACACTCCCAGCACAACCTCCACGTCTCTCCAGCAGCACATCTGTCATCCTGGGAGCTCTTCACTCATCTCTGCTCCATCTTAGGCCTGTGCATGATGCTCACATGTGCCACAGCAACTCCTCGAAGCAACAGATTTTCCTTCCCACTGAGGCAGCACAAATGGGTTTGTTACCTTGGCTGGAGCTCAGTGTGAACAGCGGAGAGCCTGGCTGTGTGTAAAACACAGAGCCAGAGCCAGCTGGGGCTCTGGGGCTCTCTCCTCTTACTGACCACCTCTGCATGTTCCCAGCTCTGATAAAGAAACACATTAAAAAGGTTTCCCAGCCTCAGGCCAAATCAGAGCTCTGGTTTAGGCCTATTACACACTATTTACATTCGGAGAGAGAATTTCCAGGCAAGCACCCACAGCCAGGTGTTTAAGGGTATTCAGACTCTGATTTCCACTGATTTCACTACAAGTTAAATCATATTTAACTTAAATCACAAGTACTCCAGAGTTCAGTAGGTGTTTGGACAATGCTCCCAGGCACAGAGTGGGATTCTTGAGGTGTCTGTACAGTGCCAGGAGTTGGACTTGGATGATCCTTGTGGGTCCCTTCCAGCTCAGGAGATTCCCTGATTCTGTACTTGGAAAGACAAGTGATCTGTGAGGGTCTGAGCCAAATGACTTGCCTGAGGTCACAGGAGACAAGTGGAAAGAGGTGGAACCTCAATTTGGTCCACAGCAAACTTAACTGATGACAATCTTTCCTCCTGGCACATCAGAGACCTTCGGGGCACAAAAGGAGATGTTTCAGACACCATCTGTGTCCCACTGCCAGGGGATCCTGGCTGCACCTGACCCCACAGCTCTGGATGCCTTTCCAACCCTGGTTTGGGTTGGAAGGGACCTTAGAGCCCATCCAGTGCCACCCCCTGCCATGAGCAGGGACACCTTCCAGTGTCCCAGGCTGCTGCAAGTCCCATCCAGCCTGGCATTAAACACTAAAACATATTTAATATGAGCTGTGCCCATCCTGCCCAGCCTGTTTTGGTCCTTGCCTGGCTGGGCCATTTTCCTGTATCAAGTCACAGAATCCCAGGCTGGGCCAGGCTGGAGGGGACCCCAGAGGGTCCCTGGTGCCACCTCCCTGCTCAGGCAGGGCCATCCCAGAGCACAGGGCACAGGATTGTGCCCAGAGGGCTCTGCAATATCCCCGCTGAGGGAGACTCCAGCCCCTCCCTGGGCAGCCTGTTCAGGGCTGGGGCACGCCACCGGCCGCAGTTCTGCCTCCTGTGCAGGGCAATGCTCAGCCCCGGCCCGTGGCTCGGGTGCCACTGCCGGGCCCCGGAGCAGAGCCTGGGCCCTGCCCTGGGCCCTCCCTGCAGCCAGGGACAGCCAGGGCTGAGGGCCCCTCTCAGCTGGGGCTCCTCTCGAGGCTGAGCAGCCCCGGCTCCCTCAGCCTGTCCTGGGTACGGAGATGCCCTAATTAATGAATTTAACACTGCAGATGTGCTTAAATGGGTCTGGGTCTTAAACCACTTCTGTGGACCAATGAAACGAACAGTGGGACACATCTGTACAGGCAAGAAAGGAAACCCAGTGCCTGGCTGAAAGATAGGCCCATGGACTGGTACCTGCTTCCTGCTGTACCTGGAACAGGCACCCCCTCCTTTCCTTTCAGTGAGGGCTGACAGTTTTTCATGGGAGAACACAATCCAGCGCTGCTTCATGCTCACACCACATGCACCTGCATGCAGAACATTGCCTGGCACTGGGGGAAACTTCCTGTGCTCAGCATCCTCACAAATCAAGGGCAGGATCTGAGTGCTGGCAGGGAAATACCTGCAGCTCTGTGATCCATGGTGTCAGACTGGAAATAGCTCATCCACTCCATTCATGTTCTGAAGAGATGGATGCTGGAGGGGTTTAACTGCGCCCTTGATATTGCAGCCTGTAATGGGTTTTTGAAGTGACTGTAAGTCTGAGGGAAGGCATAGCACTGACACTCTTGGAAATCTGAATCACAGTCCCAGGAGCCCTTGTCAGGGCTGAAATCTGCACTTTGAAGAAAACAGCTGGATAAGTAAGGAATGGGGGAGCAAAGCCATGGACTGAAGGGCTGGGATGTGCTCACCCTGAATGACAAAATGCTCACTTGTGTGGAAGGGCTTCACTGCAGCTGCACTTTCTCCTGCTCTGGTCAAAGAGAAAAGGAGGGGAAATGGAAAAGGTGGGAAAAATGGAAAAGGAGGAGGAAAGGGAGACAGGGTGAAAAAGGGAGAGGAGAGGACATAAAACCCAGGAGCAATGGTAAGTCCTTTAAGGTTTGCAGTCTAAAAGGAGGCCAAGATTTCACGTGGGCTTCAGGGCCAAGGCCACACCGGGCTCCTTCATGACCCAAGGTGTCACTACTGGTCCTCTGTCCCTGCTTTTCTTCTCTAACTTAAGTCAAACTGCCTTTGCCCACACCCTGGACTCCAGCCCTGCCAGCCCTGGTGGGTGAATCCCACAAGTCCCCCAGACTTCTGTGTTGACACCAAAGTCAGTGCCCAGAGATGCTGTGCAGGACCAGCACCAGAAGCACTGGTCCAGCAGCTGCTTTTGGCTGCTTATTTGTGTTTGATTTCAAAACCATGGGTATTCCCATGGCATTCAACACAGCATCTTCCCCTGGACTTCAACTGCAAACAAGGAATCAAAGTCCCTAAAAGGCCACAAGTCTGTTCAAGAGGACACAGATACCTTGTACAAAAGGCATGAAACACTCAAACCCATCCCTTAGAGCAGGATTAACACCAAACAAAGAACCGAGCAAAAACCTCAAACGGTAACAGGGTCAAAGAAAACACCAAGAGCTGCTTTAAGGGGAAGGGCAGCAAATGAAAAAATGTGGCCTTTAACAAGGTACCAAGGGTAAGACAGAAGGACAAAATAAAGGCACCAGCATCACTGACTGCTGCTGGAAAATTGCCTTTTTGCTTCAGTGCTTCCTACAAACCATAGTATCTGTCCCAGGGCCGCAGATGTAATTTGGTACAAAAGCAGACATGAATATGCTTAAATAATTCAGGGCGAAAATCTAAAGAATATGGGCTGCCTTGGGTACTTCCTGACATTCATCTTCAAGACACGAAAGAGACCAAACAACTCGTGAGTGGTGTAGTTGGCCTTATCAAATCCGTGTCTCCCCTCGCACAGATTAACGTCCCAGCAGATGCAGCCCGCCGTGTGTTATCCGCGCTCCTGCCGGAGCCGTGCCACGGCAGGGCTGTCAGCACCCCACCTGCCAGCTGAATATATGAACCTGCCCTGGGGGGAAGCCTGACACACCAGCTTCTGCCTCGGAGCAACTCTATTAGAGATCCTTCTGAGGTAGCAAAGAGTAATAGGAAAGAAATCTCTGATACTATTTTTATTACTAATTGTAATTACTATAACCTTTAGACAGGATGGAGAGAAGGGCAGAGGAGAACTGTCTGAAGTTCAACAAAGGCAAATGCAGGTCCTGCACCTGGGGAGGAACAGCCCCAGGCACTGGCACAGGCTGGGGGGGACCTGCTGGAGCAGCTCTGAGAAGGACCTGGGAGCTCATGGTGTACTATGACCTGTCCCGGAGCCAGCAGTGTCCCGGGGGTCAAGAGGCCAATGATACCCTGGGGGTATCAGGAAGAGCATTCCCAGCAGGTCAGGGAGGGATCCTGCCCCTCTGCTCAGCCCCAGGGGCACCTCTGGAGCTGTGTCCAGCTCTGGCTCCTCAGCACAGCAGGGCCAGGGAGCTCCTGGAGCGGGGCCGGCGCCGGCTGTGAGGATGAGGAGGGCCTGGAGCATCTCCGTGCCCAGGACAGGCTGAGGGAGCCGGGGCTGCTCAGCCTCGAGAGGAGCCCCAGCTGAGAGGGGCCCTCAGCCCTGGCTGTCCCTGGCTGCAGGGAGGGCTCAGGGCAGGGCCCAGGCTCTGCTCCGGGGCCCGGCAGTGGCACCAGAGCACCGGGCAGGGCCTGAGCCCAGCAATTGCCCTGCACAGGAGGCAGAACTGCTGCCCTGGGCAGGGCCCAGCCCTGAACAGGCTGGCCAGGGAGGGGCTGGGGTCTCCCCC
>NW_008238349.1:666991-669677 GCF_000691975.1 Corvus brachyrhynchos
TCCCCTGCCACCAGTCTGTGGTTTATTGTGGAGAACTAGAATTGGCAGATTCTAATCCTGCAGCCTTGTGGGGATGGTGTTGTCCCTGTGCAGCCCCAGGTATTTGTCATGCAGCCTCATCTGCGGGGGCTGTAGAAAAACCTATGGGGAAAATGTTTTGCTGTCCTTTCTTGGTTAATTTGTCAGTCACCTCTCTACTCCTGGGGTGGACTTGGTAAAAAAAAAAAAAATTGAGATAAGGAACAATTGGTTACTAAAAGATGATTGATTACTAAAAATGTGATTGGTTATTAAAAAAAGAAAAAAGGCAACTCAAATGCCTGATTCACAGACTGCAACTCCTGCAAAACTTTTAAAAGCGGTCTCGCTCCCTCCACTGAAGAATCAACTGGAAGAAACCCCACCGAAAACCTGTGGGAGACAACAAAAGTGGTGCAACAAGCACTTCATAGAATAAAAACTAAAACTCCACTTGAATAAGTTAATGCAATGAAACTCTTGTTTCACTCAGACTTTTTTTGGGGGGGGAAGTTTGTTTCTTTTCTCTTTTCTAGGAATGTCAAATGTCCTGACATCAAAGATAAAGAAAGCAGTTTGAGAGCAAGGAAACTGCAAGCAGCAAAATCACACCTAAATGTGTGATGATCATTGCTTCACTGTCACTTTGTGTTAGCCCCAAAAAGTTTTACTTCTTAATAATCAGTCTAGTGGGCCAAATTTTCACTTTCCTTTTCTAGGCATCTACCAACACATGAGATGGAGCTGTGTGAAAACCAATGACATTTAAAGTGTCACCATAATTGCTCGCATTGTCAGTTGGTTAATGTTTGTAATTTGTTTGTGTTTTCATTGCAAGTGACTTAGTGAAAGATCAAATAGTAGTGAAAGCATTCTACATATTCTTGAGTCTAATTTTTGTCTAACTTGTTTTGTCTTTTTACTGAAAAATGGTGTGGTTAAGGTCTTCTAGATGTATCATTTGTCTCAACCAATATTATCCTGCGAGTTGGTATAAGAATTTACACATATTTGAAATCCTACCAATATGGACTAACCTTCCCAGTTCTGCCTCAGAAGGCTTCAAAATTATTATAACCTGGCTAAATTTTTTGGATTTTCTCATTAGCGAATTAAAAAATCTTGACAAATCGCAAGCAAATGCCACATGAGAAATGATTGAATCCCCCTTCCTAAACCAAGAGGGATATAGAAAAGCCTTCTACCAGCTCTCAAACTAAAGTGCTGTTCAATCTCATGCCATATGTCTTAAGAGGACGTTTTAACTTTTCCTCACCCCTCCTATTTATAGCACATTCTGCAATCTCAGTTGTAGGTGCAGAATGGGATGAAGGCAATTTATTCACCAAAAAAACCCCAAAAAAACCCAAAAAAACAAACAACCCTACATTTGAAAGAGAATTCATTTCATTTTTAATCCCACCAAAAATAAAGCCACAGTTTGTAGTTTGTGTCAAGATTAAATGACAAGAGTGCTATAATCTGGCTCCTGGAAAACAGAGCATAGCCCTAATGTAAAGATATGTTTGCATGAGAACATTTTGTATGAAAATGTTTTGTGTGTTAGTTTTGTATCATAAAAACTAATCCTTCATAATGTATAGAATTATACAGCAGAGTAAGAATATTATTATAACAAAAACTGTAGAAAGAAGCTACAACCAAAGAAGCCTCCTGAAGATACCTGACTAGGACTTTAAAGTGTAAGTTAAACCACTAAGATTAGATAAAAGAAAGAGAAATACCCATAGATAGTAAAAGAACAAATTAAGTGATCCCATTAGTAGAAGATGTTGAAATTCCAGGGAGATCAAAACGGCCTCCCCCAGTGATTATTGAACTACTGGAAGGGGCACAACCAGTGTCAATGAAACAATATACACTAAGGCATGGACCATGAGTAAGAATAGAACCAATAATTACTGAATTGAGTAATCAGAGGTTGTTGAGAGCGTGTAGATCTTCCTGCAGTACCCCAATTCTACCAGTACGAAAGCCAAATGAAAGTGATTGATTAGTTCAGGACCTGAGGACACTTTACTCACAAAATTACAAAGTGACTGAGTGTGATTTTCAGTTTTAGATTTAAAAGACGCTCTCTTTTGTCTGCCATTAGCTGAAAGCAGTCAGGAAATTTTTGCCTTTGAATGGAAAAACCCCAGAACAGGGAGAAAAAGCCAACTTACATGGACTGTATTGCCACAAGGATTCAAGAGCCATGAGATTTGGAAATCAATTAGCCAAGGAACTAGAAGCCTGGACACCGCCACTTAGAGAAGGTACATTTCTGCAGTACGTCGATGATCTGCTGATAGCAACAAGGACCCGTGAAGACTGCAAGAACTAGACTGTAAGTTTTTAAAATTTTCTGGGACTAAGTGGATATAGAGTCTCCCCTGAAAAGGCTCAGCTAGTCCTCCAGAATGTTACGTATTGAAGGTATAAACTAGCAAGAGGGGAGAGAGCCTTGGGAGACAACAGGAAGGAGGCAATTTGAAAAATACCCTGGCCACCTACAACCAAAGAACTGAGATCCCATTTTCTGGGAATGACAGGATGGTGTAGATTATGGATCTACAGCTATGGACTCATTGTGAAACCTTTATACCAACTCCTAAAAGAGACTGGGGGAACTCACCTATGCTGGACACCAGAGACTAATAATGCA
>NW_008238349.1:671220-674226 GCF_000691975.1 Corvus brachyrhynchos
AGAAGCCGAATTCACCCTAATCTTGTCAAGATAGAGGGGACAAGGATCATCTCAGAGACTGCTGAATCATTCCTCAAAGGACTACGCATGCCCAGGGAGAAAGGTGAAAAGTTCACTGGGAGGATGACTACTGGCCTTCATCAGAGAAGACCCCCAAGGAAGAAGAGGAGCCTTCCTCAGCGCGACCACCGGGACACACAGCGCATAAGCGGCCCGTATGCTAATGATATTAATGATTTCTGAAAAATAATTTGTATAACCTGTCCCAAGGAATGTGATGAATATTCATAATTTAACCCATCATACTGTGTTGTAGAGAGCACCGGGTGTGTGTGTTTGCAGGAGCGATCCCCACGCACCCAGCGCGCCGAATAAAGCAAATACCCACTTCTCTGACTCTGTCTCTCAAGTGTCTCCTGGCCCGGTTGTGGTGCGATTCAGCAGCTCTACTGATGAAGTTCATTTAAGCAAATGCAACTGAGCCTAACTTCTGTAAAAAACTCTCACTGATTTCTGGTAAAATCTGGCCTTCAGTCCACAGGGATTCTTTGGAAAAGGTAGCCTTTGATTCCTCTTGATGTCATCTAATGCTGTGCCCTTGAAAATCTCTTCCTTACGTTGTCCAAACCACCACTTCCAAATCCTGCTTTCTGTGTGTCTGAAAGACTGACCCTGTTCTTCCTCCAGCATGAGCTGTGATATTCCTTACCAGCTGCACTTGCAAGATCTCTGTGGTTTTTTAAATCGGAATATTAGTGAAGATTAAAAGGTGTGTTATGAAAAACAACCAACATGGAGATGCGAGACAGGATAAGGAAAGTGATTTTTCCCTTGCAGTGACTTTAATATAAACATTTTGTTTATGTTAATGTAATTATGTTAACGTAAACAGCAGAACATCAGCATCAACAAGAGCACAACAAATCAGGAGGGGTGACACAGCCCCTGTGGGGCAGGGAGGAGCTTTACGTGGCCCAAGTTCTCAAGCACAAATCGACTCCTCAGGCACAGGGGGTCCCTAATGACCCCTGGGTGTGCAGCACTGTCCATGTGTGGCCATAAACAATCCCTTGTCCGGCAGTCCTGAACATCAGGCAGCCCAGGCAGAATTTAAATTATGAGCCAAACAATTCAATCCAGCTCCAGCCCCATCTGGAAGAGCACAAGCCAAGCTCTGTGCACACCTTCTGCTCCCCAAGCTTTAAAGGTGTAAATGCAGTACCCTGGAAGTGCCCAAGGCCAGGCTGGACAGGGCTTGGAGCAACCTGGGATAGTGGAAGGTGTCCCTGCCCATGGCAGGGGCTTGGAACAAGCTGAGCTTTTAGGCCCCTTCTGACACCGACCAGTCTGAGGTTGGATGACTCTGAAATGTGGGAGCTCACACCCCACCACAGCACTGTCCTTATGCAGGGTCACCCCTCCAGCAGCCACCCTGGCTGAAGGCAGGCTCCTCTGCAGGCAGAGATGGCCACCAGAGGAAAGCTGAGAGGGTTCCCAGGGGGCAGAGGAGCCAGAGCAAAGACACCCGTGGCTGGAGCACTGAAAAGAGCACTGGTGTGGCCAGCAGGAGCCAACATGGTAACAATCGTTCCCCTCGTCAGCTCCTGAGCTGGAGAAACCCTGCCCTCCTCCCCAGGGTGAAGTGTGAGGCCATCCCGCAGGGAAGGACACAGGGAGCTGGGGGAGCTCCGGGGGAGGGCAGCATGCAGGCTGGTGTGAACAGAGGGAGCCTTTGGGCCCCACTGGGTCTGTCTGCACCCCAGCAGCCAGAGCAGAGTGTGAAGCTGCCAGGCCCTGCCTGCCCCTCCTCTCCCTCCCATCAGGGAGGAAGGCAGTTCGAATGCTCTGCTCCAGGAACGTGGGGGATCAGCACATTTCCCTCCTGAAAACAGAGACAAAACCAATTCCTAACTGCCCCAAATGTCCTGGGCATATAATATAGATTCAGCCAAGGTTCAGCGGGTGGCAGAGGGTGATATTAATCAGGATTGAGCCTCTCCCGTGGGATTGCTGCTCATGTCACCACCACACCTGCCTGGAACACCCTGCAGAACCACCCTCATTAACCATCCCCTTTGTGCAGCGCTGCATTCATTCACGAGCTGTTAAGTGGAAAGGAAATGCATTGATCTCCAGGATTTACAACTACAGCCCAAAACACAGCTGGGTTTATTAGGTGAATCAAGCCTGCACATGCACAAAAAACGACCCTCTGTGAGCTACACTTATGAAAAACATCAATTTCCTTGGGAGGCCTGCGCAGTTTCAGACCACACAACACTCCTGTGCATTAGTTAAAGAGCCTGCAAGCCTCTAGCACCATCAGTTTGCTCTGATGGAGGTGTTCCTATCCAGTGTCACAAAGTGAGGATTATTGAACCACTCTGCAGAACTCAGCAGAGCCACGGCCCCTCCTCGGTTCAAACCCACTCAGAAAGGCTCCCAGTCCCAGCCACCTCTGCAGGTTCCCAGGCACGGTGGTTTCAACCACAACATTATTGCCCTTCTCCATGAACACTGCTGGATTACCACAGTCAAGTTCTGTGGTTGGGTTTTTAAAGCAGACTATTAATTTTTCTATAAAACACACATCTAAAACCTTTAGACTGTGATGAAAAGTCTCAACCAAAGACCCAGCTTAACCATTTCTCATAAACATAAACCTGTAAGTGCTGGGTCCTGCACTTGGGTCACAACAACCCCATGGAACACTCCAGGCTGGGGCAGAGGGGCTGGAAAGTGCCCAGTGGGAAAGGCCCTGGGGATGCTGGTGACAGCGGCTGGACATCAGCCCAGGGGTGCCCAGGTGGCCAAAAAGGCCAGTGGCACCTGGGCTGTGCCAGGACCAGGGCAGGGATTGTGCCCCTGTGCTGGCACTGCTGAAGCACCTTGAGTGCTGTGTTCAATTTTGGGCTCCTCATGACAAAAATTCCTGAGGGGCTGGAGCGTGTCCAGGGCAGGGAACGGAGCTGGGAAGGGGCTGGAGCCCCAGGAGCGGCTGAGGGA
>NW_008238349.1:674359-681232 GCF_000691975.1 Corvus brachyrhynchos
GTGGTCAGGCCGTGGCAGGGGCTGCCCAGGGAGGTTTGGAGTGCCCATCCCTGGAGGTGCCCAAGGAAGGGCTGGAGGTGGCACTGAGTGCTCTGAGCTGGGGACAAGGTGGGGATTGGGCACGGCTTGGACTGGATGGGCTGGGAGGGCTTTTCCAACCTCAATGATTCCATGATTCCATGAACAACCCTGTTGCAGAGTGCCCTGAGGACAACCACAGCAGTCCTGAAGATGCTCTTCCTAGAGCCAGTTGCTGCTGTGCTGGTGAAAGCTCTGCAGAGACAACTGATGAAGGTTTAAAGTGGGTTTCACTCAAGAGGAGCAGAACAGGCATTCAAGCACAGAAAAAGCAGCTGGAGGAGAAGCAAGTGTTTAACATGCAAAGGCAGAGAAATCGTCACAGAGCCACAGAATCACAGAATGGGTTGGAAGGGACCTTAAAGATCATCTTGTTCCACACCTGCCATGGGCAGGGACACCTTCCACTGAAATGTCAAGGCTGCAATGGCAGCACAAAAATCTGAAGAGCAGCATGTGCCCCACAGAGAGCAAACCACCCTCCAGATGAACTTGCACGGACAGACACACTCCCAGTGTTTCTAAGATGTAAGAGCCACTCTTGCAGCTCTGAAGCAGTCCCTGGTTCAAGGTCAGATGCCAGGAGGATCCAGGTTAATCAGTTTTCAGAGCCTGCAAACGAATGCTTGATACAGCAGTTTTCTCATCAGAAAGGTCCTACTGACCTGTGATCCAAAAAGGGACAGAACTCCCCACAAGGGCTCCAGGTACCCCTGCTGCCCCTGTCTCACGCGAGCAGCCACGTTCTACAGTCACTGACAGAGCTCTTCCAGCTGACCAAACGTGCTGAAATCACAGCAAAGCGAAAGGGCCACATCAGTGCTGCGAAAAAATCGCCTTTCCTCCATCTCTCCCCACTCCCTACCTTAGATTTATTTGTTCCTGGCAGAGACGTAGTGAGGGTGACACTTGAGGAGCTGATGGCACAGAATGACATCAATATGCGCTACACCTGACAAATGCACCAAGAAACCAGGGTCAGAACCAGTGGTCAGGGTGTCTGCAGGACTGCAGGAGGTCAGCCATGCTCATCTTATCCATACCTAAAGTTCTGATGGAGAAAAGTGCTGTTTAGAGGGTTTCTGATACAGACCTGAGGCACTCTAAGGGTTAATGTCACCTGTCTGTCACACAGGAAGTCTGAGGAGGGGAAAGGGCTCATCTCAAATGCCACGGGGGAAGAAGAACCCATGGAGAGCAGCAAGGAGAGGCACAGTTAGTGCTGAACTGATAACTCATCCAGCCTGGCTAAACAGATGATGCATTTTGTGAGTTCCAGGCACTCTCCCAGGAACACTGATGCAGCTTTTTGGTATGAGTCCAAGGGACTTATCTTTCAGTCATTCTGCCTCCTTGCTAAAGGTAGGAAGAAAAATGTCCTTTATTATCAATTCCAAATTGTTCTCCAGCTGAATTACCTGTGAGGAGGTGAGGTTATTTTAGAAAATACACGGAGTTCTGTATTTTTAGCTCCATGAACCTACCCTGTAAGATAGCTGAAGATTGTTGCTGATGTTTTTCAGTGTAAGGAGTTCCTGCCTTTTGGCTGCTCCATCCACCCAAGGCTCTCCTGTGGGGATAAGGGAGGAGGGCGGGGGGCCCGAGGAAGGACAGAGTGTCAGTGAGCAGATTTAACCTCAGCCTTGGGCTTTATCCACACGTGGCAATAAAAAGCGGGAAGCTGCACAACTTCCCAGGTCTCCTCTGAGCACTGATTCCATGTGAGACCTGCCAGCTTCAGTGTGTGCAGCTCAGCTGGCTGGGGCAGGAGCAAGGTGGGATGTCTGCAGGAGAAAGCTTGATAAAAGGGCTTGATAAGGGGCTCTGATGGAACAAGAAGTTCCTCCCAGGCTGAGGAGCATCCCTTCTTGGCTACAAACTTCCAGGGAAACAGCCTCCTCACGTGCACACAGTGTGCTCTCCACACTGGGCACGGACATCTCTCCCTGTAATGATCATTCAAGACTTGTGAGTGCACCAGGAAAAACATTAAACCAAACTTGGTGGAAGGTGCTTTACCACAGGAGTCGTGTTGGACACTTCAGGGGGTTTTTTTGGCTGCCTCTGAGCTGAAGGTTTTAGAGCCCTGGCTGTGCCTGCACACACGGAGCAGAGATTTCTCATTTCATACATCATTTACTCCTGCAGTGATTCCACAAAGTCACAACACATCCCTAATACTCGGAAGAGGAGAAATCCATTCTTCTCATGATAATGGCTCCAGCTGGAGATCCTGAGCAGAGATTTCTCAGCACAGCAATGCCTCTCGCTACAGGATAATCACAGGTCCTTAATAGAGAAATACAAGGCGAACCCAGGAAAACACCAGCTCCTGGCAGCCAGAGGATCACGGTCACAGCAGGAGCTTTCCCTCAGCTCTGAACAAGTTATTCAGTGCACAGCTCCAGCCCCAAGTGGAGCCTAATTCTCACTGGAATCTGTCAGTGTTCCAGAGAAGAAAAGCTGCCTGGGGGGGTCAGTAGATGGTAACACGAAGCATCCAGACCCCTTTCCATAACTCGGGGTACCAGCAGCAGTTAAACCAATCGAAAGAGTTATGACACATTTGCAAGCTCAGTTTTGGTTTAAGTGTCTTCCAGTCAGGATTGAGCTGGTTTTAACTTGAGCTCTGCCATCCCATTGCTCCTGTCCTGCTCCCTGCCAGCCCGGCAGACAGAGTGAAGCTCTGCAGGATGGGCACCCCTGGCCCATTGCTGAAGTTTCAGCCACGTTGTGCTACAGCACAGCTCCAACAGGCACTGTACTAAAGGGGAGAAATATCAAAAAATATAAATAAAAATAAAAGAACAGAAAGTGAGAGCAACAGAACTAGGAAGGAAAAGGAGGATGACATGAAGAGCGAAGAATGGAGATGTAAAGGGGAGCACTGCAGCTCAAGGCTGCAGGGTGTGATCAGGAGAGCTGCCAGGCTGGGCGAGCCCTGTGCTGGGAATCCACCGGTGCTGGAGCTCCTGGGGAACAGCAGAGACAAGGAGCAAGCTGAGCTCCATGCCTCACCCACCCCAACAACGACTGCAGCGACCCCCAGGGCCTTAGCAAGGTGTAAAACCTCACCAGGTAAAGCCCCCAGGGGAAACTCAACACAAAAATGGGTCCAGAACAGCCATCATGGAAAAAAACCAGAGGTTACAGGGAATTTTACACCCCAGAAGGCCGCACTGCCAAAGAAATGAGCTGCTTCCTCTGCTGCAAGTCTCACCAGAGATGCCCTGGTGAGAGTTGGCAGGAAGGTAGCAAAGCAAAATACTTCAAGGCAGTGGTAAATGAAGTTCACTGACTTGTAATAGAAATTCGTGCCCATCTTCTGAAAAAAGTCAGAATTTTCTTTGGAGGATGTGGGGGGAAAGAAAACAAACTTTAATCAGATGCCTAATGATCCATCCCAAATCCATTTGGAAAAGTCTGCCAAAGGAAGTACACTTTAAAGTGTTACCAAAGGGAAGGGACTGGCAGTAGGACAGGGCATGTTAAAGTGAAAAATTAAATTAAAAGCTCAAGGGGAAACTTATTATAAACCTATTACTGTGAGATTTTTCATGCCTCTGTTTGGTCTCCAAAACATTGATTTATTAGAGATCAGCAAAGATGGGAAAGGACATACAAAAGAATTCATTGACTAATATATGAATCTTCTATAATTTATACAAAATCTCTCTGCGTGGTGTCCTGAGGGCCTGGGATCCTTCTGTGCTGCTTTGGCAAACAAACAAGACCCCAATTAACTCTACCAGACACAGAGCACAACACAGCTCCTGCACACCCCCTGGATAAACGCAGACACGGAGCAGCAATCAGCCTCTGGGGGCTCTTCTGACCTCTGAAATGAGGAGGAAATGTTTGATGCCCAGCAACAGGGGAATTATCCCAAGGCTGTGAGGGGCCCTCGGGAATACCTGACTTCCTGCCCTGGACCTGCTTCCATGAGCCAAGCAATTGGTCTGGGAATCTTCCTGGGGGCTGTGTAGGGCAGCACCTGCCCTGCCTGGGGGTTCCATCTGTGTGACCTGAACCCAGACATTCCCCATCCAATGCTCCAGGCTGGGCAGAGTGGCTGGAAATGGGTCTGGTGGGAGGTGCTGGTCAACAGCAGCTGAACATCAGCCCAGGGGTGCCCAGGTGGCCAAAAAGGCCAATGGCACCTGGGCTGTGCCAGGAATAGTGTGGGAGCAGGACCAGGGCAGTGCCTGTCCCCTGTGCTGGCACTGGTGACACCTTGAATCCTGTGTCCAGTCCTGGGCCCCTCAGGACAACACAGACCCTGAGGGGCTGGAGCGTGTCCAGGGCAGGGAACGGAGCTGGGAAGGGGCTGGAGCCCCAGGAGCGGCTGAGGGAGCTGGAAAGGGGCTCAGGCTGGAGCAAAGGAGGCTCAGGGGGGACCTTGTGGCTCTGCACAAGTCCCTGACAGGAGGGGGCAGCCGGGGGGGTCGGGCTCTGCTGCCAGGGAACAGGGCCAGGAGGAGAGGGAACGGCCTCAGGCTGGGCCAGGGCAGGCTCAGGGTGGACACTGGAAAAAATTTTTTCACTGAAGGAATTGTAAAGCATTGGAAGGGGCTGCCCTAGAAAATGCCAGTCTCCTTCCCTGGAAGTGTTCAAAACAACACATGGGTGTGGCACTTGAGGACCATGGTGGTGCTCTGGGTTGAGGGCTGGACGTGACGAACTTAAGGCTTTTTTCCAACCCTGAACAACTCCATGATTCCAAAGCATTTGAGGGCAAAATCTCCCACATGCAAAACATGCTCTACAAAAGAGCATCCCTTAGTTAAGCTCCTCAAAACAACTCCCTGTAGCTTCTAACACACAACCTGTAGCTTCTAACACACAACCCCTTTGCACACGTTTGCTGTTTCCAGCTGGATCCAAACTGAGCCTGGGATCCACCTTTATGTCAGCCCTGTATCATTCCTGGGATTCCACGGAAGGGCAGCCACGGGGGCTCAGGCAGCACCAGCTGATCCAACACAAGGAGCTCACACTGCGTGAACCCCTCTGCCGCATCCCCCTGCACAGGCTTGGCATTGGCACCTCCAGGCTCTGCCACTCCAAAGGGCTCCCAACAAACTCTCATTACAAATTCACAGCTGCAGCTGACCCCCATTAGGAAGTGGTTTATTAAATTAAAACCTCAGTCCCAGAAAGAGATGTTTGCTTAACAGATGTAAACGATTTGGAGACCTCGTGCTGCAGGGCATGAAATAAAATCAAAGTGTGGCAAAGCCCAGGGAATTAAGCCATAAAGGGGAAGCAGTGGGAGGGATGCAGGGACCTCTTGCCAAAGCGAAGCTGCTTATCACAGGCTTGGTACAGAAAGCTCCCAGAAATGCCACATGTAAACAACAAAAACCTCAGCAATTACCAAGGCATGCTTGGACAACAGGTACTAATGACATTTGAAAATGTAAAAAGCCTGATTTTACAGCCCCTAAGTGAAGATTTGCTTTCTGACAGCTTTCCCCATTTGCTTCTGTACAGAACTGGGTACATCATTTACAATTATAGATTACTGGGCTTTTAAACAAGAAGATTGCATTTTTTTAAACAAGGAGGTTCCAAGATGTTCAAGTGAAACCTACCCCTGCTGACTCCCTCTATCACTGCTGCACACCAGGCTACAGGGCTTGCAAAACCCCAAACTGAACAAAATGGCAACAAATGGCAACAAAACCAGCCAAAAACCCCAAACTGGACAAAAAATCAGACTCCAACCTAAAGAACCAACATGCTCCTTATCACCTCACCTCCAAACCCAGAGAGGATTTTGGACACTGCTGCATCCCACATCTTTCACTTCACTTCCTTTTGGAGGTCTGCATGTTCCAGCTCTCAGTTTTTACACTTCAGGAAGGCTCAGCTGCCTCTGTCCCTTTACCTCCACAGGAGGCACTCAGTTGGTGTCAGTCCCTGCTGCTGGCTCTGGGATCTCTTGGGAACACCAGTCCCAGTGTCTCCTTGGAAGGTCACATGAGCAAGGACCCATCCAGCTGCACAAAGTGCAGTTCAGATTGTTTGAAGGGCAGAAACACCCACCAGGATTTCTTCTCAAAATCCAAACCTGCTTCTCCTCTTGCCCCTAAGAGAGATGTTCTCTCCAATCCCAGTTTCTTCCAGAGTGAAGCCTTTAAAACTGCCCTCCCTTCTTCCAGAGGCCCAGGTGGGTACAGTTGCAGCCTGCACAGCTCAGAGACATCCCAGTGGCTCTGACCCTTTTGAAGTGGCTGCATCCAACCTTTTTCCTTACCAGGATAAGGCATCTAAGTCATTTTGTGTCTCTTTATCCATTCCATGGCTTTGGAAGGTTGTGAACTCTCATCATTATGTACCCAAGGCAAGGCTGAGTGCTCTGGCAGGCAGCAGGGGCTGCAGGCAGCAGTGGTCCAGCCCCAGGGAATTGCAGGAGCTTTACAGGAGCGTCACCGGAGCAAGAGAGAGAGAATCAAAAGGCTCAGTGGTGCAGAAGCTCCATATGCAACAGCACAAATTGTCAGTCCACACGTATTAGGAAAAACATCTAGTTAATTAATCTCCTCAAGAAAAGATGATTTCCAGGGGTTTCCAGGGCCTGGCACTCTCGGAGCTCCACTCCCACAACAGACGGGCGCGGAACACGCTCGGTTTGCACACAAGGGCCCATCTGTTCCATCTCCCACAACTGCATCCAAGAGCTCCACTGGCTGGATCTGCACTGCCACCCCCACGGGAATGGCTTTATCCTATGGCACAGACAAGCATGTCTCACAAAGGACACTGTCATCATCCTGCTCAACTGTTTGTGCT
>NW_008238349.1:681302-683496 GCF_000691975.1 Corvus brachyrhynchos
GCTCTCGCCCGCGCGGGCGCGGAGCCCTGCCACCTTCCCGACTCTGAGGACAGGAACTGGGCATTCAGCAGCAGCTTCATTTGTCCAGTGCCATCCACACGGACCAACTGATAACGGCAATTTAGCTTTCAAAGCCCCAGGCTGAATCCTTGGATTTTATAATCTCACCACAGAGCAGAACAACTGAGCTGAGTGATAGTGAGAAGCAGAGGACCTGCTGACCCACAGCAAGGGTTGAGCTGGGGGGGTTCTCCATCCAGATGTGTGCCAAGCCCTAGGAGAGACCTCGCCAGTGCCTCAGAGTCCAGCTGTGCCATGGAAGCAGCTCCCAGTGTCCCACAGTACCCTGGGTACCTCTGATCCCGGATCACTGTGCTGGCACTGCTGGCTGAGGGCCACAAACACTTGGAAAAGGGCTCCCAGCCACCCAAAGCCATTATCCACAGCAAACTGCCTTCAGCTCCAGGCAAGAGGCTACAATCCTAAATCTAAGGATTTAATCTAAGGATTACCACCTGTTTGAAGACAGCTCTAAAACAACAAAGGATAAACCAGTTTTCACTTCTGATTCTCTTTTTGGGTATTCCCCAGTTCGTACCAATCCCCAAGTCCTGTTTTCAGGACAGCCTTTCCCAGAGTTAATCCTGACATGGGCCAGAGTCCCTTCCTCCCTCTCTCTTCCCAAGGGGCTTTCTGGTGAATTGAAAACATCCTGTTTTGGGAACTGGCAAATGCTGGGTATTTGGGCAATATCCTGCCTTTCCCAGCCTCTCCTTTCCCTCACTGCCAGTGAACCTGAGCAGCTTTTGGACCCTTCTCTGGGCAGGGCAGACACTGCCAGTGTAACAATATTTTGCCTGCAGATGTTTTCGCCCAGTGTAAGCTCATTGCATCCCACCAGGATACTCCTGAATACACAGAGCCACGGAGCTTCCCTGCAGGAATTACTGCTTCCCACTCCATCTCCCTGCTGGCTCTGACAGCCCTGGCAGGTTGACACCAGGCTGACGAGCAGACAGAAGCTGCACCCTGGGAGCAGCATGGGTTATCTCTGCATCCTGGCACATCCATCCTGCTGCTGGGGCTGGCTTGTGCAGAGGCTCTGCTGCCCTGAGAGGGGCTCAGGGTGACACCCTGGCCCTGAGCCTCACCTCACAGCAGGGACTGGGGCCAGCACTGAGGGCAGAGAGACCTCAATGCTGAATCCCACCCTGAGACTCCAGTCATGGACATCAAACACTCCCCTGCACTTTACACCCCTCTAACAGACCACCCAGGGCTATGCCTGAACGACTTCATTGGTATTTCTTAATTCTTTAGTTCTCTAAGTGCTCTGCAAAAATTAGATTTTTAATAGAACCTACTTGTTTTACTGTTCAATCAAATGACAAAACGTCTAAGGAAGGCATTGTCTTGTTTGGTCTCCAACAGTTGAGCAGATTAAAGTGAGGTTTTAAAAATATTATATCAAAATAAATCTTTCTGAAAGGAATCATTAAATTCCCCCATAGACAGCACTTGTTTTAATGCCTCAGAACGAGGCTGTAAGAGGTTTTCCATTTCTGTTTGGGTTGTTTACACTCCCCAGCGTCAGGACACGCAGATCTGAAGTGCATCCTATCGACACACACATTAAACATAACTGCTCCCAAAGATAAATCACAGCTTTGCTGGAGTCTGCCATCAGCAACAGAGGCCAGTGTGGGATTGGGAAAGCTGCAAGGATCAGTGAGCAGGAGGAAGAGCTGAGGATGGAGATGGGTCGGGGGCAGATCTGCCAAATTCTACCCAGAGAGAGCTCCCAAACTTCCACAAGGTGCACGTTCAGAGAAAAGGGGGGAGATCCCTCTGCAGCCCCACTGACCACCGGTAAAACACATCCTTGGGGGTGCAGGGTCACCCCAGCTCCTAAGATCTCCATAAATCCTGATGGTGACAACATTAATGGCCTCGAGTTCCACAAGTGGCCCAAGGCCGTGTCATTCTGGGCCTGGGTTTCAGAGTTTACTTTGATTTTCTGAGACACTGAGGCTCGACAGACCCTGCCACGCAGCTCAAGGATTTGGAACATCTTCCGGCCCTTCCTTCTGGACAGGAGACATGGTGGGACAAGGAGGACTGAGAAGCACTGGAGCCATTCAGGTTCATTTCTGTGAGACACTGTCCTGTCCATCTGAGCACTGCAGCCCTTTAA
>NW_008238349.1:683508-695658 GCF_000691975.1 Corvus brachyrhynchos
AGAAATTCCTACGTCACTAGCAGGAGTTATGGATACAGGAATGTTTTTGAATTTCCAGCAATTACTGGTGCCATTTTGCCAACACCTGGCCCAAGTATCCCCCCCCTTTCCCACCCAGACTGCTGGGTGCAGCCCTGGGCAGCTCCAGGTAAAACCAAACAGAGAGAGAGAGAAAAAAAAATGTAGCAACACAAAGCAAGAGGATAGCAAAGATTTTAAAAATGCTTTTTTAGATGAGGAATGAAATAAAGTGGGACTCTCCACCCTGGGAGAAAGGCAGATGAGCTCAGAGGACAGGAGAACTCTGCAAAGCTGAATGGAATAAAAGCAAAAAAAGCAAGATACAGCTCCTCATTGCACCTGGGGAGGTGTTCACACATTTTCACAGAATCCCAGAATAGCTGGGGTTGGAAGGGACCTCTGGAAATCACCCAGTCCAAACCCCTGCCAAGGCAGGGTCACCCAGAGCAGGTGACACAGGGACACATCCAGGTGGGCTCGGGATGTCTCCAGGGAGGGAGACTCCATGACCTCCCTGGGCAGCTGTTCCAGGGCTCTGCCACCCTCCATGGAAAGTTCTTCATCCTGTTGAGGTTTCCTCTCTGCATTGAGTCAATAAACTTATTTTTTATAAATGTTACTTCAAGCAGGCCACAGATTTCCTCTAGACTTCGCAGATTTGCTGTTCTCAGTGAAGGATGGAAGCCTAAAAGAGCTGAGTTCTGACTCAGAGAAACAGAAATGTTATTAAAAAGCAACAGGGGACAGTAATTGCACAGAACAAAGTTGTTACAGGAGCACTGATGCCCCGAGGTGGCTGTGAACATGCTTTTTTCACCTACTCGTCGGTGCTTAATTTTTAACTTAGTTCCCAGATCCTGCCAAATTCCTGACGGGCTTTGTTAACTCAGCAGATGGCTCCAGTGAAACCCAGCTACCCACAGGGCAGGCGCTTCCAGGCAGAGACAACCAGACACGCTGCTCTTACTAAATATTTGTCCCTCTGCAGGGTAGGCAAAGAAAACTTCTTAGTGCCTTGTCTGCCTCAATGAACAAATCTTCATCTCTTCATAAACACGATCAGCTCAGACCAGACTGTCCCAGCCAGCAGCTCCAACCAACAGCCTGGACATTCAGGACATCACACTGGACATGCAGGAGTGTCCAGCAGTTCTGGGCCTGTGAAAGCTCACATCATCCCAGCTTCATGCAATGCCTGAGCTTCACCAACTCTGGACATAGAAATTATTTTGCAGGTGATGCAAGTGGAGCTGAGTCACAAACCCAGGAAGCAGCGCTGGCAGGGCACAGCCAGCCCTCAGCCACTGAGAGAAGGGTGGTCACAAACCCACTGGGGCAGGAACATCAGCTCTTAGGGTACAAATGATGCATTTCCATGGCTGGTGTGACCATGGTCACTCTGGTCCAGATGTACATCTGTGTCCCTGCCCACGGGACACTGGGCATTGGAAGGGGCTGCCCAGAGAGGTGGTGGAGTCACCATCCCTGAAGTGTTTAATGAAGCGTGGATGTGGCACTCAGTGCCGTGGTCTGGGTGACAAGGTGGTGTCAGGTCATAGGTTGGACTCGATGATCTCCAAGGTCTTTTCCAACCTGGCCAGTTCTGTGATTCTGTGACCCCAGGGCTGAGGGGCTTTAAGTCCCTTTGGCCCCAAAGCCCCCTGTGATGACTCTGGGACAAACTGACTTCACCCCAAGGACAAGGACCAGGGACAGCACTCTGTTCTGCAGAGGCAGGTCCCCCACTGGGGTGGCACCCAGCCAGACACAGGTTATTACTAAGAGAGCCCATTTTAAAGAGAACAGGCCACAAACCCCACACCCACCCAGGCAGTGTTCACTGATGGCACACACGTGACTCCATGCATCACCTGGCTGCCAAACCAGGAGTGTGCAAAATCAGGAGCAAACACATCTCACCAGCCACCTGCTGCTCCAAGCCATCCCCTGCGGCATCCCCGGATCCCCAGAGCCCCTTGGCAATTCCCCACAGGGACGTTCCCGTGCTCTGAACGTGACCCCCAAGACCCCAAAGCGAGGCACCCCCTCCTCCTCATTTAAGTGAGGCAACCACGCAGGTTTCCCACAACGTGAAGCCAAGATGAGCGTTCCCCAAAGCCCTGTGTGAATGGTGCCACTCCCCAGTGCCCAACGCCAGGCTGGGCACACACAGGAGATCCTTGTAGGACATGGCATTTGCTCAGCTCCACGTTCCCCACCACTGGCAGCTGAGTGTCAGGAGAGGGCTCAGCCAGGGGAGCTGACGCAGACTCTTGGAGATTATATAAATAAATAAAGAGCCCACTCCCAGCCCCGCTCACTCTCCCTCTCCCTTTAAGTAGGTCACTCTGCCTGCTATGGAAATCAGCTCATCTTCAAAGCAGGTTTGTTCGTCTCCTTATCTCCTCAATGTAAGGAAAGTGCAGAGCATTGTCAGAGCAAAGGGTGATTTCAGACTAATTCGATTCACTTCTGTCACGGGTATAAATATGAAAGTGTCCACACTTGTCAGAAAAACCAACTTGAGACACAGACATGAAGGACAGCTGGAAGGTGGCTGCCCTACAGGTGGTTCTGCTTGTGGCCTGCAGCTATGTGTCCCTGACAGGTAACACAATGCAAACGGAATACAAAGGCTCCTCGTGACCTAGCAAGGGGAAGAAAGAAGAAAGAAAAATCTCTTGAATTAGACTGAAAAAGCTCAGGGGACTCACATGAGAGAAGCCCAGCTTACATCAGTTTCAGCCTGAAAATTAGACCCTACCTTTTTATTTCGTTAGCCTAGCAAAGAGCATTCCAATTCGTCCTGGCAATTAATGAAGCTCAGGAGCAAAGCCTGATCCTAACCCTGCTGAAATCCCTGGAAAGAGCAGAGCTTACACCTGCAATGATGAAACCAGAGTTGCTTGGGTTTTCCGAACCTCCCACATGAAGGGATGCAGGCAGGGCCCGCCCACTCCTCAGAAAAATTTACAGGTTGGGCTGCAGGGTTTTAAACCCTGCCAGTGGTTCCACAGAATCCTGGAATGGTTTGGGTTGGAAAGGGACCTCAAAGCCCACCCAGTGCCACCCCTGCCATGGGCAGGGACACCTCCCACTGTCCCAGGCTGCTCCCAGCCCCAATGTCCAGCCTGGCCTTGGCCACTGCCAGGGATCCAGGGGCAGCCACAGGCCCTGCCCAGGGAACAATTCCTGCCCAATATCCCATCCAGCCCTGCCCTCTGGCACTGGGAAGCCATTCCCTGTGTCCTGTCCCTCCATGCCTTGTCCCCAGTCCCTCTCCAGCTCTCCTGGAGCCCCTTTAGGCTCTGGAAGGGGCTCTGAGCTCTTCCTGGAGCCTTTTCCTCTCCAGGTGAACACCCCCAGCTCTCCCAGCCTGGCTCCACACAACAGGCAATACTGAAGGAATAAAGGAATTCCTGAGCTGTGCCCATGCACTCACAGAACACGTTCCTGCTGCTCCCAGTTCCAGCCCTGGTCACTGGACAGGTGACAAGGGACACCTGGGGAGCCGAGCTCTGCCCCAAGGCCAGGCACCCCGGGCTGCTCCCACCCAGCTCCTTTTGGGAAGCTCTGGGAGCGTGGCAGGATCGAGTGTGCAGAGTGCAGGGAATGCACAGAAGGCAGGAAAAGGAATCCCAGGGCTCACAGGAGGCAAGTACTGGAAAGGTTTTGTGTAGCAACATCTAAAAAACGAGTCAAAGAAAATGAACCACAAAAATTTCATTATTACTTCAATGCCCCTATCAGCAATTTTGTTTTAAAAAGTAAACTAAAAATCAGCATTTTAAAACTGAAGTAAAAAGGAAGTTCCTTAGACTGGAAAAGCTTTTGCTTTATGCACCTCTGAAGATAATCGCCTGTACAAGCTCCTGACACAGCACGAGCAAACTTCTCCTGACTCCCAATTGTGCAGCTTCAGCCTGTTCTTTTGCTCCATTGATCCAGGCAGAAGACTCCTGGATCAGCTTTTTTTCCCCCCTCCCCAACTTCTTGAATTTCAACTCCGAAGGCTTTAAGCCGAGGCTCAGCGTGGAGGTGTGGGAAATGCCAAGGAAGGAGCAGGTGAGAAAGGGGAAGTCTCTCTTCTTTTTTAATACTTTTGGGAGACAGAGTGAGGGGCTGCAGGTTGGATTCTGCCTCCAAGAGCAGCAACATTTTGCCTTCTAGACTGCAGAGAGGGAGCCTGGAGCTGAAAGCAGCAGGAAATGAGCTCAGTTTAAGGTACCCACAGCAGGTGTGAGCAGGACCACACCCAATGCCCAGCACCAGGACCTGCAGCACATCCTACCCCTGGCATCACAGCCCTTTCTGCCAAGTCAAGGAATTCTTTCACAGGATGTCAAGTGGAGAGAGTGTATTCCAAGTTTTCACTCACACTCGAGCTTCCTTAAGAGTTTAAGGTTTTAGTTGAAGACTCGAGTCCACCCAGCCCCAAAGCTCTGCCCTGGGCCATGCTCATGAGCTGTGTTACTGCCTGGGCACACCTGCCAAACACTAAATAAAAAAACCCCATAATTGCAGTATGCCTGGAGGCTTCTGAATGTGGAAAGAGCATGATTAATATTAATAAGTGTGATTTCATAGTAGGCAGAAGTACAGAAAATAGACAGCACTGTGCCTTAAACCCTAGAATCAACTGGGATTTTGGCAGCACATGCTGGAGAAGACAGTAGCAGCTGTCAAGTCACAGCTGGAGTTGCCTCTGGTGAAGGTGATTGAGAAATGGGATTAAGGAAAAAAACAACACAACAAGTAAAATTCAAGGTAAAATAACAGGCAGAGGGAACAGACGGCTGAGCTAACAGGCCTGCCTTGCTCGCACAGCAACCCAACAGTTCCAAGTCGCACATTTCCCTTTTTCCTTCAAGCACAGCCCCAGCCTAACTCACACTTTACAAGCTGTTTTTTAACCACTTCTCTGGCATTCTCAGCTCTGTTCTGCAGGGAGGTCACTCACACAAAAAGGCTGTGCTGGGGTGACCCTGGCTGGGCACCACCAAGCCCCTCTGTCACTGCCCTGGGCAGGGGACAGAGGACACAGGGAAAGGCTCTGCGTGGGATAAGGGCAGGGAGAGATCCCTCAGCAGGTGCTGCCATGGGCAAACAGGCTCAGCTGGGGGAAATCAGTTCCATTTCTTGCCCATCAAATCAGAGCAGGAAACTGAGAAATAAACCCAGATCTTCAAACCCTTCTCCACACCCCTCCCTTCTTCCCAGGCTCCACTTCACTCCAGATTTGTTCTCCCTCCTCCCCCTCAGAGGCTCAGGGGATGGGAACGGGGCTCTGCTCAGTCCATCACACGTTGTCTCTGCTGCTCCTTCCTCCACAGGCCTTGGACTCCTCCCACTCTGCCCCTGCTCCAGCCTGGGGTCCCTCCCAGGGCAGATTCTCCAGGAACTGCTCCAGTGTGGGTGCCTTTATCCATGGGGTCAGTCCTTCAGGAGCTGCCCCAGTGTGGGTCCCTTTATCCATGGGGTCAGTCCTTCAGGAACTGCCCCAGTGTGGGTCCCTTTATCCATGGGGTCAGTCCTTCAGGAGCTGCCCCAGTGTGGGTCCCTTTATCCATGGGGTCAGTCCTTCAGGAGCTGCCCCAGTGTGGATCCCTTTCCATGGGGTCACGAGTCCTTCCAGCACATCTGCTCCAGTGTGGGCTCGTCTCTCCACAGGATCACAGGCCCTGCCAGGACCCTGCTCCAGCAGGGGCTTCCCACGGGATCAGAGCCTCTTCAGACCCCCCTGCTCTGCCCTGGGCTCCTCCAGGGACTGCAGGTGGATCTCTGCTCCCCCATGGATCCCCCTGGGAGCCCCATGGAGCCGGCTGCTGTTGGCTCCTTGGACATGGGGGAAGCTTCCAGCAGCCTCCCCAATACCAAAACCTGGTGACACAAACCCCACACAAAGGTCAGTGTCCTCACAACACCTGCGGGGCCCTAAATGAGATCACCTGGTCCCATCCCACTGTCCCCTGGAGCAGCAAAATGGGCCATGAACAAACCACTCTACTCTTTTCATTCCCACAGGCTCCTTGTGGAGCTGCTGCCCAGGCTGTGACCTCTCAGTCAGCCACATTTCTGCTATTATAAAATTGCCAGAAAATCCTAATGATTAAAAAAACCCAAACAAACAGAGCAGTAAGTCCCAAATCACAAAGGGCCCCACAGCAGCCGCCCCTGGACACACCCTCGCTGACTCACAGGAGTTTATACCACAAAACAATGCTCACAGACACTTCCCGTGTTCTCCAGCACTGCTGCTCCTCTGCCACATCTATTTTTGCTTCCACCGGGGGTCTGGACATCAAAAACCTCCTAATAAAGAACAATCTGAGGTGAGCTCTTCATGCTAGCCTCCAAAAATCACCAATAATACACAATACTTCCTTAAAGCAAAAAGTCACTAGCTTGAAACTAAAACAGCAGCAGCATTTAAAACACCTACTACAAATGCAAACTGCTTCGGAACATCATAATTAGTAAATGGCAAATATTAGGAGTTATGGGAATAGAGATCGTTAAAGCAGACTTTAATCGCCCAGCATCTCTTCCCTTCCGTGTGAAAATCCAGTCAGCACACACTTGCAGCATTAAACCCACATTAAGAAACAAACTGCTTCATTTCTGGAGTTGTAAAAACAAAGGTTAAATATCTGCTTCAGCACAAACCCTGTAATTTTTCCACAGCAACTGTATTGTTTTGCTTTGCACAGCTAATAATACCTGCCCTGCTTTGCACCCACTCATCTCCTGAGCGAGGCTCACGCTGGAATCACCAAACCAGAACAAACATCCAAGGACTACATTTGCCATTAAGGCTTCTGGAAGTACCTCTCCTTTCAGTTATACTTCATTTATATAGAGTAGCAAGTTGAAAATACACTTTTTTTTTTGCAGAGAGCCCTTTTCTCACTATTTGTAACAAAACAAGCAGCTGCACAGCATTCAAATACTCCTGGAGCAATCCAGAGATGCCCCCAGGGCTGCTGCTCCTTGCCTGGACACCCTGTCCCGTCCCCTGCCACCTCTCTCCCTGTCAATTCCGAAGGTCCCCACCCATCTCAGCCTCCTCATCTCCCCCCTTCTCTGCTCCCATGGTTTCTCAGCCCTATTTTTTTTGAGCTGCCAGTTCAACCACTCCACTCATTTTCCCTTTTTAGCCTCTTTTGTCCCTCCGTGGGGACAATGGTACCTGTTCTTGGTACATGGAACAGGGAATGGGCACGACCCCAAGGCTGCCAGAGCTCCAGGAGTGTTTGGACAGCGCTGCCAGGGATGCCCAGGGTGGGATTGTTGGGATGTTTGTGCAGGGCCAGGAGTTGGACTGGATGATCCTTGAGGATCCCTTCCAGCTCAGGACATTCTGTGATTCTTCTCACACATCACTTCCAGAAACATCTGGACCAGTTTGATGGAATTGAAGATAAACATGAACTTAACACTACCTGACCATCTCAGTCTAATGGGAAAAATTATAAACAAATTAAAGCAGTTTCTCATGCTGGAAAAGTCTGGGCAGCCTCAGAATAAAACACTACCAGAGGTGTCTCCACCCAGGTCTGCAGCTTCGGAGTGGATTTCGATATCCAAATCCAATTTCTTTGGAATTTCTGGAATTGGAGCTGGGTGTTTCTGGATATGCAGAGCTGGACATTGAAGGGAATTCCAGGATTTTCGAAACAGCTGCACAAAGAGCATAAATTATGCTGAAGGCCTCCAATGGGGATGTGATGTCCAAGTTTTATTCCTCCCTGTTCTCTGTCCCCACCGCAGCCTGGCAGGCAGCTCTAATCTGCAAGGCCTGGTGCTGCTCTCGATCGAACACACAGCATCAGTAGGAAGGGAAATTTGTGGAAGGAACATAGCATTAATTAGTACTTGGAAGTTGAGCAACTTACTAGGAAAAGACTGATAAAAGTGTAAAGTCCCATTTTACTGCCTAGCCCCTTTCATGACTGTCAGAACAGCAGTTAAACTCCCCCAGAAAGTCATTATTGATTCAGAGCTTGATCCAAAGGCAACTCAAGTCAATATGACCCGACCCTGCAACACCTCCCATGTCAGACACTGCAAGAGGCCCGAGCTACCTCCAGACACTCCTGAGGGCAGGTTTGGGAGGTGTCTGCACGTCCCTAAATCACCTGCATGATGCACCTCACTCACTGTCCCCTCCTAACACAGCACTGAGCAAACAGCCCCACGTCTGAACCATCCCTCTTCGTGCCAGAGAGTGCAGCTCCCCCATCCCATGGGGTAAACCAATCATTTATTTCTCCAGAGACTGAAGGTTTGTTCCTGACCTCCACCTGAGGGGCCTGAAAACCAGACAGCCAGGGTCCACCCTGCCACTTCATCCACAGAGCCCCTGCCCCACCAGCAGCACCTGCTCCTCCAAAGTGACACCTCTGCTTCCCCCAGCTTCCCACAGCCAGGGTCCCTCTGTGTGTCCCTTTATTAATTAGTTTATTAATTGCTGGGGTGTCCTGTGCAGGGCCAGGAGTTGGGCTGGGTGGTCCCTGTGGGCCCCTTCCAGCTCAGGATATTCTCTGATTCTATTAGTTCATTTTCTAACATATCTCCCCTTCAACCTAATCAACATGCAATTAATACAGATTTAAACCAACTGGAGTTTGAAATCCAAAAGTGACAGGGAATTAACACAACTTTAGGTCTAATTCTCCCTCCTCCCAATCTTCTGCCTCACTCTATTGCATGATTTATATTGTTAAGTGGTTTGGGAACAGCCCGTTTCTCACTGGTTTAGAGAACCAAGTATCAGGGACAGGAACCAGTCAGGGCCACTGGGCAAGGTCACAGCCTAAGGGAGGGGGGATCACTTCATCCAGGGCCATTCCAGCCCTTGGGTATGGATGCCCAGCAATTGCCCTGCCCAGGAGGCAGAACTGCTGCCCTGGGCAGGGCCCAGCCCTAGTGAGGGGCGGGAGTCTCCCTCAGCGGGGATATTGCAGAGCCCTCTGGGCACAATCCTGTGCCCTGTGCTCTGGGATGGCCCTGCCTGAGCAGGGAGGTGGCACCAGGGACCCTCTGGGGTCCCACAGCCTGATCCACTCTGTGGGATTCCCCAAGGAGGAAGAAGCAAGCCCAGCATCTCTCCTGCCTTGCTTTTTCTGTTCCCACCTCTCTGATGCCAGTTCCAAGGATCCTCAAATAACCAAAATTTGTCTGCAAGGTTTTCTTTGTTCTCATATCATTCCCCACATAAAAACCTCATCTCTTCCCATCCTTGAGACATCCCTTCAGTAATACATAAGGGAACATAAATCCTGAACTTACATATTTTTTCTAATACTACTATGTGTGACTGGTGGAGCATCACACAAAACATCAGAGTTAAAACTGAGCCCTGAGCCTTTCCTGCTGGATCCTGCTGCCCTCAGCAGTGACACCAGTCCCCTCTGATGACAAGAACAGCAACTTCCAGCAGACTGGAATCCCACATTAGGGTTTTGGGCTACACTTAGCAAAGGGAAAGGCACGACATGGTTTACACCAGGGTAATGGTTATTACTCTTATTGTCTTGTCAGAGCAAATAGGGAAAACTGAAATAAAATCCAGCAGAACAGGGGGTTTATGTTCCCAGATATTTAAAGCATTCAGCGTTCCAGCCCACCTCACTGAATGCAGCAAATACTAAAAACACACAAAGGTCAACAAAAATTATTTAAAATCCAATAATGGAATATAAGTGAGCTTTAAAATTCATTAAATGGCTTTTCACTTTTTTATTCTCCTCCTCTGCTTCGTGTTTGTCAAGTGTGATCAAGCAACTGCTTTGGAAGAATTAGTAGTAATTTGGTGCAAACGTGAGTGCCCTCATGATTTCATTTAAAGTGTAATATAGGCAAAGACCCAGAAAGGAATTCTTATCTTAAAATTAACCTCTCACTTTACCTTTATGCTCTGAGAACAGGCACAACCACGGTGGGCCACTACCCTACCCAAAATAGTGCATGAGCTCATGAAGATTAAAACTAAGGTAAAGTCAATTCTGAACCAGCAGGTAAGAAGCTTTGCTCGGCTCTCTGAGGCTCGAGGAAACAGCCAGAGTCACTCGGCTGGGGCACTGCTGGTGTCTGTTAATCCACTGCTGATTTCTCTCTTGTAGTGCTTTTCTGCTTTCTGTGTCTCAGCAGCACTTGGACACACCAAGGAACAGCAATTTGGATTCCAGTGCCCACAACACAGAAAGGCCCTGCTGTTCCATAGAGGAGATGGGAGCAAAGGAAGCCCGGTATCCCATTTGGGTGCTGGGGAACAGAGTCAGAGGGATTAAGGATGCTCAGAGGCAGCACATGGCACAGCTCAGCCCTTCCCAGCCTGAGCCTTCCCCTTCCAGAGCCAGGGAACTGCTGGGGGCACTCACACCTCAAACCACAGGAAGAGACCCAAGACCAAATGGCTTTAAACTGCCAGAGGGCAGGGATGGATGGGATATTGGGAAGGAATTCTTCACTCTCACCCTGGCACAGGGTGCCCAGAGCAGCTGGGGCTGCCCCTGGATCCCTGGCAGTGGCCAAGGCCAGGCTGGACATTGGGACTGGGAGCAGCCTGGGACAGTGGGAGGTGTCCCTGCCACAGCAGGGATGGAATGGGATGGGCTTTAAGATCCCTTTCCAACCCAACCCATTCTGTGATTCTAAGTCATTTCCACTTGCACATAGCTGAAGGTACTAAAGGGGAGAGGGACCAAGGCCTCCCCTTCCCTCCTTCCTTCCCGAGCATCCCATGCTGACACATCACACCGCTGGTTTCTCTGCACTGGAATTAAGTTCCCATGTGCACCATGGCACACCAGCTGTGAGGGAAGATGTGCTGACTGACTGCGTGTGACACAGCCCCAGAGCTCCAGAGCTCTCTCATTTTCCCTGCCAGCAGGAAGAATGGTGCTCCTGCACACCAGCCTGGGTCGCAGAGCCCAGGGAGATCCCTATTTTTAACACATCCATTAAAGCAGAGTTCTCAGATTACTCCCCCAGCAGAGCCAGTGATGCTGTCGGTGTTTCCTGTTCCAGGGCAGAACAAGTGCTGGGACATGGCAGACAGCCCTTGGCATCGCTCTCTCGGGTATCAGGGATCAGAATGAATCCCAGGGAGGAGCCCCTGGGAGGGCAGGATCACAGCAACGGGGATTCATTACACAGCGAGTGCCGAGTATCAGATTTTAAAAAGGAAAACGCAAACTCTGGTTTTTATCCAACTCACCAGGAATTTTATTCCTTTTTCAGGCAACTTTGCATCCCCCCAGGGACCCGAGCAGCAGAGCCCTGAGCTGCACCCCGAGCAGGCTGTGATGGCTCAGCACAGCCCTCTCCTCACACAGTTTTACGTCTCATTGCATCATTCCTGCATTATTTTTAGATAACCGTCAGGGGATGTCAGAATGTGGGTCGATAGCTATTAGATTTATAGGCAGAAATAGCAAGGCTTGTAACTATAAGGTGTAAAGCACTCAACAATTTCTAGAACAAATCTGACCGTGGGGACTGGGGGCTGGAAAATACAGTTGCTTGTACTCCCAGAACTGTTTAGGAAAAATAATCTCCGTGCTGCTCGGATCCATTTCTGGAGTTGAATCACTGCTGTTGACTCACAGGAGGGTCAATACCCCGAGTATTCAGCTTGAACAGCCCTTTGCAGACTTTGATAAGGACACCTTACCAAAAATAAGCCTCTCTTTTAAATTTAATCTATCAACATGCAGAATGCCCTCAGCTACATCCCGCGGCTCAGGCGTGTCTGGAGGAGCTGGAAGCTGGCAGCCTGCCAGCAACATCTGGAACAGATGTTCCATTTTAGGCAAAGATTAGTGGTGTGAATCACAAAATCAGTAAAGCCTCCTTGGGTACCTGAGAAGGCTCATTTCCCTCTGCTGTTGTGCCCTGTTAACAGGTGGGTTTCTCACAGGCTGCATTTTCTGATCAGCAACACTCGTACTCTCTGCCAGGAGAGGGTAAGGAGGGAGGATGGTGGCCTGGAATGGACCAGAAGATTCTCCAGAATCCAAGCACATGGACAGCACATGCCTAAAGCCAACTTCATCCGTCAATCCTGCCTGGTGAAGAGGGGAGATCTCCAAGACAGCAAGCACAGGGCTGCTCCTCAGCAATTCC
>NW_008238349.1:695701-702055 GCF_000691975.1 Corvus brachyrhynchos
AGCCCGCCCCCCAGGCAGAGTCCTGCCTTCTGGAATGGCAGCTGGAAGCCTGTAGGCACTGAAACATCTCTAGATGTGCCTGCTTCTCCAAATACATCCAATTCTCTCCCTGGAGACACAATAGGACACGGCTGATCCAGACTGAGGCTTGCAAACACCACTGTTATTCACATAATTACAGCACCTCTGTAGGTGTTTTGTATCCTTGGGGAGATATTTCTCACAGCTGCACAACTGAACAGGCAGTGTAAATCTAATGTACCTGTGTGAATTCTGCCAGCCAGGTAAGCTTCTGTTCTCCATTCAGGGAGACCTGAATTAATATGCAAAACTAAAACACCACTGTTGTCACTGTGTTCTGGTCACTGCTGTTGCAGCCCATGAACCCTGTGTTGTCTCTGCACGACAAATGCATTACTGGCTTATTACTCATTCGTTGTCAATGACAGGGAATATTTGGATCATGATGCCAAACAACCATCAAACCCCCAAATTATCTATCAGTTCCTTGTCAGATGGGTTGCAAACTAAATGTCACATTCATGTCTGAGCTTCCAGATGCTTCTAAATGTCTATCTTAGCCTCATCTTTTAACTCTGTTATTTCTCTAAGAAGTATTTCCTTTATTCATTCCTTGATCGGTATCAAACCCAGTTCTCAGGAACCTGCTAGGAATAATTTACAGGCAGCAGCTCTCAGGTGCCTTGAGCCTGTGCAGACCTCTCTCCTGCTGTGAGGAAGTTTAGGCTAAGAACTTCTAAAAGCAGGTACTGAATGCATGATTTGCATTATTCCTACTAGGGAATACGGCAACCAAACCTGTTGGGTACATCCTAAACATTAAAGTGGCAGTTTTCATCAAGTTGCTATATAATATGTAAAGGCCATACAACATAATACAGTTATTTTCTACTTCAGAAACATCCTGGGAGTGGGATAGACAGGCAAGCACCATCCCAGCTGCTCTGTGACAACCATCAGTTAACACAGCAGCCACATCCCCATCCTTTATCACTTATCTCCACATCACCATTTCTTATATCAAAGGATTTCACCCACCAAGGCTCTGCTCCTATGAAGAACTGTTTTAGTTCAGTAACATCATTAAAGTTTGGGCCCTTCTGCCTACAAACAGCTTTTCCCTGCTCTCAGTTATTTACACTTAGTTATTTATCTTAATCAGGGGATTTCTTAGCATTTAAGTTAATATATTACCTACCTGTTAAAACCTTAATATTACCAGACTGTGGGTGTAGTGCTAGTACACTCTCCTAAATGCTGATAAAACCACTTTTAATCTGACTTATTTACATATATAATTTCTATACTCAGTGGTTAGCTAAGTTTGTAATGTGTTTGGAGGATGATAAGTGTTAGAGAAGATAAGCATTATCTTATCCTTATGGGAAGCAATTCCACGTATCTCCAAAGTGTTTTAAGTTAATTAAGTGCCACTTTACAAGGATAGCAACACCGTGCTGAGGGCTGTGGTTCAGTGTCAGTTCCATGTCCATATGCAACCCTCCCAAAGTTAATTTCCTAATTGGATAAGCAGATGAGAGCAGAGCCAGACACACAGGAGGCTGCTGGCATGTGCTTGGCCGTACCTCAGCACATTCACATTATTCCATGTGCAAAAGCACAGATGCAGGCTGCCTTAAAAAATGAACACAGGCTTATTTCACCCCCAAGGAATGTAAAGTTCCTCTTCAACATTTAACATTTGGTAAAAGCAGCAGTTTAACCTGTGCATTTCTTTAGCATGGGGGAAGAAGCCCTCTCTGCTCACCCCTTTTCTGGCCAGCTTCACTTCAGCACTCCTTCATCACTTCTCTCTCTTTTACAGCAATTTACAAAGAGCTGTAATTCTCCCTGATCTTATACATCAAGTTGGACGGGGCTTGGAGCACCCTGGGATAGTGGAAGGTATCCCTGCCCCTGGCAGAGGGCTGGAACTGGGTGGTCTTTAGGGTCCCTTCCAACCCAAACCATTTTCTGATTCTATGATCTGTTGAGAGACTCTAAAATAAAATGTAACAGAAGAGCTCTGGATGAGTCAGCAGTGCCCTTCTGTTCTCTGTCTTACCAGTATTTAGCTTGAAGTTCAGACTTTTTGTACTATTTTCCCTCACTACTCAGGTAGATGCCACATCATCCCTGTGTCATTGGCTTCCAGGCAGCTGAGCACTTACTGGAGTCTGCTGCTGCTGTGAACCCACCACTATCCACCAGCATCCAAAGCCCTAGGGAGGGAGCTTGTGGCCTTTGCACTGCTCAGAGGCTTTAATCCAAGAGCCAGACCTCTGCTGGACACAGAGCTGGAAGGTGGCTGCCTGGGAGGTTCCTCAGGTCCCCAGTGAGCAGCACAAGTAACCTGCTCACATCTTTTCCAGGTGCTCAGCTATGGCCGGTACAGGGGATGGCTCCCCACACCCAAAAACAGGGTTTATTTAGTGCTCTCTCCCCCCTGCACCCCCTATTTTCCAGTGGCAGCACCATTTACTGACCCACCCTACTGAGAGGGTCTCACAGTACCTCTGGACACTGGACACAAACACCAGCTGTCCTCAAGCCATGTCACTCACCCTACAGCCACTGTGATGTTAAAGCTTGGCCCACCTTTGCTCTCTCAAAGTCTTATAAATGCCCAATTCTTCAAATTCCTCATGGTCATCACTGAGTCATACATACATTAGCCTCAGAAGAATGGCATTAGCTAATGGGAAGACTTTGCCCAGCACTGCCCAGGAAGCAGCACACGGCTCCTGAAAATGCTGAATGCTCCCTTCTGAGTCTCTGCTCCCTGCAGCTCCTCACCTGGTCACATAGCACAGAAACCCCCTCTTTGTAAGCACAGAGACAAACTGAAAAGTTCATTTGTGCAAATCTCCGTGACGTTGAAATAATCTGGATCACAATTTGTGCTTATGTAAATGTCAGCACACAAAAAACCAGGCTTGGATCAGAAAGACAAGTTGTAGTTAACACCCAGAGTAAAATACACACATTCCTTTCTGACCTTCATTAGCTTTCTCTGGACATCTGCTGGACAAAAGAATTCCATCCATAGCAGTGACTGCAGAAATTACAAATCCTCTGAACTCCCAGATCACTGCCTGCACATACAAAGCCCTCCATTCCAAAGGGTGCCCTCGTACCTCTCTGTGTGGGAGCCATCAGTTAGAGACCAGCAAAGAGCAAACCCCACACAACCTGTGCAACGAGTTAAAGGGCTTTCAGAAATGAACAGAGCAAATGTACAGATTGAGCCACGTTTGGGACAGCTCTCCTTGCCCAGAGAGGAGTAAGAGGGAGCCTGGTGTTATTTCCAGAGTGGCATGGCAGAGAAACGTCATTCAGACACCACGATTGTGTCAAATCCCTCCTTTCCCAGCGCCAAGGCAGTGTTGTTTAGGTGTTTTCATGGCTGACCTTTACAGAGATAAATAAATACACAGACATAAAACATGAGGGCTGCTGTACCACCGAGAGCTGTTATTTCCAATCTGCTTTACACTACATGACTCACAAACCAAACCCACAGCAACGGTACGATCAGATTGCTCATTTCATCTGTACAGAATGGAGCTTTTGAAGAGATTCAGGTTTTTAAAGATGGCTTCAACTCCCACTGAAATCCAGCCAAGTCCTACAATGCAGAAGAAATCCATAGCTGGCTGCACCCAGACTGGGTTGTAGTTTCTCTCTTTGGCCAAACACTTCCCAATGCTCTGTGAGGTGCAGGCTTTCCACATGCCACCCTACGAGATACTTTATTCCACGATTTTGTAGCTGCTAAACCACAGGTCAGAAACATGACCTTTTAGAACCAAATGAAACATGACCTTTTAGAACCAAAAGAGAAATCTCTCAGTGGGTCGTGCAAGGAGCTTGGCCCAGAGCTGAGGAGGGCTTTATGAGGCACCAGCACAAAACTACCCACGTGAAAATCAAGGAGAAGTGGTGAGCTCCTATTTGCACACTTCCAGCAGGCAGGAGATTTTAGAGGTGCTCCTCAACTGCCCAGGATGAATGCTGATCAAGGCACAGAAAATTCCTGGAGGGGAAGCCAACCCAGCTGCTCCTCATCCTCAGTCCCTGGGACTGTCCCAGTGCCCCTGACGGCTTCCTTTCAGTGCTGGTGGGTGGTGGTGGGGTTCACCTGGCCCCCCACATCTTGCTGTAAACCCGAGCCCTGCTGAAGCACGGCTCACAGCCACCCCTCAGAGCACTGAGCACACTGAGCTTCTCTCAAAAGCACATGTACCAAATATACACTTGACCCAAAGTTACATAAGCACCGTGCCAGAGCTATTTTTCAGCCAGACTGATCAGCGCTGCTATAAATCACCCCAGGATGCAGAGGCCAGACAAGATGTCACATTTATGTGCTCAGCTTTCTGCCTGCCCTGAGAAAACGTTTGTGATATGCCAACATATCTATTCCCTCTCTGCCTCCCCTGGTGTGTAGGTGCATGACTGCTGCTCAGCACTGAGCAGGCTCCAGCACAGCGCTCCCCGTGCCCACAGCAGCCTGGGGACAGCACTGAGCTGTCCGTGCCCCTGCAGCGCGTCTCAGCAGCCCCGGCCAGCGCCAAGAGCAGCCCCCAGGGCAGGGCAGGGAGCCCACGTTAACCTCCACAGAAGGGCAATAACCGATAACCTCAGCTCACCCTGTGTGTGTGCAGGGATAGCAGACTGCTGCATGATCCCTTGTCCTATCCTAGTCCAACGCCCTGGTGTAAGGGTCCTATCCTGAGCTGCAGTTACTGCCCAAATAACTGCCTAAATCCTCCTGGAAACTTATGCCCTAGCAGGATCCAGGAGCAGGCAATTTCACAGTGTGACTGCAAATAACATTCAACTTTCTACCTTATTCCTTGTTATTCTTACGCTTCACCTCTGTTTATCACCCAGCAGTGCTGCTTCAACATCTCGTGGTGCCAGGCACAGGCAGGACAGGTTTCTCACACGAGTGTATAAAGTAGGAATATCAATAACACTTTCCTCCTCAGCTGAGTGCTCCAGTGCTGTCCCCAAAGCCACTGCCTGAGCCAAGTGCTCCAGGAAAGCCACGCTGCATCCCTGCACCTGCCTCTCCTCCTGGTGCAAAGGGACACCAGCTACAGCCCAGGTTCAGCACAGAGACACAGCACACACCAGCTCTTGGTTCAGCACAGCACAGAATGGGGCATGAGCTCCATATTCCAAACTCAGAGAGGGAATCACACTGACACTGCCAGAAACACCAACTCTGCTCATTCCGACACACAGAAACTCGCAGGCATTAAAACTACGGCGATTGGAAGCAATAAGCAAGACCCTGGATTGAAATTGCACCCCCAGTTGTGAATCTGTGGGGAACAACTTTTAAAAAATCAGCTTCCACAGTGAGTGTTTTAATTAGATACCTCACCTAGATTTTCTTACATCTCTACAACGTGTTTCTCTATCCTGCACAGCATCTCTAAAACTCCCTTTCCACATCTCAGAGCTACTGAACCTGGTGAGATTTTAATAGAAATCCCTTTTCTGTGCTATAAAGAGAAGCATTACTTGAGATTTTAATTAGCAGTTGTCAGTGCTGAGCCATAGGAAATACTGAATAGTTTGCTTAACTTCTTAGAGAAAGTGCTTTTGCTTTCTGACCTTCTGCACTCAAATGATGCAACACACTTGAGCCATTAAAAACTCCTTTCCAAACCCAGCTCTGTAGGAGTAAAAGCCATTCCCTCGATCGATACACACTGTGCTGCTCCAACCCGTGTTCGCCCACTGCACACCCGGCTCGTTTGATGCAGAAATCGTGCCACTGTCATTTTCTGACCGCCGCTGTAAATCTGAAAGGCAGCATTCTGTTATTACCATTTCCCTCCATCCTGTGCAAGGTACCCCGGGCTTTAAACACACACGGAACTTGGAAATCAGATGCTAAATCGATTCAGTGCGTCAAGAGCCCGTTTGCACAACAACAGAAAGGAGAGCAGGGGTCCGTCATGCAAACTTCAGGCAAGGCGGGCACCTGCTCCGAGCCTCGGTTCACCACCGACCCTACCCCAAAGACATTAAAGAGCAGGAGAACTACTCCTACCATTCAGCTGCCTGTAGACAATGTCTTCTAGGAGCGAGAGCCTCTTCAGCACTGCATCCTGGATGGAGCTGATGCCGTGGGCTGTCAAGTTGGCCACTTCTGCCCTGGGATGGATGTCATGGAAGGAGTCGCTGCTCTTGGTCGTGATGGGTCTGCACTTGGCCAGGAAGAGGACGAAGCCAGCCACGGCGATCAGGTTTAACACCAGCAGGACTTTGACTCTCCTCAAAGAAGCCATCAAACTTCCCGAGGGGCCCCGCCAG
>NW_008238349.1:702882-714121 GCF_000691975.1 Corvus brachyrhynchos
AGGGGGCCGCTCGCGGTAACGCGGTCGGGCTGCTCGGTGTCACAGAAAGTTTGAGCCCCCCGGGCCGGTGCGTGGCCCTCTCGTGGATACTGCTCCCCCCGTTCCCGGATGGAAGCTTTGTGCTCTCCCTCGGAACCCTGGCTTTCCCGACCCCGGCACGGAATGACAAAGAAAGCTTCCCCAGGCTCCCCAGGCCTTCCGAGCCGGAGCGAGGGAATGACTTCAGAGCTGTCACCACTCTCCTTAGTAAGGATCGTCAGTACCTCAAACCCTGACATGAGGTAAAGTGATAAACATCATAAACTACAATTCACATCCAACGTTTTAATGGCAGAAAGCTGAATCCTCTCATGAGAGCACAGCCACTACTGAACAACCCCAGTAACCCCCCTCTTCCGAGCTTTATCCATGTGCCACAGTTAACCCTGCCTTTCAGAAAGATGGCACCAACACGGATTAGAAATTCAAACAACCTTGAGTCATTGTATCCTACAAGGCAACTTTTCAAAAGGTAAGAATAACCCCTCTCACCTTCAAGCCATAATTAAAAAAAAAAAAAAAAAAAGAGAAACAAAAAAATCAATGCCATGGAAACAAACCTAAAATTGCCTTGGAGGATTTGGAGTTTTAATTTTGTCCTAGCTGTACATGAAGTCTTTTATGGCTTCTGTGTTCAGACCCAGGATCCTGCTACAAACCTGGAGAAGAGACAGGCACATAACTCATAGTCAGACCCTAAAATACTGTGGTCAGTCCAGCAGGTTCATTATTCTGCTAAGACGGTGAAAATGTGAATGATGTGCGTGACATAAAGCTAGAAGTACCTCAGAAATTGCTGAAATCCAGCTTTTGGCAGGCACCGAGGGGAAGCTGGTTTGGGGGTTCTACAGGGGTGTTTTGGCACATGATAAACAGAAGGTTTGTTTCCAAAGCTGACAACTGAGATTTTTCTTCTCTATAAATAAAAGCACTTTTTATTAAACAAATAAACAAACACCACCCCAACTTGGCAGAGTAGTTTACCAAAAAGGGAAACCACATGGCCTCAACTGCCAGGAGCAGAAATACTTGTGCAAGCAGAAAAGTACCTGCTGCTTATTCTGAAGCAGTCTGGGATAAAGACTCATTCCCGTTGTCCTTCACTACCACTGCTCCCACTGAAGTCAGGCTGGTGCATTACACAGAAGCAGCAAGATCTATTTTAATTATAAACCAGTTTGGGAAAAGCTGGATTTAAAAACGTTTGGCACGTGGCTGTTACAGATGATCCCAATGGAAAAAAAATAATCTTAGGATCTTAAAAAACAGAATGCAAGAATTTGAAGCAGCTCCTTGCTGAAGCACAAGGTGAGCATTTTTGCCACCAGTTTCTTTAAGAAAGGAGCAGAATTAAGTCCCCAAAAAAGCAGGAGGGAGGGAGAAAGCCACAACTGCCCTTAGGGTGACAGATGGCCACAGGGCACCTGGCACCGTGAGTGTGTGTGGTCCCGGGGAAGACAGCATGGCAGGAGAAAATAAAGATGTCCCTAAAAAATGCAAGGAAAAAAATATCTCTGTGGGAAATAACACGAGAGCAAAAAATTCAGAATACACATGTGCCAACAGCCCCCCTGCCCTATCCGGGACGATTACCTTCCAAAAGCTCCCCAGGTGTCTGTTGTTGCTGCTGCTGTTCTTTTATTCGGGGGAGAGGCAAGCAGCAGACCTTGAAGCTGTGCTGGCTGACAACGATCCCATCACCTGGGACTGTCCCCAGCCCAGCTACATCTGCCTGCAGGAGAGCTGGCCCTGCTGCTGGCCTCGGGGGCAGCTGGGCAGTGCTTCCCTTTGCAGAACTCCTACGGGAACCAGCCTGAGGAAAATCTGATCCCCCTTCCTGAACTGGTTTGCAGCATTCCATGTTCCACAGGCCCCTTCTGCCGTGCCACTCTCAGAAGTAATGATTTTCCCTTCCTTTCTTTCATGTGGGAGAAGTTATTTTGGTTTTGTTCAGTTGTACTCCAATCACTTGTGGCCTGAGGACCAAGCAAACCCCGAAGTATTCACACCAAGCATCACATTCCCTTCAGTGTGTCCTGAGAAGCTCCCCCCAGCATGTTCTGAACAAGGCTCAGCTCTCTGGGACTGCCAAGGAGCCAAATGCCACCTGTGCCACCAGAGCTGCAGAATTATCCACAAACAGATCCCTCTGTACCTCCCCTACAGCAACAAGAGAGCCGAATGCTTTAGATAACAAACAACAATCAGGATCCAAGAGTCCGCTGAGTCAGAGACTCACAGAATCACCGAGGCTGGGAATGACCTCCAAGATCACCGGGTCCAAACATCAAGGCCGCCCCATCACCCTGCTCAGCACTAACCCCTGTCCCCAAGGACCACATCCACACATTTTTGGAACACTTCCAGGGATGGTGACTCCACCCCTGCTGTGGGCAGCCTGTGCCAGGCCCTGACCACCCTTTCAGTGATGAAATTTTCCTAATATCTAATTTAACTTCAGCTTGAGGCTGTTTCCTGTCACCCTGCCCTGAAGATGGACACCAACAGGACACTGCTGTAGGAGACCAGGAGAAGTTATGCTTTGTGGCATTCCAGTCCTGAGAGTGGCTTCCCCACCCATATTTCCTTAGAGTTTTGCACCCCCAGAACAGTGAACTGAATCTCAACAGCAAATCCAAAATGGTAGCTTGAAAATGTTTGACAAGACCCCACTCTCTAAATCAGGGTTCAACCAAGGCATAGCTCAGCCTCCACTGGAGAGTGTGGAGGGTTTTTTTCTATTTTTCATCCTTTTTTTTTTTTTTCCATCTACATTACATTCCTACCAGCGGAACAAAAAAAAAAGGCTTGAAACATTGTTACTAAATAGAGAGGAAGAACTAAAGGACATGGCTCAGTATCGGGCAGAGATCAGTTTGCATGTCTAATAGAAAAATTCTATTTTTGCCCATTCCAGTGGAGTTCTGTGAAAAGCACACACGCACTTTTCAAGTGCTAGCCAAAATAATTACTTCTCTCCTTCTGTGGGGGGAAAAAAATCCACTAAATCATGAATATTCAATGGATTGGTTAATGACATAGTAATGCTTTAGCTGAAATCTTTGCTCCTTAAAATACAGCCAACACGAGCTGCCAGTTACAAGAAGAATTAAAAATACAAAAATAACTTGATTTGCAGAAGTTATCATCCCCCGATCGCTTCAGGAGTGTGTGATGGTAGCATGATACCATGACAGATCTGGGGCAGACTGTCTTCACAATCTGCAAGATGTAAAACAGGCCGGAAAAAATAGTTTATGTTACTCACTGGAGCTTCTGCCAGTGCTGGGGGTTCTGCAGGGCACGGGTGCCTTCCCTCAGCACCAGCTCAGCTCTCTCCCAGCTGATCCCAGGCCCTGCACCCAGTTACATTTCCAGCCTTGTAGCACCAGCACAAAGGAAAAAAAAAAATGCTTGGCTCTTTTAGCTAAATTTCCTTGAGTTGCATAAATGAGCCTTTCTGTGACCAACTCCCTGTATGAGAACAATAATCGGCTAAAGAAAAAAACAAACAAAACTGAACAAAAATCTGCAGAAAAGGTTCAATTTAAAGCCAGTTTTGCTTCCTCTGAATCTTGCTGTGAGTGCAATTGAGTTATTTCTTTGTTTTCGGGCTTCAGGTGGTGCTCAGGAGTTGCATCTTCCCTTTTTTCTCTCAGGCTCTCAAGAATTTCTGATTATTCAGCCTTCATTTTGTTGCTTTGCCGCTCAAAATCACCTCTGAGAAAGCCCCACGTCCATCAGGTAGGTGAATTCAAGCCTCCATGTTGCCTATGAACTCTGTTTTTCCCACTGGAGTTTTCTCCATGCCAGAATCTGCTCCCTGCAAGGGTCACCAACATCGCTGTGAGGCCCGGGCTGGTGAAATGAGTGAAACTTGTATAGAAAGATGTTTTATCATTTTCAGAAGCCAATATTCCAAAGCTGATGGCTCACTCTGCTCTCTCTGAGCCATTTCTGACAGTACTTCAGGCACGTTTTTAACATCAAGGAGTGAACCCTTTATCTCCAGCCTTAACGTTCTTCTCCACTGTGGGAACAGCTAATGCACAAAAGTAACTTTCCTCAGTGTTATCTTCAAAGCTGGGAACATATTTAGTTCCCTGTTACAATAACTCCATTCATATTTCATGAATGTTTAAGTTCAGCCTGTGAGCATGGACAGCTCATCACTGATATATTGGGGAAATGCTGTGAAAAAACAAACAACTTATTGTACTTTTAGCTTATGAGATTGCTTTATGGCTCCCTCAAGGATATTAAAAAGATCTTTGCTATGGTTATCAATAAGTATCTTTCAGGATCAGCATTTATAAAGCTTCTAGAATGGCTTCAGCTCTTGGCTGACTTCAGAAATTAAGGACCTCACTCCCAAAAAAACAAAATCATAGCTTAAAGTCAACTATTCTTCAGTTTGGTTGCTTTGAACTTCAATATTCATCTTGATGACCAGAGTCTAATTCTTAAATCATTTTATTATTAGAGCTGGTTTGAAAAGCTTCAGCTTCTTTCTTGAAAAACAAGGGGGAAGGGAGAAGAGCAAGAGGAGCAAGTTCATTGAAATTTTGATAAATCATCAAAAAATCAGAAAATCCATTTTAAATATTGACTTTTTGTGTGACTAGAAAATAAATTCTCTCTTATTTCTTTTTCATTACAGAAGATACTTATATGGCCTAAGTTATTTCAGCACCTAATCATCACCTGATAGTCCCTGAGCCAGGGAATACCATTGTTTCTTCACGTTACACCAGCAAAGAAAAAGATGCCTGAAGACCTTTGAAAAAAACCACAGAATCTCAGACTGGTTTGGGTTGGAAAGGGACCTTAAAGCCCATCCCATTCCACCCCTGCCATGGCAGGGACACCTCCCACTGTCCCAGGCTGCTCCCAGCCCCAATGTCCAGCCTGGCCTTGGGCACTGCCAGGGATCCAGGGGCAGCCCCAGCTGCTCTGGGCACCCTGTGCCAGGGCCTGCCCACCCTCCCAGGGAACAATTCCTTCCCCATATCCCATCCAGCCCTGCCCTCTGGCGGGGGGGAGCCATTCTCCTGGGGTTTAAACTCCCAAGGGAACCAAGAGATGACACAAAGGAGCTGGCCAGGACTAAAGCCTTTAGGAGCCTTGAGGACAAGAGGTCATTTTGTCACCAGACCCTTGAGTCCCAGGCTGACACACTCAGCTGACACACTCACCAGCACCACAGTACGGCCATGCCAGTGGGGAGCAGGGAAATGCTGAAGGATCCCAAAGCCAAACGGCAGCATCCCTGTTCCTGTGAACATCAGGACTGCCTTTCCATGGCTGTCAGAAGGGCAGATCTGCCACTGCAGCCAAGACAAAGCCCAGAAGTCAGTATCAAGACAAAGATCAGAAGTCAGTGTGCTTGGATGGAGGAAGCCCCTCAGGGCTCAGCTGTCTCCCCAAAAGCCTGGTCTTGCCTCCTGTAGCAATCTGGCCTGTCCCACAGCAGAGCAGAGCCCAGAGATGGAGCATCCCCTCTCGGCTGCTACTTGAGCCTGGCTCTGAGGACCTTCTGGATGCTACAGCTCATGCTCAAGAGGGACTTCTTATCCTGTGACTTAGACCAAGCCCTCAGCTTAAGGTCAAGGCTCAAAGCCTTTTCTGAGCCCATGGACTCCTGGGGATGCCCTGCAGGGCTCTGCCCATGCTCCTGCTCCCCCCAGCAGGACAGTGCTGGGCAGGATGAGAGTCCAGAGTCACGGAGATGGCACTGAAGGTACAAATCCAAGACTTGGCCATAATGCAGCCACAGATGCCAGCTGGAAACTGACACCTTGCTTTATTCCTTATCCATGAGAGCCCTCTGTGTGTTGATCTCAAAATACAAAGTGTTGTATTAAAGAAAGCAAATTTTTAAAAAATCCTGTGTGTTTTACAAGCCACTTTGCACAAACACTTGCCTGCTTATTTCTTTTCATGTAAATCTTCTTTTGCAGCACTCAGATGTCTCTTGCACTGTGCTTAAACTGTATCCCAGCCATGCCAGGGCAGTGTTTATCCTGCTGTGGTTATGAATGATAGGCTGACCATCTGCAAATAACACACTGGTTTAACCCAAAAAATTTAAACCTCCCTATAAAGAGGAACCACAGATGGCAACAACTGCTTGACAAATGCCAGTGTGAACTGCACCACACTGATTAAGTATCACTGATTGACATCAATAAATCCTTGCTGAAGAATTTAGAAGATGCTTCTCATAAATATTTCAAGAGGTCTGCATCCCAGAAAAAACAGTAATTCAGAGCAGTTCTTAATGTTTAGAAAATCAAGTAGGTCAAGAAACAGACATATATGTGTTTACACTCTGAGTTAAACAACTGAATTTCCCTCTCAGGCAGCCTTTTGTTTTATTTTGGGACTCTATATATGAACTGTGTTCCCAGTTCCCAAAACACCGAATGCCTGTCTCAGCAAAACCTCACAGGTGCTGTGTACCCTTGCAGAGTTCAGTGAAAGGTAGAGTGGGAAAACCAAAACCAAACTGGATTTTATTTCAGATTTGCTGTTGATTCATTGGCTGTGTCCAGGCAAAATGCCCAGAGCTGAGTTTTCAGGGTAGTTACAGAACTGTAGCATGGCTTGGATTGGAGAAGACCGTAAAGCCCTTCTTGTTCCACCCCTGCCATGGGCAGAGACACCTTCCACTGTCCCAGGCTGCTCCCAGCCCCAATGTCCAGCCTGGCCTTGGGCACTGCCAGGGATCCAGGGGCAGCCCCAGCTGCTCTGGGCACCCTGTGCCAGGGCTTTGTAAATCCTATGTCCCCACCTTTCCTGTCAGCTCTCTCAGCCTTTCCTCAGAGAGGAGCTGCAACCCTCCATCCCTCTGATCATCTTGTCCCTCTTCTCATGGGTCAAATACTCAGACACTCAGCTGAAGGCTGCAGCGTCACAAGGGCTGAACAGCCCGAGCTCCTCAGCTCAGCACTGGTGCCAGCCACAGGGGGTGGTTGGTTTGGGAGGTGGGGTCGCAAAACTGCCAATCCCAGTGTGGAGGCCCCCAAAAGGAGCTCTTTGCAGGTAGGAATCTCCTTTTTACTGCAAATATTCTCAGCTGGGGAGTCACTCACAGAGAACCCTGCTTAATGTTTAGGTGAAACTGCAGTAGGAGATTGGGACAAAACAAAGCAGAGTTTTGGCTGGGAGGACAAACCGGGGGGGCTGAGCCTGCTCCACTCCCACCAGGCACTGGCTGGGGAAACTGCAAAGGAAAGCAGATCCCAAGGCTCAGTCAAACCTGTGACTTCCTCCATCCAATGAAAACTGGTGCCCAAAATAGGCTGTGATTTCTCCCCCGCCACAAAATCAGGCTCCAAGCACCATTCAGCGACCAAGCCCAGCCCACCATGCCCCAGTGACAGACGACTCCAGCCACTGCCAGGCACAAACATCTCCAGCCTGATCGAACAGCTGAGTCTCGATACTTCACAAGTACAAATTGGCTGTTTTTGTATAGCCTGAGTAGTTACTCAGCTACCCTGAAGGGATTGTTCTTAGCTTTGAAGATTGCTGCTTTCATTTCACAAGAATGGCCAGAAAGATTTTCCATTTTCTTTCCAACAAAAGCATTTGTTGTGGGGGAAGGATATGACATCTTTAAGGAGGCAGGGAGAGAAAATGATGTGCTAGACCCTGCCTCTGAAATAATTCTGAAGGAATATACATTTGCATCTAGGGCTGAAGGTCTCACAGAGTAGCTTTTAAAGGAAAAAACCTGTGCTGAGCCCATCCAATTCTCCCTCCTCTAGTCTATCTCATCGCAGCACTTGGGAATTTCCCTTTGTCTCCATGTAAAAGAGGAATAAAGTATTATGGAGCTATTCATCCAAGTTGTACCCACGGTTTGCAACGGTGCAAGAAGCTGGGGTGTCCTGAGCCCTGCCCTCCCACAGCAACTCTCTGCCTTTGCCCTGCCCTGCAACAACCATCTGGGAGCAGTGGATGCACTCCCAAAGTCCTGCTTTTGCACTGCCTCAAATCCCAGAATCATAGAAGAGAATCCCAGACTGGTTTGGGTTGGAAGGAACCTCAAAGCCCATCCAGTGCCACCCCTGCCATGGCAGGGACACCTCCCACTGTCCCAGGCTGCTCCCAGCCCCAATGTCCAGCCTGGCCTTGGGCACTGCCAGGGATCCAGGGGCAGCCCCAGCTGCTCTGGGCACCCTGTGCCAGGGCCTGCCCACCCTCCCAGGGAACAATTCCTTCCCAATATCCCATCCAGCCCTGCCCTCTGACATTGGGAAGCCACTGCCCCCTGTCCTGAACCTCCAGGCCCTTGTAAAGAGTCTCTTTCCAGCTCTCCTGTAGTTCCTCCGGGCCCTGCAAGGCCACAGTGAGGTCACCCCAAAGCTTCTCCTCTCCAGGTGAACAATCCCAGCTCTCCCAGCCTCTCCTCCCAGCAGAGCTGCTCCATCCCTCGGATCACCCTGGAGCCTCCCCTGGGCTCCTCCAGCAGCTCCAGCTGCTCCCTGGGCTGGGCGAGGGCTGGGGCAGCTCTGCAGGTGGGGTCTCACCTGAGCACAGGGACACAATCCCCCTCCTCAATCTGCTGCTCACGCTGTTTTGCTCTCATCACTTGAAAAGATCAGGATTGATTGACACCAATCCAGCAGATGCCATTATCTCAATCCTGCTGCTCCCAAGGACAAGCTCAAGACTGTTTTGCTCTCATCACTTGAAAAGATCAGGACTGATTGACACCAATCCAGCAGATGCCATTCTCTCAATCCTGCTGCTCCCAAGGACAAGCTCAAGGTTTGGCAGTGACTTGGGCTCCCCCACTTTGCCTGTTCATTGTCTAAAGGCAAACACTCCTCCAGTAAAGCAGGTCTGCAGCACTTAAAGCCTTGGGCTGGCTGGCTCCTCAGTCTGTCTGGGCAAAGTGATTCCTCCTGCAGTCATTCCTGCAGTCATCCCTCCCCACGCCCCAGCACTGCACTTCAAAGGCCAATGGAACATCAGAGGGACACACTGCAGTGCTTTGTTTTCCTCTCTCCTGAACTGCTTTTTTAGCATTTTAAAACACAATGTGCTCATGAAAGGTTGTAAAATTCCTCATAAAGTTGACTGTGCCACAGGATTATAGAATACCTCTTGGAACAATGGATAAACAGCTAATCTTGGATCTGTCACCAGAAAACACTAATATATTTCAAAAAGCTATTAGCCCTTAAACCAAAAGTAACAGAGAATTTGATTTTGGGCAACAGGCTATAAACCACTGAAATTGTTTGGCAGCTCTGCATTGAAAGCAGGTGGAAAAAGCTGTTAAGAGCCCTGGCATTTATTTTATTCAGCTATTTAAGGCATAGTTTACATAGACTCCACAACATGTGCATGAAAACTAACACTAAGTAAGGACACTTGAAAAAAACAGGGGATCAATTGATTTACCACACATTTTCAGGAAGCAGGACAACATCTGCTATGTTATGCAAGAAGGGAGTGAAAGGCAATAAATATTACAGATAAAAAATAATAAACCATCAATGGCCTTCACAATTTTTACAGCATCATATCTTTAAGGAGCTTTAGAGCCATCAGCTCTGACCATAACCTCCAGATGAGCAATATCCATTTTGTGGATGGAAACACTAAAGCTCAGCCATTAATCCTGAACGCCCTGGTCAGTTCTGAAGGGCTTTGGGACAGGGATGGCCAGGATGACCAGGGATGGTGAGACAGGGAGGAAATATTTGGGGAATGCAATGGGGAAATAGAGTTTGAGATTGCCACATAGAAAGCCAAAGACTAAATGGGTTTCACACCTTGTTTCTTTCCCTGGTCTTGATAATATCTGCTCTTGTGTTTTGTCTTAGCAGTGGATCCCGGAATCCCAGGCTGGGCCAGGCTGGAGGAGACCCCAGAGGGTCCCTGGTGCCACCTCCCTGCTCAGGCAGGGCCATCCCAGAGCACAGGGCACAGGATTGTGCCCAGAGGGCTCTGCAATATCCCTGCTGAGGGAGACTCCAGCCCCTCCCTGGGCAGCCTGTTCACGGCTGGGGCCGGCCACGGGCCGCCGGTCGGGCTCCCGTTGCTGGGCTCAGGCCCTGCCCGGTGCTCTGGTGCCGCTGCCGGGCCCCGGAGCAGAGCCTGGGCCCTGCCCTGAGCCCTCCCTGCAGCCAGGGACAGCCAGGGCTGAGGGCCCCTCTCAGCTGGGGCTCCTCTCGAGGCTGAGCAGCCCCGGCTCCCTCAGCCTGTCCTGGGCACGGAGATGCTCCAGGCCCTCCTCATCCTCACAGCCGGCGCCGGCCCCGCTCCAGGAGCTCCCTGGCCCTGCTGTGCTGAGGAGCCAGAGCTGGACACAGCTCCAGAGGTGCCCCTGGGGCTGAGTAAGCCACAAACGAGTAGGATGCAGGTCATGAAATAAAAAAAGAGGATGAAGGTGAGTTTTCTGAGAAAAAAAAAAGACATGAAAAGATCAGGCAGATGGAAAAATGCTTCACATGAGGAGTGCAGGAGTTACCTTCTCACAGAGCAGAGATACTTTTGTCAAGTACTTTGAGAGAGGTGATCTTTAAGCTCTTCAAATCCTCACAGAAAGGGAAAACAGGAGCAGGACTAAGGTGAGGAGTTTCAGGCTTGTGGCTGAGTGCTGGAGCCGGAAATGGCTGAAGAATCCCAGCAGCACAGCCAGGACTGTGCACCAGCAGTGATGCCATCCCAGTGGGGGTTTGTTTGGGGCCTGGACAGTGGATTTGCATTTTATAAAGAGAAATTACTGCAGAAAGGCTAATGTTCAGTGGAAGGATATTTTTGGTATTTCTCTGGAAAATAACCTATTGGATGCAAGACTTAATCTTTTCTCCCCTTAAAAGATATACTCATCTCAGAGCCTCTTAAGGAAGGGAGGTATCAGAATAATTACCCAGAGCGTTGCTGCTCTTGTGTTCCTGCTTTGGCAAAAGCTGGGGCACACAACAGCTTCTCAGCACAGCAGTGCTTCTGGTCTGCACACATCCAGGCCTGAGAGAAGGGAACGGAGCTGGGAAGGGGCTGGAGCCCCAGGAGCGGCTGAGGGAGCTGGAAAGGGGCTCAGGCTGGAGCAAAGGAGGCTCAGGGGGGACCTTGTGGCTCTGCACAAGTCCCTGACAGGAGGGGGCAGCCGGGGGGGTCGGGCTCTGCTGCCAGGGAACAGGGCCAGGAGGAGAGGGAACAGCCTCAGGCTGGGCCCGGG
>NW_008238349.1:714177-717310 GCF_000691975.1 Corvus brachyrhynchos
CAGGCAAGTCTGGAGTGCCCATCCCTGGAGGTGCCCAAGGAAGGGCTGGGGGTGGCACTGAGAGCTCTGGGCTGGGTCAGTCACAGGTTGGACTCGATGATCCTGGAGGTTTCTTTCCAACCTTAATGATTCTGGGATTCTGATTCACATGAGGCTTTGGTGATTTCTTTCTGTCAATTAGACACACATACCTATGAGAAAGCAGTGAATCCTATGATTCTGTCAAACCCAGGGTTCAGTAATAAGGAAATTATGCCTCCAGAACCCTTTCATTCACCAGCCTGAAAGCAGCATGGAGCTGACTCATTCCATGGGGCTGCTACCAGCAGTCTCTAAGTTTCCTACAGGAAGTTCTTGAGGTACAGGGGAGGCACTTCAGGAAAGAAAAGAAAGAAAGGTTATTATGACCCACGGAGGGGATAGGAAATAAGGAGGCACAAAACCCCAGGTCTGAGAGGCTGGACACGTCCCACCAGCAGCTTTCCAAACTGCTCTGCTCTCCCTGGGAAACGTTTCCCCATTTCCAGAAATCACCCTGAAAAGTCACAGGGTTTGGAGATCTCTGAGCACTCACACTCATCTGACTGTCCCTGTTTGGGGGAAAGAGGCCTCCTTTCCAACCGAGCATTTGTCATCTTGCACAGAAAAATTCCACAGATGGATTCTTCCTGTACCTAACTGCATGAAGTAAAAACTGAGCAGGTCACTTTGAAATGATATCTATGCATATACATTTAAAAAAACAGAGAGAAAAGCCCTCAGCTCAGTTTAGCACTAAGTGGCCTGTGGTGGTTCAGTGGGAATGGAGGAGGAATCAGGGCTGGGATCACAAGGAGCCACTCAACAGGTTCACGTCAATGGGCTCAGAGTGCACCCAGCACAGAGCACTCACTGCTCAGGATTAGCAGCCACACAAGGGCCACATATCAATTATTTTGCAGTCTGACTGGAGCACCTCTTGAGATAACTGAAATGAAGGACTTCAGGCCTTAAGCTTCCCAGTTACACCTTCCAGCTGAAATCAGAATATTCTAAAAGAGAAGGGACACACAAGGATCATCCAGTCCAGCTCCTGGCCCTGCACAGACACCCCAACAACCCCACCCTGGGCATCCCTGGCAGTGGTGTCTGAATGCTCCTGGACCTCTGGCAGCCTCGGGGCCGTGCCACGGACAGCCCTGGGGAAGTCAGTGATGCTGCTCATTTAGACAAAATGTGCTCCACCAGTAAATGCTGGGAGAACTGGGATCCCAAGAACTGGGTTTTGGAATAAAGCTTTTGACCAGGCTTGGGGCAAGTTACTCAGATGGCACAATTCAGTGAATAAAACATCATTTACTGGATTTAATTCTCACATCCATGTCTTACATTTTATTTCTTTAGTGTGAAGAATCTCAGTAGTGCACTGGAAACCTGAAGGTGTATTAGAGCCATCCCTGTGCAAATGGCCAGGGCAATACCTGCCCCTCACTCAAACCCATTTAAACCCCATATTTTAAATTTCACCACAGTAGCTCCCTGATCTCATCAGTGACCAGTACAAACCTTTGAGCTGCCTTGTTGTTTATTCAGTTCCAGCTTGGTTTAGGAGATCATTTGTGATGAACAGCTACAAGGTCTCAACATTAATTTGGACCACAAGCCTACCAGGGAACAAAATAAATTTTGACAGATACAAGAAATGACCCAAAAAGGGTTAATATGAACTATGCTAATGTCCAATAAATGGTTATTAAAATTCTACAATAATAACTTGATAGTCCTCCTTATAAAAATGACAATTCTCTACCTCATAATAACTAATTATATTTAAGCTATTCATGGCCATAATTTATCAATTATCCAGCTACTAGATTTCATATTAAAACATACTCCTACTGCGAAACAGCTTTCTGGATAAATTCTGAATAAGCAATCAAATGGCCACTCCTGGGAAGCACAGAGTATCTGTACATGGAATGGGGCCTTAGGGGTGTCTGCAAATCACTGCAGAAAAGGTAGAATATTTCTGTGTATTTGATTCTGCTGCCACTGCCTGAATCTCTCCTTTTTGATGCAGGGATGCTGGAAAGGATCCGTTTTTCAGCTCTGCCTTGGGTGGGATAATGAAGGGTCTTTCAGCAGCATTAGCAGGAGGAAGGTTTACTGGCAGAGCTTCCAGCTTTTCTTGTAGGTGTAGCTTTAATCACTGGGGACTGTGCCGAGGCTCTTGATGTTGATTTCTGAAAAAAAGAGCTTTTGCTGCTGCTTTAAAGAGCTGCCAGTGCTTGCAAGATGATTATGTTATATATATTTATATATATATATTTATGTGTACATAGAAGCATTCTGCTTTGAAAGAACATCTAGGTCATGCTTTCCATACTGATCCACCTTCAATCTGCATCATCAAGGGCACTTTCAGCGAAGCGAGAGCCTTCTAAGGGATCTCTGCTGCTGCTGCTGCTTATTCCCCAGCCTGAAGTTTAACCCTCACCAGAGTTTTGGGTTAGACTGGGGGATGGAGGGGGGGTACAGGGATGGATTCCGTGAGAAGCTGCTGCAAGTGTCTGATGGAGCCAATTCCAGCTGGCTCCAGGACAGACCCACTGCTGGCCAAGGCCGAGCCCATCAGGGACTGTGGTAGCACCTCTGGGGTAACTGAGGTAAAAATGGAGGGGAAAAAATCCCAAAACTGCCCCAGTACAGCTGGAGAAGGGAGGAGTGAGAACATCTGAGAGAATGAACTCTGCAGAGACCAAGGTCAGGGAAGAGGGAGGAGCTGGAGCTGCTCCAGGTGCCAGAGCTGAGATTCCCCAAAGATTCCAGGGTGCAGCCCCTGGAGAGGCAGCTGAGGGCACAGGGAGCAAACTTTCCCCTGCAGCCCCTGGAGGAGCCCAGGGCAGAGCAGGAGATGCCTGGGAGAGCTGTGATCCTGTGGGAAGCCCCTGCTGGAGCAGGGTCCTGGCAGGGCCTGTGATCCTGTGGAGAGAGGGGCCCACCTGGAGTGGGTTTGCTGGAAGGACTTCTGGCCCCATGGAAAGGGATCCACACTGGGGCAGTTCCTGAAGGCCTGACCCCATGGATAAAGGGACTCACACTGGGGCAGTTCCTGAAGGACTGACCCCATGGATAAAGGGACCCACACTGGAGC
>NW_008238349.1:717663-753879 GCF_000691975.1 Corvus brachyrhynchos
ATCCCCCAGTTGAGCGTGTTCGCCCATGCGAGCACCTGCTGAGGGATCTCTCCCTGCCCTTATCCCACGCAGAGCCTTTCCCTGTGTCCTCTGTCCCCTGCCCAGGGCAGTGACAGAGGGGCTTGGTGGTGCCCAGGTGCCCAGCCAGGGTCACCCCAGCACAGCAGAAGGATCTTTTTCACCTCCCCAGAACTAAACAACAGCAGCAGCTTGCCCAGGGGAGGGGAGTTGTATTTTAAAGGAAGGCAAGAACACCTCAGCAAAGACAAACAAACAAAAGATTTCATAAGGTGCCATTAATAAATCACAGGTCAAAGCGATATTTTTCCATATGCTTCCCATATGGACCTTAAATGAAAACCTCACTGGGCTCTGCAGTTGCTGGGAACAGGGAATGTTCAGAGGGAATGCTGGAGGCTGGGATGTAACATCCCTCACTTCAGTACAACCTTGGCTGTAAAATACAGCACTTTTATGGGGTATTAGATATAAGATAGCCATGAACACAGCAAAAGCCATCACCCTCCACCCAGTACCTGCAGTTTTGTTATGGACTATCATTCGACATCTTTATTTACAACTCCATAGTAGTGCTTTTCCTGCTAAAGCCTATTTATATCCTGGAACAGATCTCCAAGTACCTGTTCACGTGTATCTGACCAGAATAGCAAAGCCTGGTCCCCTCTGTGTATATTAAACACAGCATTCCCTGGTGAATCAGCTGTAATTGCAGTGATTAACAACCAGCAGGTTCAGCCCTCTCCCAAATCCTGACCCACACAGCTCAAGGATCACTATCTCAGCCCCTGCTGTGCTTCTCAGCCAGCTCAGCTCATGTTTTGGGCCTGCAGTTTGTGTCCCAGTGCCTCAAGGCTGCAGCAGGCTCACCTGCCCCTCTGGATATCCTGGCACATCCCTGTGCTCCTGGCACATCTTAGAACTAGAGGCAAGAACAACAGGAGAAAACGGGCCTGTGCCCAAAGAAAATGGTGTTGGCAACAATGTGAAGGGAGGTGATGGAGAACCATGGAATGGTTTGGGTTGGGAGAGACCTCAAAGCCCATCCAGTGCCACCCCTGCCATGGCAGGGACACCTCCCACTGTCCCAGGCTGCTCCCAGCCCCAATGTCCAGCCTGGCCTTGGGCACTGCCAGGGATCCAGGGGCAGCCCCAGCTGCTCTGGGCACCCTGTGCCAGGGCCTGCCCACCCTCCCAGGGAACAATTCCTTCCCAATATCCAATCTAAGCCTATTTTCTCCCAGTTTGAAGCCACTTGCCATTGTTCTTTCACTCCAGACCCTTGTAAATTGTCTGTCTCCACCTTTCTTGTGGGCTCCTTCAGGCACTGGAAGGAATCAAACCTGAGAGATTTTATTTGTCTCAGTTGAAGATACTCCACAGGGACAAGGCAGTTATTTAAATAACCAAATTCCAAGCATTTTCTGGGTGTCTTTTTTTCTGTTTGTTTAATTGCCAAGCCCCTTATTATATACGCATTTTAAAAAGTGATGCTGACAGGCTTCAGGAACCACTGGGCAAACAAAACCAATAAATCTGCAAGAAAAAAAGGATACTTTACAGAGATGACAAATTAGGGTGAAAAAATGCTCAGATTGCACAAAGTGCTTGCTGGGGAAGTTTAAGTTTATTGTTCTATTTACGGCTTCTGAAAACGTGACACAGAGAAAGCTGCTTTCTCTTCTCCCTGAGCTGCATTTCCTGATGAGCATCCTGAGAGAATATGAAATTGTGGCTGTGAGGGCAGCCTGGGCTTGTGCCCCAGGGTGGGGAGGAGCAGGAGGGAGCAGCAGGGCCCCTTGCAGGGCACAGACCTGGCGTGTTTGGGCTTTTTGTGCCAGTGAGGGGCAGCTGAGCAGGAGGGCTGGCCCTGGGGCTGGGGACAAACAGCAGCACTGGGGGACACGGCGCAGTGGCACTGGCAGAGTCTGTGGTCAGTGGTGGCACACTGGGTGCACTCACTGGCCTGGATCAGCCTGGCAGCCACCAGGACAGGGATCCCTGCAGAGCTGGCTCTGCACAGGGAGAAGAGAGAGGCAGCAGAGCTCAAAGCAGGTGACAGCAGGGACCTGGTTGCCCTGGCTGGGGCAGGGACAGTGGCTGTGAAATCCATCACTGCTCTGCAATCCACAGCTGGCTCACGCCACTGCTGCTCACAGCTGCTCACAGCTGCATTTCTTCACATCTCAACACCGGGGTTTTGCATCAATTCTTGCTAACTAATGCAAGTTATCTTTCTCCCTGTAAGTTCAGAGAAAAATGAGGTGAACCAGGGAAGCTGATACAGCAGTGCCAGAGACAACTTAGCAGGGACTCAGTTCTGTGTGAGAGGGGAGCTGAGGTGCAGGGGATAAGGTCCCACAGACCACAGGGCCAGGTGACATTTCCTGCACCCACTGCCCAACCTCCCACTGAGTTTCAGCGAGAGCTGCAGAGCGCAGTGTGAAAAATTCAAGCATGAAAGAACTGGAGCCTATTCATGGCACACCCAGGGCTGCAAGGTTTTCCTTTCTCAAGTTAAAACAAAAGCGTGGAATCGATTTTTTCTGAGCCAAACATCTCCTGTGACAAATACAAAGCTACAATAAAATATCTGGCGACTTCACTCTCCTCCAGCTCAATGTAAGAACTCAAATCACCTGGGACACTCGAGCTGAGAGCTAAAGCACAAGGAGATGATGTGCACTTAGAAAGGCCAGTCTCAGGCTACAGAGGGTTGGTTATTTCCTATTTCCCCTCTTGTGAAGATTGTTATACTGTGACTTGCCTACTCCAGAAAATACAGCATGAAGTTTACTTTAGGAAGATGTTTGGTTTTCCCTAAAAGAGCAACACCATTAGAATTTTATCACTCTCTTTAGCTGTAGCCTTCTAAAGAATTAAATCATACACATTCCCTTTTGTGACATCTAAGTCTTCAATATCAAAGCAAGAGTCTTTTAGAATATAAAACAATGTTTCAGACATCACAGCTTGATACAATATTTGGATTTTTTTTCTTGTGATGGCATCTGTGTATTTACAAACTGGCAATGCATCACAGCTCCCAAGGGAGCAAAACTTATTTCCTCAACTAATCTCTTTACTGAGAGAGCAGTGGAGATCTCAGCAAATATGCTGAGCTATAAAAGCTTTTGTGCCTGGGACAAAGCACATCAAACCCTGGTACACAGATTCACTAGACAGAGGTGAGGGAAGCATGATCAGTCCTGCTGGCTCCCACAGTAAGAATCCCAGAATCCCAGACTGGTTTGGGTTGGAAGGGACCTTAGAGATCATCTCATTCCACACCCCTGCCATGGGCAGGGACACCTCCCACTGTCCCAGGCTGCTCCAAGCCCCAATGTCCAGCCTGGCCTGGGGCACTGCCAGGGATTCAGGGGCAGCCCCTGCTGCTCTGGGCACCCTGTGCCAGGGCCTGCCCACCCTCCCAGGGAACAATTCCTTCCCAATATCCCATCCAGCCCTGCCCTCTGGCACTGGGAAGCCATTCCCTGTGTCCTGTCACCACATAGCCCTTGTAGCAGCCCCTCTCCACCTTTCTTGGAGGCCTCCTTAAGGTACTGAAAGGCTGCTTTAAGTTCATCCTGGAACGTTCTAACTCCAGGCCTGCACTCAAAATCCCATCCATTAAACCCATCCCAGACACTGTGGGATACAAAAGCATCTGGACAGAGCCTTCTGCTCCTCACCAGAAGCTCAGAGAACCACAGCTGGAAGTTGCAGATGCTTTTATCAGAGCCCAGGCATCAAACAAGCTCTGCTCAACTTCAGTTTCAGGATGAACTGACAACGTGAAATTCCTTCATCCCAGCAGAGAAGCTCTGAGCAAAGCATGTAAATATAAAATGAAGTAAAAACGATCCTCCGTACAGGCTAATTAACTCATGCAAGGCAATGTGTATCAGGCAACAGCAAATGTGAATTCCAGAAATCTGAGGCTGAACTCTGCATCTTCTGCTCAGCTCCATCTCTTACTGATGTCAAGGGAAATTCTGATAAATAAGAGATTCAGCACCTGGCTTTTCATCCAAAGTTCAAAAATCCACAGTTACTTCTCCAAAGGAGCTTTTCCAGATCTGTCTGTGAGGCTATTCCAAGCAGAAAGCCTGAATTCCCAGGGTGTAAACCCCAAGAGGGAATTTATGGGACCATCAAGGAATGGCTGAGTGCAGAGCACTGCATTGCTGGCTGCAGTGGGCAGCACCAGAGCAGACTGCAAACACCATTCCCATTCCACATCTGCTGCTGCTCTGTCCTAAGAGCTGATCCCTGGGGAGTGCACAGACTGAGTAGAGTACAGCCCTGAATTCAGATGTGTGCTCGGAAGGAGAGTTCCTGGAGAGAAAAAAAACACCAAATGCTGGAAACTGCTGCTGGCCCCGTTCCTCTGCTGGATCTGAGCCAAAGTGACACCCACAGGTCAGAATGGTGTGCTGTGAGCTCTGTTTTAGGGGAGGCATCCAGGGTTAGGATCACCTGGCAGCTGCAGGGAGCTTCCAGGAGGACTCCAAATGTTACGAGCAGCCAGGGGTTTTCTACTTGATTGGGGTCACACCAAGAACCAAAAATTAAGGAAAAATGAGACCAGCATGGAAAAATGAAAATAAGAGGTTGAGAATTGTAGTTCTGGACTCTTCCCAGTCCTTTTTGCCTGTCCTGTGTGTGGCATTTTCTCCAGGAACATCCTGTTAACAATCACAGACTCTGAGTATTCACAATTTCCTCAGGTCAGAGGTGCAGCTGTGTTTCACTGAGACCTTTTTCAGGAGGAGCCTCTACTGAGACTTCTTGGGAAGGAGCCAGCACCTCAGGACAGGTATTTGTGACTGAGGATGCCCTTGTGCAGAGGCGAGTGTCTGTCCCTGAGGTGTGTTGGGTGCAGACCCCTCAGCTACACCACCAGCTCCTCCAGGAGCCTTTCCCTCAGCCCCGGAGGCAGCCTGGCCCTCCAGAGATCTGGGGGCTCTCTCAGGCCTGGGCCAGGCCCCACTTTGCTCTCCTTTCCAGTTCAAACACCTTTCCCAGTCCAGTAATCCCAGTCAGACCCAACATGGGGACAGGTATGGACATTCCAAGTCCTGACATCCTCGGAGCCCTCTCCACCCTGAGTAGCTCTGTCCTCCCTGATTAACCACAGCAGGCAAAATATGCCCCTATAAATCACAGAGATATTTTATCATATAAAGTCAAAAAGGCAGATTTCTTACACCACGTTTGCCAAATCTCTCACTTGTCCCACAATTGTTAAATATGAGTTTCTCTTTCAACTCAGTCTGTATTTTTATCCTCCATCTTCTCCCAGGTTCCCTTTGTACTCCTGCATTTCTGTACCACATCATTACCCACAGCCACCACTTGCTGTTAAACAGATGCTGCTTTTTACGCCTGCAGCAGAACTGACCTCTAGATGTGGGTGTGCTTTGTTTTTAAAGCATTTCTTTCCCTCTGAATGAAAATCACCAAATTAAAGCAAGGTATTTCTTTACCCCTTCTCAGAGTGTAACAGAATGCAAAAACATAAATCAAAGTATGTTTAAACACCTTTTCCAAATCACGCAAAAACCCATCTATCTTGCTAGCAACTGAGCTCTTCCCACACACTGAAAACAGCAGATGTTAAAAAGCTGTTTAATCTTCTTTAGAGCACTTTAGGTAAAAAGCTGTGGCTTTCAAATATGTACAAAGAAGGTCAGAAAAGTAAAATGCCTTGAAACGGTTTTGCTCAGGGGCCATGGGATCTGAAGTGACCTCTAATTTCTTGAGTTCCCAAACTTCATTACTATCAAGGCCTCTTTCCTTTTTGATGTTTTAACTATGCTGAAGGTGGGTGTTGCTGGGTGGGGGTTGTAGCTAAACCTTTTAAGCATTTTTGATTTATTCTCCTTGCAAGGTTAGTGTACCTGAGACTGACGTTAATGACTGGAGATCCACCGAAGTGGAGATTTACCACAGTCACTTTCCCATCCCCATCACAAGGATGGTTTTACAGTTTCTCCTGGATGTTCACAAAAATAAATAAATAAATAAATAAAGCTGCAGCCCCTTGACATCTCAAACCACACGACTATTTCCTAAAGTTACTGCTGTTAGAAAGGTTCCTCTTGCTTTACAAAAGGGTCCTGCACTCTGCACTGGTTTATTCCCATGGACACTGCCAACATCTGCACCAAATCCTTGAGAACCTGATCCCCTTTGAAAGTAGCACTACTCCACCTCTCCTGCCCTCAGGGGTCCCACCAAACACCAAAGCAGGTTTATAGCAGGGCCTACAAATCACTCCTGTTCTTTTTACAGGCTCTCATCTCTCCTGGTAGGATGTATGGCTGTCAGTGTTTATTACTCTCCTCCTGAATAACACAGACCATTTTCCATAAGTACACACACAAACCTGTTAAATCCAAGTTATGGCATTCCTTGATGCAATTTAGTTCCTCTCTGACACACCAAAAAAAAAAAAAAAAAAATCAATGATTCAATCCAATTTCAGTTTGGTCATTGATCCAAAGAAATGCTAACTTCCTGTGGTTTTTCCTGCACTTACAGTTTAAAACCACCAAGACCTTTGGTTTTTTTTTCTTTCTTTTTGAAAAGGAAGGTTCCCCCTGTTTAATTCTCTCTAATATTATATTGTAGCTTCACTTGAAAGAAATAGATCAGGAGAATGTTCTGCATAAGAGGTGAAGCAAAGTGTAGAACAGCACACCATGAACAGCTGGAAAATGGGAAAAGCCAGAACTAAGGGAGCGCTCGTGCACACCTGCACTGCACGGACAGAGCAAGGGCCCAACGCAGTGAGGGCACAAAAAATACCTATCTCTCACAGGCCCTGGGTGAGACCTCCCTGCACAGCCCTGGCGCGGGCTGTGGTTGTTCTCAGTGGTTTCTGCAGCACACGCTGTCCCTGGATTCCCCGGCTGTCCCCGGAGTCCCTGCCCAGCACTGAGCACACAGGGACAGCGGGGTCGCAGCCTCCTGTGCCTGCAGCGCTGGCTCGGGGCCAGGCTGGGGCACTGGTGTGGTTTGTGCTTTCATCAGGAACATGCACTAATCCCTCCCCTCTGCTCCCTTCCCTCCACAGCAGGGCCCCTGCCCAGCCCAGGGCTCCAGCTCTCCTGCAGGATAACCCTCACACGCTCCTTCCTCTCTGTCCGTGTCACCAACGCTCCGGAGGCTCCCGACTGCCCGGGACATGGAGTGGGACCTGCCTTAGCAGCTGCCCACGGCCAGCTCTGACTCCAGATGTGCTCAGCAAAGAGCTCCTGGCAGCTGGAGATGCCTCGGGAGCCAGGCAAGGCCGGATTTCTCCATGGAGTGGCACACAGCACCTGGGGAAGGGCACAGCACCTTCACTCACAGATTTATCACCCCAGTGCTGCAGGCAGGAGCCCTTGGCATCATCAGCTCTCAGTTTTCAGGCAGCCCTTCACTGGCTGCCTCACTCAAGCCAACGAAGCATCAGTGCCATGCTCCACAAAAGTTACAATTAATTATTTTTAGCACTGAAAGGGCAAATCATGTGAATACTGGTGCACTTGACAGCTTGCTCATTTACGTCAATTTAAATAATTTATTAGAACCAGGCCCAAAAGCTGAGTTTTCTAAAAAAAAAATGTATTTGTTTCCCTATATCTGCTCAACAAAGCAATAACAGAGGCGTTGTTGCTGGAAGCTCCTTGAAGGAGTAATTAAGGAAACATGGAAGAAGCTGCCTTTCAAGACTCCTCCTCTATTCACCTGGCTCAGCACCCGGCTGAAATTAATTCTAAAGAGGTACACAGAGATCTATTGCACTAACTGGCAATTAAACAGGGAAATAAGGGGAGTCTGACAGACTCTGAAATCCAGACCCACTCCAAAGACAAGGCAGGTTAACGATGGCTCTTATTTTCAACTTTTCCTTGTGTTCTCCAGTTTGCAACTTGAACATGAAGAATGTTTCTCCCCACATCATTGCAAAGAAAGAAATAATTGAGTCAACCTTTTATCCCAGCACTTGCCCCAGCTTCCAAAATCTACCAAGCAGCTCTGGGTCAGCGGGTCTGTGCTCGCTGACTGATGTCATACATCCAAAATAGCTCACCTCGATTAAGAGAGCACAGAAAGCTTTGGGCTGCAAAAGGCAGCCCCACATCCACGGCTGTGAGGGATCTCTAGTGAAGCCATGACAAATTGTACCTTTATTTACATTAAAGGCTGCCCCAGTGGTGCTCAGGTGATGACTTTATTGGCACTGTTGGAGGTTTTTGAGCAGCAGAGCCCTCTCCAAGCCTGAGGAGGTAAAGAGGTTATTCCTGCAGCTCTGCACCATCTGCTTTGATGTAGGTTTGCAATGGTACTGAGAGCAGATTGAAAAGTGTTGAAGATTTCATAAATGTAATGAATGATGGGCTTTAGAGTCCTGGAGTTGGAGTATCCATGACAACTCTGCTGTGCCAAGGGACTTCCAGTCATAAACTGAGAAAGTCACTTAAAGCCTGGTTTTGTAAGATGCAGCCAGGGCCCGGTGGGATTTTTCTCTTAATCCCTAAAGACTTCCCTGCCTCCAGCTGTGATGGGAGACAACATCCACAGCTGTGGGGTTCCTCACTTTCAGCTGGCCCCAAGAGTAGTCACAGCGTAAAGAAGATCTACCTAGAAAATTGTTCCCAGAAGGAAGCCCCAATAATCCACTTAGCTTCGAAAACCAAAAATACAAAAAACCCCAAACCACGCACAAAACCCCCCACTTAAATCTGTTCCCATTGTAGCATCTGAAGAGTTCACCCAGTTCAGAGCCCGAGGGGACATAAAACCCAGGCATGGCACATCCCATCTAAGCCCACCAACACACAGCCCACCAGTGCTTTTTAGAAACCCCTCTTTTTCTGACCAAGTACTGTGATTTGAGTGGTGGGGCATGGCTGCTGTTTTCCATTCAGTCAATCTAAAGAATTACTCTTTATTCTGTCTCATTAGATGATGAGCATTTAGAGGCACATCTGAAAACACTTCCCTTGCAAAGCTTGGTGACACAAGCATAGGTCAGATGACAACTTTACAACTTTGGTCTATAACTAATTCTGTTTTCCAGAGTGATCTCAGAGCACAAGCCTCTGCCCCAGCCAACTCCAGCTGCTGTTGCTGCTTGTTCCTCTCAAAGAATGAACAGAAGTGGCCTCTTCCCCTTCTGTTTCCCAACAGTGAACACTAAAGGGTAGCACACAGCCCATTCCCTTTCTGTGATTAACTGATTTGCCCACATAAATTATTCATGAGCACTTGAGGTTTTAATTGTAAAACTCGACCCTTATGTGGTGTAGGATTGTCAGCTGTCTTGGAGATTCAATGCTGGACTGTTCAGGATTCCCAGTTTCCAAGCCCCTAACCCATCACTGAAGTATTTACTAAATTCAACACTTCCAGGGAAGCCTGTGGAACCAAGTGCTCACATCCTAAATTTAGACATTGCACAGGTGCTCTGAGATTCAGGCAGAGTATCCAATGCCTTAGAGATCCAAGTTTTCCAGGATTTTATTAAAAGGCTCCTGAGAGCTCCAAGTCCCAGTGGCCTGACCCTCACTCCACACCTTGCACACACAAAGGCCACACAGCCCTGAGGAGTGGACAGCTGGGAGAGTGTCGAGCTCTGCTCACCAACAGCAACACTCCTTCCTCAGGGACCAAGGGGCTTCATCTGGGGAGACACAAAATGATTCTGGGCAGGAACCTGAAAGAAATGCCCCAGGCTGGGTCCGGCTGGAGGGGACCCCAGAGGGTCCCTGGTGCCACCTCCCTGCTCAGGCAGGGCCATCCCAGAGCACAGGGCACAGGATTGTGCCCAGAGGGCTCTGCAATATCCCCGCTGAGGGAGACTCCAGCCCCTCCCTGGGCAGCCTGTTCAGGGCTGGGCCCTGCCCAGGGCAGCAGTTCTGCCTCCTGTGCAGGGCAATTGCTGGGCTCAGGCCCTGCCCGGTGCTCTGGTGCCACTGCCGGGCCCCGGAGCAGAGCCTGGCTCTGAAGGTGACCAAGGTCACACCAGGAGTGGCACAGCAAGGCTCCTGCAAAGTGAGCTCCATCAAATGGGGAACAGGGGGGCCCTTGGGCTGCAGGTACCTGGGGGCAGCAGGGATAAAGCCCCAGGAGCCCAGACTGGGCAAGCTCTGCTCATTAGCCCTGGGTAATGGGTAAGAGGTTAATTAACCACCCAGCACCACAGCCCAGCCTGCTCCTGTTACATCAAAACCCAAACAGGAGCGGCACAGCAGCAGCACCACCTCGCACACAACTTACAGGGCTGATCTCCAGATGATTTATTGACTCATTTATGCTTCTTTTGTCACTAAAGTTACCAAATTTATCCAGTGTCCATGGCCAGCACAAAACCCAAACTGACCAACCCAAACCCACCCAACAAAAGAGTTTCCCAAAAGCTTTGTGGTTGCTGCTATTTGCAGTCCTGAGGGTCTACAGTTCAGCAGCAGCTTTTGATATCAAAAATGCATTATGGAAATCTGGTTCACAAGTAGACAGCACAGAAAAAACTGTATCCCTACCAAACCTAATTTGATTAGCATTTATATAGAGAGCTCTCAGTATTTCGGACAAAATACTGCAAAAAATAAGTTGATAGGCTTTTGCCTTGCTAAAAAACAAACCATGGGCTGGGGCATATTTGAAAAGTTCTCTCTATTGAGAAAGAAGCTTTCCACACTTCTTCAGTTACAAATTAATAAAAAAAGCAAAGAAAACTTAATGAAAAGCAGATGTAAAAATATTTTTTAAAAATTTAAACCCTTCTGTGAAGTTGAAGATTATCTTGGAACATAGCTTTTAACTATTAAGCTCTTAGAGCCCAAATGATATTTTTAAATAAACCTCCTAATTTCAAATGGTTATGACTTCGGGGAATTTTCTAACTGGGATCCAGGTAGCTTTAAATGGAAGTAAAAAGGCAAGAAAAACGATAACAGAAATTAAGTAAGGGAATTAAACAGAGTCAATTGATTCCTTTCACGTTCAAAGTAATGCAAGGTCTATATTCAACAAATGGGAAGGTAAATCAGAAAATTTCCTTTATGTCCACTCCTTAAATCTGCACCTAATTGATTTCATGCACTTTACATCTTTATGAGCTTACAGTTAACAACATGTTAATATAAATAAAAGACATGACTCCAGTAATGGCTTCACTAAAACTAAAATACCATGGGAGTGCTGTAAGTGATCTTTCTTGCTGACAATATTGAATTTATACTAAATATAGAAGACAGTTATATAGATCTACTGGGATGTGCTCCTGCAGAGGATTTCGGACAACTGGGAAACATTCTGATATAGAGACCTATCACAGAGACCTGAGTTTCTGCAGTTCATTGTGGGTTCCCTGATAATGGGGGATTAACTGAAAGGAGGGAAGAATAGAGATGTGGCCCTTCAGGGCAGCAGGAGCCCTTATTCCCCAGCCAGGAGCAGCGAACCCTCGAGAGAAGTTACACAGTGCCAGATAACTCTGTTTCAATCCTTGGCAATCCTGCTGGTTTGCAAGCTGAAGTTGTTTGAGTCGCTTTAAAAAGATGGCTTTTATCGTCTTTTTTATCTGCTCATGTTCTGAGCAGACACAAGTGGTTGTTAGTCCTGTCCTGCTGCAGACCGGGGAGACACCCGGGCACTGGGTTCCTCCTACAACACGTTTTTGGGACTTCTTGCACGCCTCCCATAGCTGCAGCAACCGGGGCAGCTCTAACACACAAGCAGAGCTGCCTAATTCACAATTAAAAATCCATTATATGTCACAAGAGTAAATTTCTTTAATTCAAGATGAAATCAGAAGAAATATTTGTTTTTTCCAGAAATCTCATGATTGACAGTTCCAGCTATTCCCTTCCACAGGGTCTGTGCACTAAACTGCTCAACTTTCTTGTGCCCATTTATGATGCCTGAACTTTGAAATATCAGAGCCAACCACGTTATCAGTACTGAATCCTGACAGGAATATCTAAGCCACTCCATCTCCTCCTGCCTCACCACAAAGGCTTGCCTGCTTGAGGTGTCATTCCTTGTCTCTTTGGTTTAGTTTTTAGACAAGCCATTGGTCAGGTGTCCCCCTGAGGTATTGACTACCCAGCCTGAAACATCTCGCTGTCAGACACCAGCCTCCTCCTTGCATTTATTTCATACCTCTCTACTTTCACCTCGCTTCTGTCTTGAATATTGTCTTCAAATATTTATAGTGGATTACATCCATTCCTCTCTCTGTCACCCTCCACACCTTGTAGTGATTTTCCTTATTAACCAAACCCCCCAAGCTCCTGTTCCTTTCCCAGCTACTCCTCTCTGGCCATCTTCTCCATTCCAGTAACTTCACAGTGAGCAAAAAATGTCATTTATTTTGGGTGCACTACATCAGCACTTCCTAGGGAAGCATAGCCCAGTGGAGCCAGCTGGATCCAGGTCTGGCACTTGGACATGCACCTTGCACCAGGAGGGCTGTGCCAGGCAGCCACAGCAGCCATTTGGGGACAGAGAATTCAGGGGTGGGTGCCTGACGAGCTCAGCTCACACCCAGCTGCCCCCTCTGGTTTCTGCTCCCAGCCCCAGTGCTCCCCTCTGGGTAAGGAACGTTTACACCGTGCAGAAGTTTCCTCTGGCAGCCAGACAACGTCAGCTTTACACACAGGAGCTCCTGGAGACATCAAGGAAAGAAGGATAAAGAGGAAATCATCCTGCCTGTCCTGTCGCCTGCAGCATTGCTGCAGATGGAAGGGAGCCTGGGATTTGCAATTATAACCTCTGCAATCCTGCTCCTTTCTCTTTGGGGGTGGATTTATGTCCCTGGGCTCAGAGACTCCTCACCCGTTCCATCTACAATTCAGCTTTCAGCACCTGGTTTACATTTCCAGTGGCTCCATCCAGGATGTGTTTCAAATGCAATAACCAGGAATTCTGCATGCACAATAAAACCTGAATGTGCTCACAGATCATGGGGGTTGAACAAGAAGGAATGAATGAGACACTGAGTGTCAGTAAGGAAAACAAAAATCCAGGCAATAATGGAAGGGGAAATAACAAACTGAACTAAGCTAACTTTAATGTATCAATGTTCTTACGTTCACAAAACAAAGCCTATGTTTGACAAGTTCATAGGCAAATCAAGCTTCATATATTTATTTCATACACATTTCTTTATTTTACTGTTACCTACATATTTAAGTATATTGCTTCAAGAAATAAATTCCTTTTAAAAAGAGAAATACCTCAGTGTTACTGTAAAAAACGTTCTCCTCAAGTCTGTAGAATTTTTGGTAGACACCTCTTAATCTCAAGTAAGATCAACAGTGCTAAGCTCTCCAACAGGGGCTGAAGTGCCCTCGTGGCCCAGCCCAGGCTGTGCTGCTGTCCCCTCACAGTCTGGTCTGGCATTTCCCTGCCCACATGAGCTGACTCCCCCACCCTTCACCTCACTCTGTTTTCTCCTTAGAGTCCCTGCACATGTTGGGTTCTCTTGCACTCTGTGAAAAGCACTGTGAAGCACTAGGAAAGTATCTGTTCTATGCAGAAGTTCACCAAGTTTTCCTCTTGACCCAGATCCTGGAGCCATTTCAGTTTCCAGTTCTCATGAGCTGAAATTCTACATTCTTGTTCATGTACTTTCTTCAGCTGTTTTAAAAAAAAACAACCCCAACATATCACATGCAGCAAAATACTCTCCCTTTCACATATCCATCCCACGACCTCTGGAATGCAGCTTTTTCCAGAACAGACAGGAAGAGCTGGCCAGATTTATTTAACCATATGAATTCATTCAAAATGTTCTTGCTAAATGGTGAAGAAAACAGTTTTACACTTGGAAAGTAAAGGTAAGTGTGAGATGGTGGCAAAATGCAGGAGTGTGAAAAAGTTGCTGCTCCCAACAATATTTAGCAGTGTCCTTAGGGGTTTTGGGAAGCAAACTTGGCAACAAGAGCAACACTGAAAGGACTATCACTCAATAGCTGAGTGAAATAAATGTTGGTTTCTGCTACTATGAGCCAGCTGGGTTTATCCTTGTCAGGAATCTCACACATGGTTGGCTCACAGTCTATTACAGAGGGGCAATGACTCAAACCAGGGCTCTCAGGGGCCAGCCTATGCCATCTGTAACACCAAGTGCCATATATAAGATTTGCTCTGCAGATGTATAATTAACATGAAAAATTAGTTTTCAAACAAAATACCACTGTTAAAACAGCTCTAGTTCCTTTTCCTCATGTAAATAAGGAGTTCTGCTTCATTATAAACCAGTACAACAGAAAGTTGTCCCCAAAAATCCATCCTCTCCCCTCCATTCAGAAACAAATAGCTCAGCCCTCAGCAGAAGTGAGTATCTCAATTCATCATGATTTGAATTCCTTAGTACCAGTTTCAGTATGGCAAAAAAGGGGAGAGGCTCAGAGAGGTAAAAATAAAACTCTCCTTTTTCGTGCTGGTTCATTCCCAAGCCCAGGAGAACAAGCAAGCACTGGTGGAAGGGATGAGGGGAGGTTGTGCTGCTGAGGGTTCTGTGACACTGCAGTTTGGGCCAGGGTGTCTTGGGCAAGCCTGGAGCTCTCCTCGCCTTCCCTCACTGCTCTGGGAGCTTTGGCTCAACCTGCCCAAGCCAAACAGCTGAGCTGGGGGTCCTACACACCCCCTGTGGGGCTGCTCTTTTAGGGCATCTCTGGCTGTGTCTCGTGTCTTTATGCAAAGCCCATCTGCACAAGAGACTTCTCTTTTTGCAGAGACATTGGTAAGTATCAATTCCTTCCACTGAACTCTGAAACTGCTTTCTACTCCTGGCCAGCACCCTCTCACAGCAGGACCTGGGCCTTGACCTCCCTGTCTGACAACATTTCCAAGCACAGACCCAGACTGGCAGACCCATTTCCACTGGAAGTATAACCCCAGCCTCCCCACCCTGCCTCACCAGGCTCATGGCTTGGCCATCAGCTTCAGTTTGACCTTCCAGAAAACAGCCCAGTGCTGAGCCACATCTCAGGATATCACCATGGAGACAGACTAGTGAGGCTGAAACTCTGGTCAGGCCAGCAACCAACATCTCCCTGTTGCAATTCCCATTTCCCAACCCTGGCAGAGGTCCCTGCACCCTTTCACAAAGCTGCTGCAAAGTCACATCTGAGGAAGCTGTGTGGTTGACACCTGTTTGAGGATCAGACTCACTTACACATGAGATTTAACTGAAAGAGCACAAAGAGAATAAATTCCAGGAGCGGAGATGGTGTTATACCAGCCTTCCACCAACCAGCAACCTGGAAACCAAGGCTCTCATATTAAATGTAGAAGAAAAATTTAAATGCAACATTTTAAATTACAAATTTTTCCTCTCAAAAGTATCGAAGTCTTGTGATTTCAACTGTTACTTCTGATGAAATTATTGTCATTATGAAATATTTGCATTGTGGAAAAAAGTGGTTTTTCATTGTGGTTTCTCTTCCAATCTCTATGTAAAGCATTAAAGTGCCACCTTTCTGTTTACTGCATGAAAATTCTTTGTGTGTTTTTTTAAATGTGGAAGAAGCAAAAGCAAGCTAGCAGTAACCAAGACACTTCTAAAATAAACACAGACCTTCACAAAGTGCCCTACAGTCACAGACAGGATGTTCCCTGCAACGTTATTTCCACCTTCATGCCACCTTACCAGACTTCATTTATTATTGTACCTCCTGGAAGAACCAAGTTTATACACAGTTACTCACAGCGAGTCGCCCAAAGTCAGAGAAAGAGAAATAGGAAAAAGAGCACACAGAGAACTATGGCCAGGAGAAATCACATCAGCAGCTCTGAGTATTAAAAGGGCAGGAAATATGAAAGCAGAGAAAAAACTGATACTGCTGACACTCTTTTCCAGATTAAGCATATCTGGTACATCTGACTCTTGTCAACTGGAATGAGAAGATATAAAAGGAAAGCAGATATGACACACATTTGTGGGAAGGTTTTATCTGCTGCTTGGGTGCAGACAGAACACCTCCTTCATGATCACTGTGAGGATTTCACATTGGCTAAATCCTCTGATAACATCAGAACCTGTTGGGGGGGGCTCAGAAATTATTTACTTGCAGGTAAGTAATTTGACCCAGGACAGCAGACAGCTGATCAGCCTGGAGTCACTGGAACATTGGCTCCTGTACTGAAATCACTTGTTTTTAACTGGCTTCTGACTGTCATATTCCATTGCTTCAAAACTAGCCAGCCTACGCCCCAGACACACAAGAGTAGCTACAAGGGCTCCCCTACAGACTTCTTGAATACATTTAGGACCTCTAAAAGGAATCCATCCTCTAACAATGGATTCAGGAGACAAAAAATAACAACAACAATAATAATAGTAATAATAATAATAATAATAATACACCCCCAAACCCTAGATTTTTCCACTCTGCACCATCAGAAGGCAATAACAGTGCTGAGACAATCACCTCCCAGGCTGCCTTGCTTTCCCAAGGCACAAAACCTGCCTTCCTCACTCTTCTGCCCAGACCAAAAACAATGAGCAGATTGGCTGCAAAGGCCCAGACCTGCTGTCCTCCTTGTGTTCCCTGGCAGTGTGCTGTAAACACCAGTCTGGAATGACCTGAGATTGAATGGCCCAGCAACAGGCAGAGGTGACAGCAACACCACCCCCACAGCTCTGTCAGTCAGAGCCTGGCACATACCCCGACCCCAGTGTTTCACCAGACTGACAAGCCAGCACTCAAGTTCAATTTCTAGTTCAGCTATTAGGTGACGACAGGCTAATGGGGAAAATTTATACCAATTCCTGTGTAAGTGCTTTTAGATTCACAGAGAGATAAAAGCTAAGAAATTATTAGCACTAGAAGAGATGGATGATCTTTGAATTGCGCTGCTTTTTGCCTCAGTCTGTGTCCTTATAAAACTTCCCATATGCTAAAAGAAAGTCTTGGCACTCCTGGGAGGAGCATCAGCTTAGCCAAGACTCAGTTTGCCTGCTCACATTTCTGTGTCTTACCCTCCTCTTTAGTTCTCCTTCCAAACTCATCACTAAAACACTCCAACCTTATCTCCAAGTTTAGTTAAGCAATTTTGTCCTACATATTAAATTTTTAGAAAATTTATATTTTCCCTTTATAAAACAGAACAGTAGCCTATGAAGAGGCCAGCCAGGCGTTGATAGCCCCGCTAACAATGGATTCAGGAGACAAAAAATAACAACAACAATAATAATAGTAATAATAATAATAATAATAATACACCCCCAAACCCTAGATTTTTCCACTCTGCACCATCAGAAGGCAATAACAGTGCTGAGACAATCACCTCCCAGGCTGCCTTGATTTCCCAAGGCACAAAACCTGCCTTCCTCACTCTGCCCAGACCAAAAACAATGAGCAGATTGGCTGCAAAGGCCCAGACCTGCTGTCCTCCTTGTGTTCCCTGGCAGTGTGCTGTAAACACCAGTCTGGAATGACCTGAGATTGAATGGCCCAGCAACAGGCAGAGGTGACAGCAACACCACCCCCACAGCTCTGTCAGTCAGAGCCTGGCACATACCCCGACCCCAGTGTTTCACCAGACTGACAAGCCAGCACTCAAGTTCAATTTCTAGTTCAGCTATTAGGTGACGACAGGCTAATGGGGAAAATTTATACCAATTCCTGTGTAAGTGCTTTTAGATTCACAGAGAGATAAAAGCTAAGAAATTATTAGCACTAGAAGAGATGGATGATCTTTGAATTGCGCTGCTTTTTGCCTCAGTCTGTGTCCTTATAAAACTTCCCATATGCTAAAAGAAAGTCTTGGCACTCCTGGGAGCAGCATCAGCTTAGCCAAGACTCAGTTTGCCTGCTCACATTTCTGTGTCTTACCCTCCTCTTTAGTTCTCCTACCAAACTCATCACTAAAACACTCCAACCTTATCTCCAAGTTTAGTTAAGCAATTTTGTCCTACATATTAAATTTTTAGAAAATTTATATTTTCCCTTTATAAAACAGAACAGTAGCCTATGAAGAGGCCAGCCAGGCTTTGATAGCCCTGGTTGCTTCAGTAAAGTAACCAAACTCATGGTTCTTACCTGTAGTCACCTTTGAGGAAGTGACTGAAAGTTAAACAGGTTATGCTGAGCAGCAGCAGAATGTAATTAGAGTTTCTCATCCTCAGGTCTTCTGGGCTTATCTCCTCCCCAGCAGAAATCCCTTCCTTACTTGTATCACACCCCAAAACCCCAGCAAACAGGACATATGTGCGATTCTCTGGGAGACTTGCTTGCCAACCACGGAGTGAATGAAACCAGGAAGCTCCTCATGTGCACCCAAGGCAGGGACAGGGTGACATACCTGGGAACAGGAGCCAGGTTTGAGCAGTGAGCACCAGCACATCCCTGCAGCAGGGGTGGGGAACGTTTGGAGAGTCGGTGAAGCCAAAAGGGTCAGGTGCCAGCTCCATCACATGCGTGGCACAGCGAGATCCAGGAGTGAGGAATTCTGAGTTTTGATCAGGATTTCAAAGCTGGTACATACAAAATGTGCTCTCCAGTGCTTCACCCCTCCCAGTCTTAGCTGGAAAGATCCCTCTCCTTGAGGACAGCTGATATTTTGTAGGAACTTGCGTTTAACACGCACTGACGGACCTAGATGAAGAACAAGTTTCAGGTGTAGTGAGTTAGAAATCCTTTGTACACAGATACTGCCCCAAGAGCTGGGCAGCCCCTGGTCCCAGCTGCAGTTCTCAGCACCAACTCACTCTTGCACATATGGCAGCAGTAGCATCTTTAAGGCCTTAGAAAGAGAAATACAAACCAGATTTCTGTTACCAACTGCCTCAGAGAGACCACAGAAACACAGGACCAAAACCTGCAGCTGTAAAGGGAGAATCCAATACCCCTGTATGCATCAAGTAAATGTCATATTTAATGGTGTAATGCCAAGACTGATTTTTCCATATCACTAATGACTATTCCACTAAGTAGTTAATTAGGGAGCCACAGGAAAAGCAACCCCTGACAGAGCCCTGGCCAGCACTGAGGATCCAGTTCTTCGTGCAGATCCCTTGGTGTTTAAGGTCCATCTTGGATTAACAGAAAAGGGAGAGACTTGTGCTGCAATCAAGAACAACTCGAAGTAAGCTCAGAAAAAACCCTCAGAAGTACAAAGAGCAAGATCCTTGCAGATGGCAGAAAGGTTATATAAAGACACCTCACTGAGGCTTCAAGAGGTGAAGTTGTACCTCAAATAAAAAGCACCTGTACTAGTCCAGCAGGCTGACTGTACAGGCACTACAAAACAGGTCAAAACACTTTTGAGGAGCAGCTGCAAAAGCTGTAACATCTAATAATAAATCCTTTTTGACAAATGGCCGAGGTAGTAGCCTGCTAGAATCTCTGCAGGGCCCGAGCATGATAAAGGGAGAAAAGGATCTTTCACACAAGATGAGCCCACAGTAAAAAAAGATTGTATTTTTTTCCTTTTCAGCTGGAAGGTGTCAGTGCTTGAAGTCTTTTTCCCCCCTCAAGACAGCAGGAGCTGGTGGCCCTGGAAGACCCATGTGAATTTGAAGTGCCAGTGGAAGAGTTTTAGCAAAGGTAGAAAGCACTGAGTGCCAAATCTTGAGCAGAGAACAGAATTCAATCAGGAGCTTTCAATTCATTCAAAGAAAAGAGCTGAACTTCTAAATTTTGTATTTATTCAACACCCAATTTTGACCTCGTGTTTAATCCTGCACAGGAGTTTTTTACCTGACCTTTCTGGAAGGGCATAAATACAACCTCCAAATAAATGTTCCCAAGGAAACACCTCTTTACAGTGTTGTGCTCTGCGCAGTAAGGAAAGCAATGCATGAAATGACAAAGGCACAAGACTTTCTCCAGGTAACCTGCACAGGTCTTCATTGTGGAATGGTTACAGCTCCCAGGATTGCAGGCTAAAGAAGGCAGATGTGCAAATCCCTCCAAAAAGGCTAAGTGGGTATCTGGTAACTCTTTCATGGGCACCTCTGAAAATCTAATATTCCTTACAAGTGGACCAATTTACCAATTCAAAATCTACCATTTTCTGTAACAAAACTCCAGAAGTTTACAGAGGTGCCCAGCTGGACACAGACAGACTGGATTTCTCTCTGGCTCTCACTCACCCCAGTCTGGGCACTTTCTAAAACAGTTTGGGTGAACCATCCAGTATAACACTTCTCTCCCCACTAGGTACCGACTGGAGTTAGTGACTTGGCTTAGGATGGAGATTTAACTTGAGCTCTGAATGAGTTTGGTTGGGAGTTCTCTCATCCATGTCTCTGCTCAACACCTTCAATTTCAGAAGAATAATGTGGTCTTAGAAGATTGTGTGTCAGCTCCTCTGCTCCAATTTTGTTCCTGCATTCTGCAATTGCAGCCAAATCCTGTGCCTGATTCTCTCTGTCAAGTGGTTGTAAAAGCACAAGTAACCATTAAACCAGCAAAAAGTTATAGCTACCCCTGCCAGTGGAACATAAATTAACTCCATTATCCCAGACTGTATTATAAGCAGGTACTGCAGCACTCAGGCTATTTACTAAGATGATATTTAATTATCTCACTGAGAGCTGTGAAGATAAATTCACATCTGTAATTAATACTGACTGATGACAGAGCCTGTCCCTGTGAGCACAACCCCACAGGGAGGCCTGAGGGGACAGCAGAGGGGAGCAATTCACCACGAGGACCACGACTGCAGGCCATGGAATCATGGAATGGGTTGGGTGGGAAGGGACCTTAGAGATCATCTCATTCCACCCCCCTGCCATGGGCAGGGACACCTCCCACTGTCCCAGGCTGCTCCCAGCCCCAATGTCCAGCCTGGCCTTGGGCACTGCCAGGGATCCAGGGGCAGCCCCAGCTGCTCTGGGCACCCTGTGCCAGGGCCTGCCCACCCTCCCAGGGAACAATTCCTCCCCAATATCCCATCTAAATCTACTCTCCTTCAGTTTGATGCCACTCTCCTTCCCTCCGTGCCCTTTTTAAAAACCTCTCTCCAGCTCTCTAAGAGCCCTTTCAGGTACTGAACTGCCACAATGAGGTGACCCCAGAGCATTCTCCTCTCCAGAATCCCTATTCCCTCAGCCTGGCTCCACAGCAGAGGGGCTCCAGCCCTCTGGTCACCTTTGTGACCTCCTCTGGATTCACTCTGACTGCACACATTCTTGATCTGAACTAAACCAGATGCTTCTCAGTTCACATGTACTGGATAAAAGTGAATTTACCTTCTCTTATATTTTGATACCAGTATGCCTTGCAACCCTGGACATTTGAAGTAGCTAATCTGAATTTTAGGAACTAGGCTTGTATGATAAAACTTCCTGAGCTACTGTAACTTGAACCTAAGTTTTCAAATGATTTTCAAATGATACAGCTGAGAACAAAACACATTCATCTTCACCTTGTCAGCTTGGATACTGTCGAACAGAGCAGAATGGACACACTTCTCTTACGTGCACAAGGACTTGGCTCACAATTAGAATTCATTTCCCAGTAAAATACATAAAAGCAAAGTTCCTTCAGTAAAATACTTTCAGATCTCTAAAAGGTTGGAAGGCAGTTTAAATTCTCATGATGCAAGTGCACTTGAACTCGGTCCTTTCCATTCGACTCTGATCTATTTGCTTTTTTGCATTTCCCACAGGACACAGCACTCCAATTTTCCCTTGATGTCTGCCATTCCTGAAAGCCCAGAGGAAATTATAAGAATAGCCTAATACAGATGAAAAATGAAGCAATCAATAGGCACTAAAATGGAAAATTGCATACATGTATATTATATTAACTACACAGAAATACATCTTCCAGGAGACTGTACAGTAATTGTTGCAAAAATAAATCACACCCAAAAAGGGCTTATTAATGTTATGGGAAATAATGTTGCTTTTAATGTAATTTTTACTGATGGCTTGCTAATTTACTTTTGAGTATGCTCTAATTAGTAGCCTTTGCAGCAATTTAGGTTAAAAAAAGAAAAATCAGAGGCTATGTAGGTCAACACCAACATTGTTTATGATTCTAAAATGGAAATCCTGAGGGATTTTAAGGGCTGCTTTCCCAACAACTGTGGATTCCCAGCTATGCAAACCCTTAATTATGAGAGGAAGACAGAATGGAGATGCTAATTAATATTTCAGCTCAGTATTGGGAAAGAGGGCAGAATACCCAAGACAGCCTCAACATTTACCAAATGCATTTTGAGCAATTCTTAATTTGGTGTTCTTTTCAGGGCTGTTTGACAGTACCATCACAATGACAAACAATGGAGCACAAGACAAAGGTTATGGCTGTCCCTGTTATTTTCTCATAGACAGAGGAGTAAATCTGGCCATTTATCCCAAGGTTCACATCCTCAGTTTACTTAAGAGAAAGCCTCTGTTGATTCATGAAGCCAAGGAGCCCCTCTTAGCAAACAGAGACACATCCTGCTTTTTCCACCCACAGCTCAGATGTGTGCCTGAGGCCTCAAAACAGCACCCCTGGACGATTCTCAGAGTGACAAATTAATACACCAGATCTTATGAACAATACATTCAGCTGCCTTCAGTCAAAACCAGAACTGTCTAATTTGTCCTTTTAAGCACAGCCCAAAGTGACAGTCTGAAGCATTACGGCAAATGTGCACTAATGAAGCAATAGCTTTTTAAGTCTCTACACAGGTATAATATGCTAATGTCAGATAGAAATGTATCATTATGAATAATATTATGCTCTATTCACTTGCTGTGTCCTCAAACAGGATGTAATAATCTCTCAAGCTTCCCCTTGTCTATAGATCCTCTTAAGAAGGAGATTAATTTTCATGCTCGTTCACAAGCAAGTCACAGAGTCTATGCAATGAACGTTATCCAAATACATCCAAAGAATGTCTCTTTTTTAACCCAGGAAGCATCCTCTCCAGAGGCCAAAGAAACCCTTGTGGAGAAGAAAAAAACATGTGTAACTTCCTTATTCTAGGAAGCAGAGCTTCCTAGAGTATTGCTCCATATAGACTCCAGAAGATGAATCTGATGTGTTATAGTAAATTGTTATATACACTGGGGATACAGGACATTGATGGGTCTCCCTGGGAATTAAAGAGGAAGCAAAAGAAAATAATGTAAAGTTCTTACACTTCAATAGCAGATAAACAGCAGCAGAATCATGGAATATCCTGACTAGGAAAGGACCCCCAAGGATTATCCAGTCCAGCTCATGGCTCTGCACAGACACCCCAACAATCCCACCCTGGGCACCCCTGGGAGCTCCTGGAGCTCTGGCAGCCTCGGGGCCGTGCCCATTCCCTGGGGAGCCTGGGCAGTGCCCAGCACCCTCTGGGGGAAGAACCTTTCCCTGAGATCCAACATAAACTTCCCCTGGCCCAGCTCCAGCCGTTCCCTGGGTCCTGTCCCTGTCACAGGGAGCAGAGATCAGAGATCAGAGCTGCCCCTCAGGAGGAAGCTGCAGGCTGTAAATTGGCTCTGCTGTGGCTCCGTACACCACTGACATTTCAGTAGGTTACTGAAGACACCGGGGGTCATCACCCTTGCTCTCCCCTCAGAGCCTGACATAGCTGCAGTTCTCTCATCACAGAATATGCTGCTTTTTAGCCCACATTTGTGCTCTTCTCTCTGTGTACCCGAGCACAAAGATCTGTGTCTATGAGCAGCTCGAACACGAAGCACACGTGAACCTCTGACATTACTGAGAGGATCCTTTTTGGAGGAGCCACTCAGGTAAGAGCCAGAGGCTGGTGCAGACCTACATCCAAGCAGCCCCAGCCCCATGTGCTTTCTGAACTCCACAGACTTCAGGTGTTTGTTCTGCCCTTCTCCCTGCAGTGCTGTGAACAAGTCTATCAAAAGCAAACAGCAGCCCAAGGCCGCTGCGAGAAGCCTTGGCCGTAGCGCAGCGAGGCCATACCCAGCGCCCTGCGTGCGAGCCACAGGAACTGCTGCAATCTGACAGCAGATAAGGGAGTACAGATGTTAGCCCCATTATTGAATTTACTGCTGGGACTGTTCAAATGTTACTGTGGTGACTGTGGTACCAAAAAGTCCCATTCAGCAATTAAAGAATCCTATCTCCCTCTTTGTTCACGGTGATTATTCTTTCTTCGACCCAGCCAGCTCCTTAGTTTTAACCAGTATGTTTTATATGCTTCAGCAAGGACTTCTAAAATCAGAAGCCTCTCTAATCCAATGTGGAAAAGCCTCTTTGATTTTTAACAGAAAAATGAATACTTGGTCTTCCAACTAACAAGACTTCTCATTTAAAAGTGGAGTTAGCAATATGCTCTCTAGCATTTTTCCAATATTTTTAAATGAACATATAAATAACATTTTTAGACTTGAAGATATTTTCTTGTTTCCCAGATTTAGAAAGTTTTTGACAGGAAATAATTTTATCATCTAGTATTAAAACACAGTATCAGGCATCCATTAAAGACCCTGTCTGGAACCTAAAACAATTTAATTGCCTGGTAATGGCTCGCTTTCCCTATCATGGTGAATTCAGTTTGGCAGGAGAGATTAACTCATGAATCCTATTAAACTTATCACCTTATTAAACTTATCACCAGCTTGTTTTAATTTCAGAACACACCTCCTTGCTGGAATGGAGATTGCATCGGGTCCGAGGCTAAATGAAAAGGCAAAGGTTGCGCTGTCGTGCAAGCCCTCACTAATCCCAGTGTGGGTTATGGGTTTGGGTGTTCAAAATCTGAGCAAAAATGAGCCACAGAGCTCCGTGGGGCAGCCCCATGTGTTGTTCCCAGGCAGCAAAGCCACCACCAGTAACACAGCAGTGACTCTGTGGGTGGCTTCACACAGGTCAGCCCCAGAACAGCTTCCTCTCCCTGGCATCTTCAAAAGGCTCCGGGAGAGATCCTGTACTGAGCACCAAGGTGGAAACATGGAAAATATAATCATTCCTGGAAAATGGAATCACTGAGGCTGGAAAAGATCTCCAAGGTCTTTGAGTCCACCCTGTGCCCCAGCCCCACCTTGTCCCCAGTCCAGAGCACTCAGTGCCACCTCCAGCCCTTCCTTGGGCACCTCCAGGGATGGGCACTCCAAACCTCCCTGGGCAGCCCCTGCCAAGGCCTGACCACCCTTTCCGTGGGGAAACTCCTGCTGATGTCCAACCTGAGCCTCCCCGGCACAGCTTTTGCTCTTGTCCTCTCAGATGAGTTGGAAGAGCAAAACAGAAGAAATCCAAAAAACAAGGATTTCTGATGTGAAGGGAAAATTATAAAATCTGATACCCCTGACAAGATAATATTTGATTAAACTGTTCTGTCAGAATAATGCCCTAAATCCCACCTTTTTGCTGTATCACTCACCACAGTCAGGACTCCTTTCTTGCTGAACAGATACAACCAGAGGCTCTTTGTATCCAGGCATGAACATGACTCTAGACCAGAACTTCAACTTATTTGAGGCTTCCTTCAAGTAAAGTTAGGAAAAGAGTGAACTCAAGTTTCACACTGATAACAGTAATTACAATAATCTGTGCTTTGATGTTATGACAAAGAACTTGTACCTCAGAACCAACCCCAAGTCAATGTAAAGGCTGGCAGGGCTAATTCTGGAACAGCTGAACCATTCCATACAATCACTATTTATTAGCATTGCTACACATCCCAGAGTTTCATGGCCCTTTAATTTCCCACACTGTGTCTGGGTTTCAGAAGACAGCAATATTTTTGTAAAATTGTGGTTAGAAAAACCTCAAAAATTTTGTCAGGTTCCCACTCAGGGATTCAAACACAATTTACAAACAGAAATTTCTTTCTATGAATTTCCTGCAGGTCTGCATCTGAACAGATGTGTGAGGTACCCTTTTACAGAGAGTGGGAAACTAAAGGCCCAGGGCAGTGAAACCATGTGCTCAGAAACAGCAGAGCAGGGGATGAGCCCAGGCCTGCAGATGCCTTGGTTTGGGGATCTGATCGGGAACATGCAACACCTTCTGAACCACGAGTTTTCATATAAACCCATGCAAAGGGAGGCTAAGGAGACAAGGAAGATGGGAAAGAAGGAATGACATTTCTCCACCATTTATCTTCTCATAGTTTCCTTGTAGAAAAGTGTTAACAATTCATGTTTATCAACTTCCAGTTTCCTCCTCCACTTGTCATACTAAGTGACAACTTGCTGGTTTATTCAAAATTTATGTTAGTGGTTGTGCATTTTCACCTGCTTTGATTCCATTCTCTCTGTCCCCCCCTTAAGAAAGGGGAAGGAATAATGGAAGGAGGCAGAGTATTGGGTGTTTTGGGTGAGGGAAAGGGACAGAGGAATTGTTACATTGTAAATAACAACGCCAATTAAATGTGCAAGTCAGAAACCTCTCAGAAAACAGAAGACATGAACAGCTCTGTGGAAAATCATCTCTGTCGGGGAAGTCCTGTGAGGTACCAAGTTTTAGTGTTTCCACAGAACTGGAAGCACTTGTAGTTCTCATGATTCATTTGGTAGAACAATCCCTAGGTCAGAGTCGTGTGAGCAAACCCTCAGTTCCAGATCCATCCTTGAACCCAAACACCAGGACATGACAGAAGGCTCTCTAACAGTCTCCTCACTGCTTGCAGAACAGCCTGCACCCAAAGCCTGACAGAACTAAACAAGACACCAGGTACACCAGGTTTTCCTGGGCTGTGCCAGCCTCCATCTCCCCTGGCTGAGCCCTGCCCTGCAGAGCAGCTGGCAGAGCACTCTGCCCTCTCCAAGCACGAGCACCTGGAACTCTGCCCGGGTCAGACAGGCATCTGTGGAACCTCCCATGTTCTCAGGCAGGGAAGGGAAGCTCTGAGATGAGTGAGACACATTTCTTGCTTGCTGTGTGCAACTTCTCACCCTCCAGAGGCCTTCCAGCATCACATGCTCCAACTTCCAAGAAAGCTCTCGGCTTTGAGAGGCAGAGCCTCAGCTCACAGTGCTGCTTCTCTCCTTACTCCTGTAGACAGGCTCACTCACCTAGGTGGTAAATTATTCATGCTACATGTTCTCAGTCTAGGCCCTGGCATCACATATCGTGTTTAATGTGGCAAAATCAATATATTCTGAAAGCTGTGGTAGCCTGTGGCAAGCTGTGGAATTTGGAATATTTTCTCCAGCTATGTAATTTTGCCAGTTTTGCTCTATTTCAATTAAAAGTAATTTTTGAATAACACACAGTAAATGTTCAGTGATTTCTGAACACCACCACAATAACACCTCCTGTTTTAGAGGACAGTGGCCTGCAGGAAGGATTGAGGTACTTAACACTGTAAAGCCAAATATAAATCCATGTTTTATTTACTAGTGATGTCCAAGTTTATAGGAGTATCCAAACCAAAACTTCAAATCAACTATGTTTCCATAGTTTTTAAAAGAATTGGAAATGCTTGTTAACAATTGGAAATGCTTGCTAAAATGTTTAGCAACTCACTGGCATTAAACACTTGAAAAACAATGAAAGCCTCTCTCCTCCAGAAATTAAATTTTAGAAGAGTAAGTTGGCTCGGACCAGCATCAGTGTATCCAGCAGGACCAGGGCAGTGCCTGTCCCCTGTGCTGGCACTGCCGGGGCACCTCCAGTCCTGGGCCCCTCAGGACAACACAGACCCTGAGGGGCTGGAGCGTGTCCAGGGCAGGGAACGGAGCTGGGAAGGGGCTGGAGCCCCAGGAGCGGCTGAGGGAGCTGGGTGGCTCTGCACAAGTCCCTGACAGGAGGGGGCAGCCGGGGGGGTCGGGCTCTGCTGCCAGGGAACAGGGCCAGGAGGAGAGGGAACGGCCTCAGGCTGGGCCAGGGGGGTTTAGATTTGGATATTGGGAAAAACATCTTCACCAAAAGGTTGGTCAAGCATTGGCAGAGGCTGCCCAGGGCAGTGGTGGGGTCACCATCCCTGGAGGGGTTTAACAGCTTTGTGGATGTGGCACTTGAGGACATGGGTTAGTAGTGGCCTTGAGAGTTTTAAGGGAATGGTTGGACTTGAGGATCTTAAAGGTCTCTTCCAACCTAGATGATTTTATTCTATGATTTCCCCTAATTTCTTTGTGACTACACACGTGCCAAAGTGAAGTATTTGCAGAATCTGGACTTCCCATGAACAACTTAAACCACCTTCATGCCTCTGTAAGGTGCTGCATGAACCCTTGATACTTTGAACAAGGAATAAGACATACCTATTTGTACATCTGATGCAAGACTTTTTTTGGTGTTTTGGGGGTCTTTTTGTTTGCAATCAGGTTACTATCTTATTAGATTTCTAAATCCTGCAATAGAATACATACAATACCCTGTCCCAGTCCTCTTAATACTTCCATTCCAGCCTAATTTAAAACAACTGTTGTTCCTGGACATTGAGCTAAGAGCAAGGACAAAATCAAGTGCTAATGAACCAGTCTCCAGCTCATCACCAGGAGAGCCCCGGGCTGCTCCAGTGAATCTGAATCTTGTTCCCTTGCAAAGGGCACTCAGAGCATTGACTCTCCCATGACCACCCAGGAGTGGCTGCTCCCCTTTGAGCTGGGATTGCAGCTCTATTATTTAAGGGATGGAAAGGAATGAAATTACAGACTAGTCACTTCTGTGCTCAACTCCTGCCTGAGATTGATTAACACAAAATTCAATTTCATGCTAATCATCCCATGTCCTTGCTACATGTAGTAAGAACAGGTCCTACATGCACAGAGAGCTGCAAAAGCCACCTTCTTTCAGAAATTATTCACTGCAAGGCTCTGCTGCTCCTCCCTGGCAGGCTCATTCTCACCTCCACTGCTGTCTCAGACACAGCTACTCCAACCTGGCTGCAGCCAGAGCAGAAAGAAAGAATTCCCCCTCCCCCCCGTAGGAGATGTTGTACAAAGATGGATAACTCACCATCAGGAACAGTCTGTCCTTCATACATTGAGACAAAGTGGTTGAATGCCTAAATTCTAGAAAAGCAAAATCCAGGGCTTATTTTAATTTGGACTGGGTTTATTTCAGAACAAGCATTGAATCAGCTGGGTGCCTGTAACACTGCAAGAAACCAGGGTCTCCTCTGCACAGAGCAGAGGTGGGGGGCAAAGGATGGGGAAGAGGAGATCTGAAAAAAAAATGCAAAAATAGTTAAAAAAGCAAGCACAGCAGCCTCCAAGACTGGTTACACTTGGGCCTAGGGACAGTTGGGAAGTCACTGGGAAGTTTAGAGATGTTCTTACTCGCAGGCCTGGCTGGAGGAGGAAAGCCAGAGACAGAAGGACCCAGGACGTGGCAGGTTTGGGGTGGGGCGAAAGCCAATCCTGCCTCCCTGCAGCCCATGGCTCCTCTGTTCTCCCTCCTTCTCAGAACCTGCAGGTGCTTCATGCTTCCCATCGCCTTGATTTCTATTCTCTTCTTTTAGCCAAGGGTTTTTGGACGAGGAACAGCACTGTAATAGCTTGGTCTGCCCAGGACCCTGCTCCTCCTCCCTGCTTTGAGCTGGAGAGGGACCACACACCCATCCCAAAGGGATGCCAACCTCTGCCTGGGCATTCTGGGGAGCAAAAGCTCCATATCAGTTCTCTGGTAGGACCAGAGACAAAGTTCAGAACTCCTACATGGGTGGCACTCAACACTCCCTCAGCAAGCGCTGGCATTTTGATATGTCAGCCTTATCCAAGGAAAAACACAGAACATCTCTATACCTTTCTGCAAGCTGTCTTTAACTAGATGTACTTCTAAATTAGAGCCTTACAGATTATTCCAGTTCTTCCCCTGGAAAGAAAAAAATTAAACAGGTGACACGTTTTCCATGAGGCCAAAGCATTCCAAAAAATTATGAGCATGATTCATTTGAACATGTTAATAAACCAAGAGATTTGCTTCAAAGACAGCTGGTGAAAGCAAACCACTCCCAGAAGGTCCCAGTGGCTGCTTTGCACTCTGCCACCAGGATTCTTAGAAGGCCTGAGCAACATAGGAAGGTTTAAATCCTCTTTGTCACACTGCACCAAGAGCCATTTCATGCTCTGCTTCTGCCCTGCCTGCTCCTGCTCACCTGAGGGAACAGTGAGAAATGTTTCTTCAATGATTTATTCAATAAAGATCACTACATTAATCAGATAAATCATTCAAGATATTGTCAACTTTCACTGCTCACATTGCAAGGAAGAAATTGAGCTCCTGAGGGTGTTACAGACAAAAAGGTTGTGCCTACAAAAAAGCTTTGCCAAATCTTAAGCAGACCATTATTTAGCAACCCCCATGCCCAAAGAGCTCCTACTGCCCAGAGAAAGGCCAGCACAGAGACAAAATAGAGGTTTGCTCTCCAGCATCAAAATGGGGAGAAAATACATATATTTATCTTAAAGGTCGGTTCAGTCATTGAGGAGTTGCCTAGCAACACTTCCTAGCAACACCACTGCAGGAAAACCACAGAGAGCACTCTCCTACAAGTCAATTAGAAATGGTAATTGGTATGGGAAGATCCCACAGTCCGTTCCAATTACAAACAACAATGCGTTCCCCATTGCTATTTTTTTTAATTAGAAGCTTTGTAAATTCATCCCTTGCTCCATTTTGCTCTGCTTTTCTTTACTTCTCCTTTCCAGGTAACAAAACTTTACAGCAGCACAGCAATGTCAACAGCATTAGGAGCAACACCTAAAAAGATAAAACAACCCATTCATCTCCATCTCCAAATCAATGATGGGCTTCTTCTCTTCTGCAAAAGCAGCTCAAGAGACACAGCTGGCTCTTCAGGCCCTTCACTGTCAGAGGCAGAGTCCTGCAGCAGCTGTAATTCTGGTGCTGTGCTTCCCAAAGTTCACACAGCCATAGCTGGGGAACTCCTGCTCATCTCTTGGAGCACAACACAATTAGGGGACGTGGTATTGCATCAGCAAATCACTTTTCTGTGCTGCAGCCTGTAAGCAATAGCAGTAGATAAGAATGGCTTGGGCTTTTTAAAAAAAGTAATTAAAGTGCTTGGTAATTTCATGTCATTTAATGCAATGTGTTCCAAAATGAGATTTGAAAACTAAAAAGCCAGGCAAAGCCTTGAGATGAGAATGAGCACCTATTTAAAGCCTTTCATACTTGAACCTGTCAATCTCAGCAATGAAATTAAATGAAAAGAAAGAGGAAAGAAGAAAGTGATCCTGTGTGGGCTGGTGGCTGATCAGGGTTTAAACAGTCTCATTCACTGATGTCTCCAATATACCGTAATGACAAAAAATAGACTTCCTGCTGTCAAATGACCATAATTTTCTACTTGTTTACTCTTTCCAGAGCCAAAAAGCTATTCCTACTTAATTGCTTGCAAAAACTATTATATGCTTTCATTAGGGTTTTTCCTACACACCCCCTCCTTTATATAACTTGCCACTAATTTGAGGGAGGGAGATGACAGAATCCCAGAAAGGTTTGGGTTGGAAGGGACCTTAAAACTCATCTCATTCCAACCCCTCTGCCATGGACAGGAACACCTTCCACTAAACCAGGTTGCTCAGGGATGTTTTCTTCAAACTTTGCGGGAGATAAGGTTCACACAGACCTCACCCATAAACCACAAACCTCAGAGAATTAGAGGAGTCCCTTCAGAGTCTTAGATTGTGACCTGTGTTCCCAGCACTGCTCTCCAAAAGCAAACAGCACTGCTGACCTTCATGTGGCCTGGAATGCCCTCCCAATGAAGCACCAGCCACCACAAGCAGGGATTGCCACTGCTCAAAATCCAGTTTGGGAAGGGGAAACAGCTGAGGGTCAGGGCCAGCAGGTACCACAATAAAGGTGCATTAGGCCATGGTTCGTTTGCAAAGTTTGAACTCCTGGAGCACACTAAGCAAGGAGGCAGAAAGACTGTAAGTCCTCCTCATCTGTCCTCCTGCCTCAGACAGGGTCAGCTGGAATCCCCACCATTCCCAAAAGGTGTTTACCCGATGTGACTGTAGCAGCCACCAGTGATGAAGATGCTGCTACCTCCAAAGACAAATCATTTCAGGGCCTCATTAATTTGGCCATTAACAGATAAGCTTTGTTGTATTTTAAGTCCTTTGACATTGCTCAAGACTCTCTTAAAAACCCTAAAATCTAATTCTTTCAAGAGATTTTGCAAGGCACACAGGATACCTGCCAAAACTTAGTTTCTCTTCACAAAGGAATGCCTGCTTTTCCCAGTTTCCAAACCCTGATGCACGTGTGCAATTGGAACCTGGCTCTTGACCTTGAGACACAGGGTGGACTGGTGCCCAGGGCTATTTTCTGGTCATCCTCCTACAAAGGACACCCTCAGCTACCAGCATCTCCCACAAGGTACAGCTGCTTGGCAGGGGCTAACTCAGCTGGGAAACAAGTCTGAAAGTATCTGACTTCAAGTTGAGAAGTGACATTACACCTCCAGCAGCATCAGCTTTATGACACCATTAAGAGAAAGCTTATTAGCCTGTGAAGCCCATGTGGTGAATCTGCAGCCCTCTGGCTGACTACAGCTATTTACTTATTTCATGAAGCCCACAGCAAAATTATCCAACAGTAGCAGAAGGGACAATAACCACAACTGTGTGGTTTAATGTATAGTTTGTCAAAGCTATTTGAATGGTCTGTACAGCCTTTAGCAAGGAACAGGTTCCCCACACTTGCCTGAGAGCAATAGATTTGGTAATAAGGTGGATAATCAAAAAGCAGGCCTGCCTCCACAGCAAACACATTTTGATGCTTGGATTTATGTGACAGATCCTGCGTCAGTGAGAGCTGGGAGATGGAGCTGCCTGCACCTTCCCTTTCAAGTGAGCACAGTAAAAATACCAGGAGCACACTGAACCTCCAGAGCTGGCTCAGGAGAAAACAAACCAAAGCAGATTAAATGCTGCAACAGCAAAAACATAAATGCAGCAGGTGTGCCCGATCCAAAGAAACGGGTCTGAGACAAGTCCTGCCATTCCCAGGTGAACATGTAGGGAGGGAGGCAGGGATAAACCACCTCTCTCTTTATCCCCCTCTCAGCCTCTCTGGGGATCAGTGCTCCCCACTCTGGGGCTGGGCTGCAGAGCTGCTCCCCATTCCCCTCACTGTTGCTGCTCAGGGGGGCTGCCCTGTATCTCCATCTCTCCCAGCTGAGCTCTCCAGGCAGGAATCAGCCCCATGGCTTAGATCACTCCAGGGATGAACAGACACAGAGTGGTACCTTGCTCTCTTTTGCCCAAGTACAGCTCCCAAAAATAAAACAAACCACGAAGAGTGAACAAGCAAACCACATCCCCCAGTCTGAGCCACCGACACTCCCTGGACACGGAACCAACTCTACAGCTCCATGTAGTTAGAGGTCAAAAGTTACCCACAATGCCACAATTTGGGATTATGTAAATTCTGTGTCGAGATGGCAGGGAGCGATTTCTAGCCTTTTACCCACCCTGCACTACTGAAACTGTGTTTGCTCATCCCTTAAAAGGCCAGAGAAGACTTCACAAAAGAAATGAAAAGGTAAGATTTGAAAGGTAATTTTAGCATTTAAATGCGAAAGTAGTGGTTCTGCCTTCAGCCCTTCAGGACAGAGAGAAAAGCTTTGGTACAGTTAGGTTGGAACCAGCTCAAATCAACTACCAGAAGAAAACAGAAAGGGAAAAAACCAAAGCAAGCCACTTCTCTGCATGAAAAGCATTGTCATGCTAAGGGTTCAGAGATCCAAAATTCCCTCACTCACTGGAACGGGAGGGCAAGTGAAGAGAGAGGAGAGCACCATTTAATGCTGAAAATTTTCAAAGCACCCAGAAAGGACACTGCAGGGTCATCCCCTGGCAAGATGAAAGCCATCACAGGCTGTGCATCCCAAATCCGTTATGTTCTTCAGTCGCACTCAGCCGCGGCAAGAGCCAACTGCTCCTCTCCTCGGCAGAGTTCACCACTCCATCCCAACCCTGCTGCGGTCCAGGGACTCGGTACTGCAGCTTTATCTCTGCTGATCTGACATGGCTGAAGTGGAGCCAAAGATAGGACGGAGGGAAACGGGAGGACAAAGCCAGAGGCTCCCCGAGAGCAGCGGGATCCCTCCCAGTACCCCCCGCTTCACACCCAGCTCACTCCCAGAGTCCCCACAGGCACTGCCTCAGCTCCTTCGGGACACAGCTCTCCATTCTGTTCTGCTTTTTGGGAGTGCAGCAGAGGAATCCTCCCTGTGCCCAGCAGAGAAAAGAGGCGTAGAATAAAACACCAGTTCAAAGCCTGCCTCTGGTACAAAGGGAAATAACGCGTGGGAAGAATATTGAGGCGGGGGGGAGAGGGGGGCAGTTCTGAAGTAAGCCCAGGTCAGTGACAAAATCTGGTCACTCTGGGCAAAGCCTCGAGCTCTCCTGGAGACATCTATCCCGAGTCTCACGCCCATTCTTGTTTCTTCTTGTTTAAAGTTCCCCTTCTGCTGAGAAACACAAGTGCCTAACTGGGTATTTGTGGAATACTAATAGCCCCTGTTTGCAATTGAAATGAAGCCAGGCTGCAGCAGCAACCATGCAGACAACCCTTTCTGTAAGTCAGGGGGCAGGGATGGGATACAAGCTGCTAAATGTCAAGCAGCAGAGCCATGGCAAACCCCCAGCATCTTATTTGAGCACACTGCTGCTATGAAAAGGAGCTTTGTCTGTGTATAACCTACAAACTCCCACCTGAGCTTCCCAAAGCTCCTGCATTCAATATAAGTTCATTGGTCATTACATGCTGGTAAAGTCCTTTGCCACATCTTTACTGGCTATAGAAATTTAGTACCATCACCTCGACAGGGAGTCAAAGGGAAAAAGGGAGAGAGAGAGGAAAAGAAACATGTTCGCAATCCCTTTTAATATACACTGCTCGAAGTCCATGATTGATCCCTTAACCTAAGAATGCAATGGGGATGCAGCGAGCTGGGAATCTGTCCCTTTATGCGTAGAAAGTCTTCAGCTTCTAAAAAGCTGTTTTGTTGAAGATGACTGCACATTTGTTGGGTCCTCTCTTGCCAAAAGAACCACAAGTTCTTTGCAGAAAACAGTCTGACACAACAGTACACGAAGATGGAAAATAGAATTGTGAAAGAAACTTGTTGTCTTTAGCAGATGGCTCAGTTCACCAGCAGATATTTTGAGAAGCTACTGCCTCCAGGTCTTCATGGAGAGAGAAGAAAGAGCTTAGCACTGGAGAGAGGGAAATCTGAATGCACTTGCAACTAATTCTCTGACTCTTCAGTAGCCCAGCAGAAAATGAATCCACCTGTAACTGTCTGGGTTTCCAAACTACAGCAGGGTTTTATTTATGAGTGGAGTGTGTCCCTCTCTCTCACTCACTTTCCCTGTCCATTCCTTGAAAACATAAAAGAAATAAAAGGAGTGAGTGGGGACCTCCTGGTCCTGGTGGAGCAACACCTCCGTTTGCTCCCAGTCCTTTCTGCAGGCAGTTTGCCTTCACACAGACTTCAGCTACAAAAACACTTCAGGTCAGATGATGTGATGAGCAGGATTTGGGTGGATTCCCCTGCCTGTGACACCAGGCTGCTGCACACCACTCCCCAGCAAGCCAGGGGAGTTTGGCCTGACACTCCCCGTTCTCTCAAGGAGAGGAGAGGGAACAAAACTTTCTGCTGTTCAGATTTATCAACTTACACATTTTTCCTCAGAGAAATGAGCACAACGGGAAGGAGTTTTGCAGAGAACATTTTTTGCCTTCTCTGATTGCAGCCTCATTACCTGTCAGGGTTCAGCATCATTCAGTCAGTATCTTCTCAGAAATTGCTCAGGAGCACAAGGTAAGGCCAAGGTAAGGCCAAGGCAAGTCAAAGTCCCCTCCAAAATTTCACAACATTAAACTGCATCATCATCATCCACAGGAATACAAATCAGCTCTAACAGTGGCAAAGATGTTCAGCAAGGCTGAAGCAGAGGGCACAGCTATCCAAAGATGAAAAGCACCTGGGAGGTGACACAGCAGCATACAGATGACTGCAGGAAAGCACTGCTGCCCTAGCAGGCAGGGAGAAACCACACTACCAAATGGCAAACCTCGAGGTGTTCAAACACACCTACACCACAACCACCCACACCTCACATACAAGGGCTGGGGGAAAGCCAAGTCTGTTCACACAGCTTTACAGTGCAAAGGACCAGCTGTGTGTGACTCAAGTGATTAGCAACATGCTAATTACACTGCTCTGCACCAGTTTGCACTGGGAGATGGGAGAGAAAACCCATCCTCCATCAGAGCATCCTGCACCACCAGCTCCCATTCCTGAGGGGAAGGTTTAGGAACTGCTTCTGCTGAGAATGTCTTT
>NW_008238349.1:753983-756219 GCF_000691975.1 Corvus brachyrhynchos
CAGCAGGAGTGTAGGTGGTTATGGGGAGGGATTTTGCCAGCAGTTATGCAAAATCTTTGCAGGCACCCAAATATTTGTCTAAAAGGCAGGAAAAAAAATTTAAAAAGCATGTTGGACTGTGATGCACTGGCAAATGGTCTTTAGTAGTAATACATATCAGATGAAGGTGCATGGCTCTGTGCCAGAGCAATACTCCTCACAGAAAGCCATTTCCATCTGCCCTACTTTGGATGTGGTAAATGTGCTGGAGGTAACCACAGACCCTGAGGCACCATTGCAATTTGTGTGCCCCAGCACTGGAACATCAGAGCCTTCACTCACAATGACAGCGCACCTTATCTGCAGCTCCTGCTATTGTGCAATTGCTGTGGTATGCACATGCAGAGAAAAGGGAGCTAGTGACTGGAGTGAACATACTTCTTCCCTAAAGTGTCTCCTTGGAGCACCTCAGAGTGGCTTAAAGCACAGGTCAAGAAGTCCAAGTGATGACACTGAAGGGATGAGACCTGAAAGGCTCCAGGGATGAGAAATGCCAACTGTTTGATTACCACAAACTGATCTCAAAACAGATACCATGACAGAGAGAAAAGGATGGGCACAGTCTTCAAAGGACAGTCATTTTTCACTGCCTATCAGCAACAGTTCAATTACAGCACCCTGTCTCTCCAGTGCTATAATTACACTTTCAGCTGGGCTCACAGGCAAGGATTTCTCAGTAATTTCCATTGCAGTGGAAGTGACTGACTCCCACACTGCAAGTCTGAAGGACTGACTGGGGACACCTGGGTCACGCTGTGGGGACATGGAACTTGATGATCCTGAAGGTCCCTTCCAACCCAAACCACTCTATGATCTTCTAAAGCAAATAAATTTAAACCACAAAATCACACACTTGTGTGCACACCTTGAATAGTTCTTCTGGTACCAGCCTTGATGCAAGGCGTGCATCCAGGGGAGATGACTTTAAAAATTGAAGTATTCAGGCAGCCCAGACACAAAATAATCCTTCACCTTCAGGAACTAATAATGTATTTCTGAAAAAGCAGCAGGGAAAGGCCTGGGGCACAAGTCCAGCCAGCACACACAGAGCATATACATGGAGGTCACAGGTCAGCGTTAACAAACATGACTGAAGCACCTCTGTGCCATCACAGAAAGCAGGGGAAGGACCACCACACCCATCCCAGTACACTTTGTCCTGCTTAGGAGCAATAACCACCAACTGCTGCTATTTCTTACCAAAGTGACAGCAGACGTGCAGAACCTGAAACAACAAAAGGCAAGCCATGCTGTTAAACATCCCTTTACCACCCTTCTGGCTGCAGGAGCCCCACAATTGCCAACCTGATTCCCAAACAACCCAGAAAAGAACGAAAACACAGACAATTTGTACACAAAAACAGAGCACCCAGCAAATGACAGCACATACCCTTAACTCCAAGGCTTGCATCAAAGTTCAGTGATTTTGTGCAAGTCATCTCTGAACTACTGTGTTTGCACCAAAACAAAGGCTTGTTTTACACTGTACTGCTCTCTTCCCACAGACCCTTCCCTACGCTGCTCCCTTGCTGACATCCCATGCAATACTTGGCATTCCCTGACTTTCTGGCACTCTTTGAAGCTCAGGATTTCACTAATTAATTTTCATGCTTTATTTCTTCTCAGAATTCCTTTGTGAAGCCTGCTCAGACTCAGGAAGCAGTACTGTGTCAGTGTGTGCCTTTTCTAACCAGGAGCTCAGGCGTGAAACGGGAGAGAGCCCAACCATCCAGATGCTCCCACCTGAGCAGAAATGAGGTGGGGAACAGAGCTCACAGGAGAGATGGGGAACAGCTTCCTGGCCTAGGAGCAGTTTTCCGTTCAGGAAGATGAAAACCAATTTCTCCACGCTGGTTCAGTTAATTACTGCCACCATCCCCATGAGATTGAGTAGAGGAGATGCTTTAGACTAAGAGATTTTCTGTCAGAAGTTCACCAGTAAGTGGGGTGAAGACTGTCCCTTGTAGCCATGAAGTGCCACAGCCAGGCTGGCTGTCACTGGGCTCCATCATCCCTCGAGCCCACATTACAGCATCCCCCCATGGGCCAGGCTGGAAGGGACCCCAGAGGGTCCCTGGTGCCACCTCCCTGCTCAGGCAGGGCCATCCCAGAGCACAGGGCACAGGATTGTGCCCAGAGGGCTCTGCAATATCCCCGCTGAGGGAGCCTCCAGCCCCCCCCTCGTCCACCTCTCTCG
>NW_008238349.1:756375-765712 GCF_000691975.1 Corvus brachyrhynchos
AAAAAGTTGTGTCTGCTCTGCCCGAGCTGGTGCTGATGTGGGTGGCAGATAGGGTCTGGATTCCTGCAGCACTGCAGGGCCAGAGGGCTCAGGGTCACAGGATGGGGCAGCTCAGAGGACCCCAGAGGGTCACTGGTGCCACTCCCCGCACCAGCAGGGCCATCCCAGAGCACAGGGCCCAGGAGTGTGTCCATGTGGCTCTGGAATATCCCAGGGAGGAGATTCCAGCCCCCCTCTGGGCTCTGTTCGGGGCTGGGCCCTGCCCAGGGCAGCAGTTCTGCCTCCTGTGCAGGGCAATTGCTGGGCTCAGGCCCTGCCCGGTGCTCTGGTGCCACTGCCGGGCCCCGGAGCAGAGCCTGGGCCCTGCCCTGAGCCCTCCCTGCTGAGGGCCCCCCTCACTCATCTCTTCTCTGACATCTTCCTTCATCTTCAAGGAACTCACCAACAACCTCCATACCCATCTCAGCAGCAAGCCGTATTTCAAGGTGATCAGCAACATCCAGGAAGGATGTCACCATCCCAAAGTGCCTGCTGCCTTGCCACCACCTCTTGGGGCTCTTTTCCTTACTCCTGTTAAAACCCAACCACAAACAGCTTTGCAGCTGGGATATCTTTTACTGCTCATTGTGACCACCATGCAAATTCTCCAGGGCATCCTTCTGTAGTCCAGGGGAGTCTGTTCTTCTGGGGCAGAGACTATGGTTTCTGCACATGGGAGGCACGACCTCAGCAACAAGTCAAGCCAGCTTGTGACTCCGTTCAGCCAAACAACATAATATGCTATACCTGTCCTCTGAGGATTTTGTAACAAAGCTTCCAACCCTTGAATCACAGACCACGTACATTCCCATTCCCTGCCTTCACATTATTAAGCCAGGATATACACAAATTTCTGCTACAAGGAACAGACTTCTAAGATTCTCAGAGCTGAGTATTCTATTAATTTGAATTGGGACTAGTTGAGGTAAATTGATTTTTTTAATGCGTTTATCCTCTATAGGGGCTTTTTTCCCTTCTTAAACGCTGATTTGCTGAAACTGTGCCTATCCAATACTCATTACTGAAATGCATGGAAAGCTGCCAAAAGAAGCGGTGCCTTCTGGACTAAACAAGGAATTTATTACTGAGAGACCACAGCACTGGGTAAAAATCCATCACAAACTTATTGATTTAAACTGATTGTAAGTAATCACACACAATTTATATTAAGTGAAACATACTGCCATCTAATTTAGAGTAAGTGAATGGAATGCTACTACTCTCAATTCTGTTTGAATGCAAACTCTAATTGATACCCAAATATAAATAATTGAGACTTTCAGAAAACATGAATAAAATATTTTGTTATCTCTGTTTATTATGTATCGATAGATCATTTTTACCTATTTAAGACATGGTTAGACAGCAATTACTATATTTCAGCAGAGACTTACATGTAAGCCTCAGGGCAAGTTCAATAGAATGGGACAAGTACAGTGTGGAGAGACGAATGTGATGTGTGGGATGCAGCTTAAATAACTTCAACTTGCTTTTAATAAAGAAACCTCAAACTTTGCCTACCTTCCACCCCAAATGTGATGAAATCAAGTCATGCATTTTAGTCAGACATGGTTCTCTCACCTCCAGAGGAAGCATCTTAGGATGAAAATTGTAAGGCACAAGCTATCACTGCAGCAGCACATCTTTCCTCCAAGATCCATTCAGGGAATTGTGCCTGTCAGCCCCTCTGATATGTCCCATAATTGGAAGCCAATCCTCAGCAGTATTAGTCAGCCCTATAACCAATTTTATTTCTAAATAAACGTTTGAAGGTATTTGCTGTTCTTTTCAACTGTCAGTGTGTAAATGCTGTCAGGAATTTAAAAAAAAAATTAAATCTTCATCAGAATGTTCTCTGCTATACTTAGAAATTTGGCTACTAATATTTAAGGATGTAAGAACATGTTGCTTTTTATTAATAAAACCAGTTGCTTACAGCAGGAGCACACAAGTGTGCCACACTTTCAGTAATCCACTGGCTCCATGGCTTTTGAAGACCAGAAGCCCCCCTCAAACCTTTTCCTATGGCAATTCCTTCTCAGGTAATTTTTAGTTACAGACTGATACCTCATTTCTCAACAGGATCACTTTGTGCCAGATCATAACATGAACAACTTAGAAGATTCATCCCAAACATTCCCAGTGCAGGTTGGGTTTAGCCAGCTCCTCTCAGCTGTCCCTTTGCAGGGAGGTTCATTTCAAGGCAATGTGAATTAAAAGCAGAAAGAAGGTGTTCTGATGCTTTCTGTCAACTTGAAATTTTTAAACACTGCTCTAACATATGTTACACTCGTGGGTTTGAACCTAGTCCTGCAATGTGCTGCATGTAGGTGGAACAGTTGCCCGTAACTGGCCTCATTACAACTCAATTAAGTCCATTTGCAGAGCACATTGCAAGACTGGGCCCTTAGGAATTTCTTGTGCTCCTGTAGCTTATTAAACTGCTGGATATCCTCCACAAGCTCTGCATCGAAACCATAATTTAGCCCTATTTACCTGGTTAGCACAAGCCACCTGGTAGCTGTTATTTTTGCTCAAGCAGACACTTCCACGTCTATAAAACTTTCCCCACTTTTATAACAATCTGGCTTTTAACACCAATGCCCTGATCAAACACTGCCAAGTACTCTCTGCTTGTTAGCTGCTCTGAAATGAAGTAATAGTCCCCTGTCACGCTGTGTTGGACAGGGCTAAATTGTACCAGAGGACATCCATGCCTCTCAGGTATTTGCCAAGAAGGACTTAATTCTAGAGAAGCTACTATGAGAAACAAACCCTAATTCACAAGCTTAGTTTTTTAAAACAAAGTTACCCACTGCATGGCAACCTGCTTAGCAGAGGCTTTTTGTCTCATGATGTGAATGTTGCCAGGCCATAACAAGCTGTTTCTACACAGCTCAGGACCACCTGACTGACACTTCCACCCAAATGTACCTCCACTGGGTGCAGGCAGCTGAGCTGGTCTGAGGTGCTTGCTTGTCTGGCAAAGTATTTACTCCATAAAACAAAAGAATGGGATGTTCCTTAATCACAGAATCGCTCATGTTAGAAGGGACCCAAAAGGATGACTCAACTCCCTGCTCTTTGCAGGACTACCAAAATCTAAACCATATGAAGACACGTCCTCCATGGCTTCTTGAACTCTGGCAGGCTTGGTGCCATGGGCACTTCCCTGGGGAACCTGTTCCAGGCACCAAGCACCCCTCAGCAAAGAGCCTTTTCCCAGTGTCCAATCTCCACTTCCTCATGTCCTGCTGTGGTCACCAGAGTGAGATCAGCACCTCCCCTCCACTGACCCCCGAGGAGGGTGCAGCCTGCCAGGAAATCCCCCTCGGCCTTCTCCTATCCAGGCTCACCAAGACAAGAGACCTCAGCTGCTCCTTTTAAGTCTTGCCCTAAATAACTTCTATTCCCATTTCAAGAGCCTTGCACTGATGTTTGGAGACAGAACCCCAGCCTGAACACACTTTTGTCTGCAGTCCCTGAGCCAGCCACAGCCCAGGGCTGGGCCTCCCAAAACCTCCTGTCAGCTACTGCACTGTTTCTTCAAAGAAGTGAGAGGAACTAGCAAGTTAGAGTAGTAAGTAATAATCCTTTACTCTGAGGTGTAAGGTTATTTCTTTATTAATAAATAGAAGTAAAACCTCAGTCAGAGATAAACTGTACATGGGAAGGAAGTGAAAAAGGTTTATTTTCTCAAGGAATGGCTAAGTTTGAGCAGGTACAACTAGCAATTTTTCTGCCGTGTTTCCCCCACCCTTCTCAGCAGGATAGCTGTTTTTACCCAAGCTCTAAAGGCAATAACCAAAATTTCAGTCAACGTAATGTCAAATAGCACAAAAAACCCCTCAGTCCCTCACAGTCACATCTTCTATTGGCATCCCTGCGACAGCATCAACACACCCCTCATGTCTACAGCCTGTTACTTTCTGATGGTTGTCCTCTCCTTGCTTAAGCTGAGGCTCTGCATCTCACGAAAGTGAAATGTTGATACTGAACGTGAAAGAGAAATTCATCTGTGTGATGAGCAGTGATCTGGCATAGAAGCTGTCAAACCATGGAAGTGTCTCACAACTGCCACAGAATAATGAAAATGTTCTTTAAAACCCTGTGACAATTGCAAAGTGAGACAGAAAATGAAGCTGCCTACACCTGCAGACTGCAGTCCCTGTGTGTGAGCACATCAACCTCTGCTCTGGATTTTATAGCCAGTCTAGGTGGGAACAAGCCCTGTACATCAACAGCAAAAAGGGACAGGCAGACCATTTCCCCTGTGCCAAAATAAGTCATTACTGGAGTCCTGTTTTGGAAGAGACAGGAGAACTGCAGGATCCCAGGTAGCTCCTTGCAAAGGATCAGCCTTGGGCTCACTGTCCCCACCTCACCAGGGGCAGGTGGCTGGAGCCTCCCACACCATGAGGCCACCCAAAGACAAGCAAAGGCAGGTTAGGCTGGAGAAAGTCTCAGCTCATTTGAAAATCCACCGACCAGCCCAGAGCACAATTCCAGGCTTTTAGAGCATGCAGTCTATATAACAAACATGCTTTTTCAGGAATCCAAATAAAGATGCACATGAAGCTTCAAACTCTGCAGAATCCATTATTATTTGAACTTGCTCACCTGTCAAGCAGCAAAACCCTTTCTTTACAGAGAGGATCTACACAGATTCTGTCTTGCCACAATTCCTGAAAAGCTGCTGCTAATTTCAGTGATTCAAACTTTGCCTCACTGCAAACATTTCTTGACTTTATGAAAGCTGAAGATTTATATGCTTTAGACACCGGGAGATTTCCACAGGTCACCAGGGAACTTGGATGTTGAGCTCTTGCCAGAAGTTTGAACACTTAAGGACTGAGCACAGGCAAACAAATATTTGAGCTATTTAGTCTCCCCCAAAGGTACCAAAGCTAAGCACCCAAGTGACTGAACACTTGCAGAAACACAAGATTTTGGGAGATCACTTGTGTCAGCATGGAGCAGCTACTAAGAAATGGGGGAACATCATCCAACACCTTTATCTCAGCCTTCAGTGCTTATGAAGGCAGCAAGGCACACCAGGCCTGCAGGGAAGAGTATGATTAGTCTCAGGGCTTTAAATTGCTGCTGTGATTTTATATGAAGTCCAAGTGCAAAGGTGGGGCAGGAGAGGCATTTAGCAGGGCGCTTTGAGGCCAGAGAAAATATGAGATTACACTGAGATGGAAGATTGGTATTATCAAATCAATACTATACAATAAATACAGCAAATGAGTTAATCCAATTATCTGAGTGGAACAAGATCAATGTGCTGGTGCAACAGAAAGATTGCAAGAGACTAAAATTAAATGTACCCAAAAGAGAGGGGCAGTGAAAACAATCCTCTAAAACAATGGGCTTTGGTGATTATGTACAGTTTGAAAACTGAACCTAAGCACAGACGTCATCTTGGAATTTTTGGAGCGTTTATCCCAGAGAGCGAGCAGGGACAAGTTTCTCCACAAGTGAAAACAGGAGAATGCCAAAATTCTGCTTGTTAAACTGTTTGCTAAATACCTTTGCACTGTAATACACTGACAAGGAATAAAACCATCCTTGTAACACTGTAGCTGCCTGCAAAAGCTTATTAATTCCTAGCACAGCCCCCTTGTCCTCAGTGAATATTCCAGCAGTCGGATTGAGCAAGGAACTGTGGAAATAACGGGGAGGAGGCAGCAGCCACGCTAAGCACAGAACTCACAGCCAAGGAGGAAGGGGAATTTCAGACCGTCCCCAACACTGCAAGAGAAGAACTGAGCTACCATCCCAGCAGTCCATGGCCATGTTTGCACAGCACCACGACTCAGTGGCCACTGCACACAAAAGGAACAGGACAGCAGCCTGCTAAGCAGTAATTCCAAGTAAGCACAGAGGAAAAGGAAAACTCTCCCTAGGTTAAGGGCAAGCTAATGAAGACTGATTTATGCATGCACGTATTAAAATTCTCTCTGCACTGAGCATTTCAGCTTTTAAGTTTCACGTGCAGCTTGAAAGCAAGGCAGAAGCCAAAGTGCTGGCAAGAACACCATCTCTTCAGAGGATTAGGAATTAAGTTAACTGCACATTAGAGATAAAATAGTGGAGCGCTTGTCTTTATTCTCAATAATAAACCATAAGGCATTAAGCTACACAGCACGATTAACTCCTTTCAACTCCTCACTATTACTGCTGAGACAGCAATGTGGTACTCTCACAGAAACACTAAAAAAATACAGAGCAACTCGGTTAAAATTAAGTGAATTTAGGGCAGGCAAAAATGCTACAGTGCAACCCAGAAGGGATAAGTCTTTGTTCCTGTAAAGAGCAGCCTAAGCACCTGCAGTGTTAGAAGGAATTCCTCAAATGCTAAAATCATTCATGGATTGAAGTGACCAGCTCTGGGGCTGGACCATCACTCTGCATCCCTCCTCTCCTTCCTAACTCCTGAGTCATCTGGGTACTTAAAATATCAACACTGCAGTGGTGCCAGCCAGGCTGGTGACAAGGATGGCCTGGGGGAACCACAGGTGAGGGCTCGTCCCCTCCTCCTTTACCAGCTCTGGTAACTTCATGTTTCTGTGACTAGGTTCCCCATTTACAAACTGCTCTTAGCGACATGACCAAATTCCAAAACAAACTAAACAACCAAAGAACATTTTAATCTGTGAGATACAGAGATACTAAACAAACAGGGGCCACTTTGACCATTAAACAATCAGCTCAACACACACAAGGTATTGGCAAAGCCCATGATCTACCGGACTCTTGGGAATAAAAACACTCTCCACAAGATGGACAAAGCTCTGTCCTCAGTGTGTACCTGCAAGGCTTCAACTACTCTCCTGGTTCAGTGAGATACTAAATTTATTCAACTGTACCCTGGCCTGGTTTAGGATGGTTGGAGGAGGAGAAGAAACAGAGCAAACCTCCCAGCCCCACTCCCTCCAAGCCTGAACTGCAGCCTAAGAGCAAACACCTGCACACTTCCTCCCCTACCATCACCTTCCACCTGTGGGAGAAGCTCCCTTGAAAGCTATTGGTTTGAGCATCCATCAAATCCCACCCTAAAGTGCTTCTGTCTGAAAAAACTGCAACCCTTAAACCACTGAAAAAACTCTGGCACCAAAGCCCATCCCATTACGACACAGCTGTACCCTTGTCTTTGCACAGTCTTGGCTGTTCCCTACCTGGTTAGTGAGCCACCTTTTCCTGCATTACAGAACCCAGCACAGCTGACTCAGACCCAAAACCAAGCAAATCTAAACAATCCAATAGCTCCACAGGGACAGCTGAGGTCACCGTGGCACAACATGCAGCAGCTGCTCTGGGGTGAAGCCCTCTCCTGCTGTGGTAGGCAGCAATTCCCCTTCACCTCCCATTTCTGCAGCTCTGTGAGCTCCTAAGCACAGCACCAAACCCTTTCAGCTAGATATGATGTGCTACCAGTGGTGGAATACAGCCCTCAGCCAGGCACACAGGGCTCTCTGAGGAGCTGGAGCTCTGTGGTGGCCTTTAGGCTTTGCCCAAACCAGGGCAGAGTGCCACATGCACACATTCCATGTGCCAGGCTGGGCCCTGAGGTGTTTGCCACCAAAGCACACAAGGCAGAATTAGAGCTGATGAAAATTTTCCAGGAAAACACTGGAAAAAGGCAATGAACCAAAATGAAAATGCTTCCTGGAATGTACTCTCTCCCAACAACAGGGGCCAGTTCCCCATAGACTCTCAGGCTGCAGGGATTTCACAACATCACAGGCAGAGCAGACACATAAATCACCTGAAGGGCTTTTGGTTTAACTCTACAGCACCAGCAGCCTTAGGAAAGTTGTGTCTACTGAAGCTGGCAGAACTTTCAAATTCAAGGTCTGTGCACCCTTCAGGGAAAATATGAGAAGGGAGCCTTTGGTCATAATTCAAAGGAAAATACTCTCAGCAGAAACTTCTTTGGGATCCTCTGGACTGATACATGTCAGCATTTTGGGAACCTGAAAGTCTGGTTACTGCAAAGACCCAGCTCTTGACTTAACAGCCCAGAGAGGCTTGGCTTGCTCTGGAATACAGTCAGGAAAACTGGGATCCACAGAGAGCTTGAGCTCTGCTTCCTGAAGCTGCTACGGTCCCAGCTCTCTGTTTGCCCTGTTGGCAAACAACCTCAGACTGTGGCTGTGCTGGGGCAATAGAAACTATTACTTCACTTTGGGTAAACATTTCAAAATGACATTTGCTGCTTAGTCTTTAAAAATTATCAGGAGAATATCATTCTCCACCCAGAAGAGTGACTTTTCTTGTTTACTGTTTTCATAGATCTGCAGGATGGAGATATAACACAATGGATAATACACATGAGGAAATTTGGATAATTAGGCTCATTTTGGTACTGGAAAAACAATGTAAATCTGAGAGTCTCTTACTGAGCTGCAAAGGTAAAATAGAGCATCACAACCCCAAAATGGTGCCCTTGCCAGACAGCCTGTTCAGCTTTACTGAATCAATCTATACAGATGATTTTGCCCTAACTTTTCCCAAAAGATATCTAATAAACTTTTCCATACCTGTGACAAATTCAGGAACTCCTGGGATTTCTCTGATGTTCATCAGGGAGAAAGTTTATGACTACGTTCAACAGGTTTCCAGCTACCTACAGGAAGAAAAGATCAACACACACCATCAGCCTCTGTCTTTACAACACTTGCAGGTTCAAAAATTCACATGAAAACCTTTTTATTTTACAACTGAATCCCTATTAATTTTCTTTTAGATCTTCTGTTCATCTCCATCCTGTGTCCCTTCCTCTGAAGCATAAACATCCCCTCACAAAATCATCCCTGGGCTAAAGTTATGGCACTGGTTTTTTACACATCAGATATTACACAGGTGCTAACTCTGTACTTGCCAATAGAAAATCCATCCAAAGAATCCACCTGAACTTCCTGAAGACAGCCTCATGCCAAAAAGATAACAGCAAAGCAATCTTCCTTTATAGAGCCAAAATGCGAATCTAGGATTCCAGATAAAAGAAAACCCTACAATTTCAAACTTAATCATCACATTTTGTCCTCTGTCCCCACCAATATATATTTGTTAAGGTCTTTTGCTATCTTGATGAGTTAGGTGTGAAGTTTCCCTGATGGGATACATTTAAAATGAAAATCAAAAGCATGAATCACCAAGTGTAGTGTTGCAGAGCTGTCTTCTAATTTTTCAGTTGGATTCCCAGGTTTGGCAAAGTGCTGAGCTCACACACCAGAATGTTGCAGGCATTTGTATGCAAGGCATATTGGAAGGGAAAGTCAAGGGCATTCCT